>NC_136798.1:8513581-8946081 GCF_951216825.1 Electrona antarctica | reverse complement strand
TGCATTATGCAATGACATATTATAAACCTTGAACTTGAACAATTGAACATAATTATGGTATCCTGGCCATATTTGTTCTTTCATCATGGCGAGGCTAACTACACAAGTCAAACCTGTAAAAAAGGTGTCACTTTGCTTTAAGTGGTTAACGGTAAGTAAGCCCCAAGCCGATGCATAGCTTACATACAGTACCAGAAACGCTTAGCGTGGACACAGACCCGCTCCAGTGGGCTGTATGCTTATTCCTGCTACTCATGTAGACACACGTGCATACATGCACGCACACAAGAATACATGCATGCAAAACACACTCAAATATTTATAGATACAGTAGATAGATTGTCACCCATGCAGGCATTTGCCCTTGTTATCCAACCTCGGGGAAACTGCTGCACCGGCCCTCGATTTGAATAAACTAGGCAACGACCAGTGCCGGGCAATCATTTATTTATCACTTACCTATAGCTTTATTTACCCTGTGGCAGCGGGCCTGGGCCGGGCCGAGCGGTCCAGGCACCTAGGCTGGTAATCCTAGCGTGTCGCGGGTTTTAGTCCCAATCCCGACAAATATATCTTAATAAAAAAAGAAACTGTGTGGCAGCGAACAAAATAATGTTCTACTGGGGTTTCCCCAATGTGTGTGTGTGTGTGTGTGTGTGTGTGTGTGTGTGTGTGTGTGTGTGTGTGTGCATTTGTAAAAACAATAACCCATGGGAGACTCGTCCTTGTTTGTCGCAGCACCATTTGTTTCGGTTCCTTTTGTGTCCAGATAGACTCCAGTGTCTCGTCAACCATGTATTCTACCAAACCATCCGCAGCAATCGTGCATGACACTCAACGTAGTCCGTCAGTGTTTGGTTCCTTTATTGGGAAGACGCTCACAAGGACAGCGTGCGGTGGCATATCTTGCCCTAGGGCTGATATGATGTATTACCCTCTATGTCCTTTTAACACACAGGGCAATATGACTCACACCTTACATTTCCTAACCAATGTCTCTGCATTGTATCCCACACTCCCATGAGCCTTGTGTGTGTGTCTGCATCAGTGCATCTTTCACCTTTCACCCTCAACGTCTCACATGAATGCGCATGCACACACACACACACACACACACACACACACACACACACACACACACACACACACACACACACACACACACACACACACACACACACACACACACACACACGTCCGTTGAGTGTAGGGCAGGACACAGGAGGCGGTGCAGGTGCAGTTCGATAGGTTTAATCAACAAACCAGAGGTAGTCCGGTTTACAGAATGGAAAAGGGCAGGTGAGGCCCCAAAATATG
Organism: Electrona antarctica; assembly: GCF_951216825.1. Classification (NCBI taxonomy): domain Eukaryota; kingdom Metazoa; phylum Chordata; class Actinopteri; order Myctophiformes; family Myctophidae; genus Electrona; species Electrona antarctica. Next base: position 8,944,764 of record NC_136798.1, on the reverse strand, counting down.
AAAGCAGTCCATCACACGCAAACAAATCCAAATAGTGGGCAGCAGGCAGAAATCCAAAGTCCCATTACAGTCAAAAAACTAAAACCCACAGGTAGGGCAACAGGTCAGGTAAACCGTTTACCGCTGTGTTCACAGAACACAGAACACAAATACGGAGGCTGAGATCGGACTCAGCCACACAGAAAAGACAAGACAAAAGACAAGACATGAAACACAAGGTGACATAATGTTGGGCTATCTGGCAGGAGCGAATGGACTGCTATATATACTGGGGAGTTAATGAGCAGGTGTGGAGAAACTGGAGATGTGTGGAGATGGGCGAGGAAACCAGGCGAGGGGAATACATTATACACTAGTGTAGCCGCTGCTGCTCATTAGACTGATGCGTGCATGTTAACCCATTCAGGCCTGACGTCGAAATTAAAAAAAAAAAAGTTTTCTAAATCATGACAATTTTCGGAAAGATTTGAGGCACATTTTAACGATTTTTCAAAAATAGCAGACCTACAAGTTCATAGCGCGCCACTCGGTGGCGCGCTATGAGCTTGTAGATCTGCTATTTTTCAATAGCTAAATTATAACATAATGTTTAAAACGCTAACGCTAACGTGACATGGATGCGTTCCAGGTATCAATGGATTAAAAGGGTTAAGCTATTCCTCCTATAATGTATGCCCCATGTTTGTCTACTGAAGCAGGAGGTCATCTCTCTCCAAATCATAATTGATTTTCAGGCGGTTTGGTTTGTCTTAGACATGTAGTTGCGACTGTAGGTCGCAGTTTACTATGAAAACCTGCATTTCCTGTCATTGTCACGCCTCGTGTCACGCCTCCATATATGGTCACGCCTCGTGACATCACGCCTTGTGACACTTCACGCTATGGCCATCTCCATATATGAAGATCACGACACTGACCTGACCTCATCAAACCCTGGATAGCCATACATGGAAGACTGGATCATCACCTAGATCTGCATATATGGAGCCTATATCTACATCTGACCTCCAACCTCCAACCCTTAGATCTCCATATATGGAGCTGACCTGTTCTGACATTCCATATCCTACCCCTCCCGTCCTTCCTCTTCGAAGGTTTAAGGTTATTTATTTATTTATTTATTTATTTATTTATTTATTGTATGCTTATGTATGTATTTATGGTATGTTCTCATTTGAAGACACCCCTGTAAATGGTATAGTCCAATCTCCTTATCTCCAGCTGGGTATAAAAGGCTGCCATTTTGCCAGTGAACTGAAGTCTGTGCTGGGAGTATGATCTTCCTGTATTCATGCCAGTTAGTAGTGCTCGTTTGGTGAATAAACATACCATTGGTTAACCTTTACCAATGCCTCTGTACTATTTCTCCAGCCACTAACACAGTCATTCCTACAACAGGTATACCGTATACTTGAGAGGTCACTCTTTGAGACACACATACGGGTGTTTCATGGGAGTGTTACCAAATCTGCCATTGTATTGGAGGTGCAAACAACACTGATTGCAGAATTGCGTTTGTGTCAGTGCATATCGAGAGGGACAGCGAGTGCATTTAGGTTAGGTTTAGGCCGGGTTGGGTTTAGGCACTATGCCTCAACCCAACTCTAAAGCTAATAATAGTACTAGTAATAGTCACAGTACACCACTATGGTTACATATTGTATAGTGCAAGAACTTGCAACAATCATTATCGTATGACAAATGGAGTGCAAATATAAATGTTTCAAGCAACCAAGCGATAAAAAGGGCCAAATCCATGATGTCCATGGTTTCCTTTCCTTATACTCTCATCACTATAGCTAAAATAATCAATGCAAAGGAGAAGGTAGGCTACTGGATTAAAGACAAGTCTTAAGGAATCATGTAAAGAAAGAGAGTAACCAAAACCAAAAAGCAGCTGATTTAACATCTAAAGAAACAAGATGTCATGGAAAGAAATCAGCACATTAGGTGATGGCATATAATGAAATCATTTCAGTAAAACTTTAACTGAAGAAAAATCTATTTGCTTGCTAGGTTTGTTTTATACAAACAGCCCCAATATTGCATAAAAAACACAACTAGCATAAATGGCCATATATGGTCAAATGGACATATTTTAACATTCAGCAACGTGTTCAACCGTGCCCAATCTGCCCATCATTAATTAACCAATCCCTGAAAGTTGTCAAGTTGTCAACCCTGAAAGTTGTCAGCCCTGCATTCACATTGCTATGACCGTGCCAGATTGCACTGCAGATGAAAAAAGCGTAAATGGCATGATTTACATAATTTTACATGTAGGCAGTGTGTTCAACCGTGACCAATATGCCCATCATTATTAACCAATCCCTGAAAGTTGTCAACCCTGAAAGTTGTCAGCCCTGCATTCAGATTGCACTGCAGATGAAAAAAGCGTAAATGGCATGATTTACATAATTTGACATGTAGGCAATGTGTTCAACTGTACCCCTAACCCTGCATTTGCAATGACTGAGACAGATTGTGGTGACTGACATTTAGCAATGACTTGTTTTGATGTAAAAAAAATTCTTAAACTTACACTATAAAATGTCTTAACCCATTTTGGGCGGGAACCCCTTTTGGTGTTAGCATTATGTTATGCTTTAGCTATTGAAAAATAGCAGATCTACAAGCTCGTAGCGCGCCAGAGCTTGTAGGTCTGCTATTTATTTATTTTTAATCGAAGAACGACTGACATAGACACATAGCTTTTTCAGAAAACTGTCAGGATGTAGAATACCTTTTTTAGAATCTGATCTCAGGTCAAAAAAGTGGAAGTGCAGGAAGATGAACCTGATAAACCATGTGTCATTGAGTACAGTAAGTTATACTGGTGTGTACCGATGACTGTAGCTGACACCCACTTTATGCTGAAACACCAAAGGCACAGAACTCCATGACAATGAACAGAGCCTTGCCCTGGGTTATATAAGCTTTCTTTGTCATCATTTCAGCGCTTGATGTCATTCGCCGGCATCAATAGAAATGACACAGTTCTCTCTGCGTGCCACATGTGTCAGCACTGCTACTGAGTGTTATCTGCGGCTAAGCAGCTTGGCAGCAACGCATGAAAAATCACGACATCAGTGTGATGTGGACACCTCATCAGGCTGTGTTTGCTGCACATGCTGCCTGTAATGCTGAAGAAATGCACGGTGTTGCCTCTCTCGTCCTAATTAACGTCACCAAAGACTTATCGCCAGAGATCGAGAGATTAAGGAGGGAGAGGGTATAGGAGAGAATACGAGTTTCGTACTAGCTACTTGCAGTATAAGGTGTGATTGCTAACGCATCGTCACGTACTATTTAAAACCCGTCCATCTCCTGAATAAATGTGTTAGCTTATAGACCGCTAGATGGCAGTAGTGGTAGTTCAGCTCACGCCACCGTTCACTTCCATTCTATTTCGTCGTAGAAGAACGCCGCCTCCTCGTCTCCCAAAACATGCAATGGCGGATCTCCTGGCGCTGATCTTGTCTATCTAAGAGTCTTTAGAAGCATTAAAGGACCACTTCACCACTTTTCAACATCTCTTCATATAATTGGTCCTCACTAATGTTCATGATAAAACACCACCATTTTTTTCCTACTCAGTCCGTGTCTCATAGGAGGGCTTTGGGCAGTTCGGACACCCGTCCACCAGTGACATCATCATTAGGCAGATTTGTTTTTTAAACACGATTTGTTTTAAAATATATTTAGATTTGTATTATCGTGAGAACGATGGCTTCAACTTTTGCATTGCAACTTTTCAGGAAAAGAAAGCCTGCAGTTTCTATTAGCTTGGATTCACCATCGATGATGTCACTGGTGGACGGGTTTCTGAACTGCCCACAGCCTTCCTATGAGACACAGACTGAGTAGGAAAAATGGTGGAATTTTATCATGAACATTAGTTAGGACCAATTATAGGAAGGGAAGTTGAAAAGTGGTGAAGTGGTCCTTTAATATTTTAGACGCGTGATCACCGGGAGTTGCTATTGACACGGTCGCTGTGTTCAACCATCGCGATCTGAGCTGTACTTCTCATAGAAAAGACTAGAAATGCTCCAGCCCCCACCTTTCTGTTTTTCAATGCATTGAGGCTGAAGGGAAAGCCAATCGAGCCCGGAGCTGCCGATCGACCGACGGCTTTGATATGCGGTAATCTAACATTATATGTTTATCATTAAATAGAACGCTAAATAACACGTTAAAACACGTATATGGCGCTGTGGGAGGTCCTGAAAAATCAGTTAAACCAGTATATGGCGTTCTATGAGTTCTCTGCCAAAGCTAGCGACAGCAGAACATAATTTTGACCTTGTTGACAGGGTGATATTTTCCAATGTTGAATTAAGCATTATACCACAGGTCGTTTCGAGGAAGCAATCTGATTGGTTGAAACAGCCTTCTAGCCGTGGGTTAAACCAGCACCATTCACCACCTAATCAAAACAAAGAATTCAGCTGCTCTGTTTCTTGGGACATTTGTGGTCGTAGTGACTACATCTGTCATTAAAAAATATATTTTTTTCAGCGATTCTCTTAGTTTTAAGGGTAACTGTGGTATAATTGCAATATTACACTCGAGGGTGTGGGTTAACGTGATTATTGCCACTTCAGTGATGCGGTAAGGAAGGAACGAGACTTCGTCTCGTTCCTTCCTTACCGCATCCCTGTCGTGGCAATAATCACGTTAACCCACACCCTCTCGTGTAATATTGCTTAAATATTACACGAGAGGGTGTGGGTTAACGTGATTATTGCCACGACACGGATGCGGTCAGGAACGAGATGAAGTTCCGTAAGCATCACTGAAGTGGCAATAATCACGTTAAACCACACCCTCGTGTGTAATATTGCAATTATACAACAGTTACCCTTAAAACTAAGAAAATCGCTGAAAGAATATATTTTTTTAATGACAGATGTAGTCACTATGACCACAAATGTCCCAAGAAACTAGCTAGCCTAGCCACCGAGTTTGCTAGCGCTCTGGGAGAACAGAGCAGCTGAATTCTTTGTTTTGATTAGGTGGTGAATGGTGCTGGTTTAACCCACGGCTAGAAGGCTGTTTCAACCAATCAGATTGCTTCCTCGAAACGACCTGTGGTATAATGTTCATTTATCTGCTGTTTCCTCGATGAAAGAAACTGTCGCCATTAAATTCCAGTTTCTTTTCAAAATATTTTTATTTTGGTTTTATAACGGTATGGATGTCAAGTCACAGGTTCATAAAAATAAATAAATAATAAAACATCAGATTTTAGTGTCAGTGACTCAGAGGTAAACAATCACAGAGATCATGGGCAGACATAATGAAAATGTTGTTGTGCAAAACATGCCCCTTCAAGACAAAAGAAAAACATTTTCTCCCCTTCAAGTCCCAATTTAGTAAAGCCAATTTCAATTCCAGTTTGTGGACAGAAATGTTCAAGTTCTGTACTTTTTTATCCCACGATTTTGTAACCCATTTTTTTCACCCAGTGTCAATTTTCTAATGTAATCCTGGCTGGGCTCTACACTCCCTCTGCCAACCTGGGGAGAGCAACGGACTGACCTCATGCTTCCTTCAATGCATGAGGAGTCCAAGCCGCTTCTTTTCACCTGACATGGGAGAGTTTCCCCGGTTGGACGTAGCGCGTAGAAGGAACACGTTATTCCAACCAGTTCCTTTCCCCTCCATCAGGTGCCCCGGCTGGGCAGGGGGATGCAGTTTAGAGACCAGGATAAGGATTACTGCATGTTGTGAGGGTACCTACCCTAGGGGACACGGGGAGAACATGCAAACTCCACATAGAAAGGACCTTTCGCTAATCCCACCTAGGGTATGGGCACTGATGACGCGGCGGAGACGGAACACAGCACCCACAGCGTCCCCAGCGGGAACCCAGGACCTTCTAGCTGTGAGGCGACAGCTCTGTACTGATTCAAGTACTCATTGAACTGGCTCCAGATGGTTACTAATTCAAATGGTGTTATTATCAAGAAAACATGAGAAATAGTGTGGATTCTATGTCCGTTATGCTCCTATGCACAAGGTGTGTGATGGCATGTGCACTGTGCGTGCTGTCCGTGTGTGCAAAAGTGTACTGTATTCTGTTATCGTCTGCAATGTGGTGGATTTTCAAGATGATTGCAACAACACACAACTTTCTTACTTCACATCTCCTCTGTGCTTGTGGTCTTACTTCACATCTCCTCTGTGCTTGTGCAACAGTCACATTTGTTTATTTAACATTTTACCCCCGCCCGACACTGAGCATCTCATTCCATTTCCCGCTGACTCCTGCGCCGTGTTCGGCTCTCCCTTCTTTGTTCTCTGTGCTTGGCCCCGGTCAGAGTTGTAAATGGAGAGAGGAGGCTGAGGGAGTCTGTAAATTACAGGCCTCCTCACCAGCTCTGCCTCCAGGCAGGGGATCCAATTGACATGGAAGTCAAGGGACAGAGAGAGGTGGGGAGAGAGAGAGAGAGAGAGAGAGGGAGAGAGGGAGAGAGGGAGAGAGAAACCAACACGATAGTAGGAACTGGGGAAGGCAGATAGTGTTGACAAACCAGGACAGGCTCATGTTTATCTAATCCCAGCTAGGCTCCTAATGATAAACATCTATTATACATGATAATGATTATATGCCAAACCGTTTCTGTCTAACAGACAACCAGGTAGCTCCTGTATCTCTAGCAGCTCTCCGGTTAAATAATCACAGGGTTTCAAAACAACATACCCGTGTGCATAAAACATATCGCCTCATGTCCATTGCTTGAGATTGCCATATAATAGCTAATGCATTGATTATGTTCACTCAAAACTTGCCATGTTGTGGTTTGTGGGTAAATATTTTAAGACAACGAAGAATCATTTGGATGGGGATCCACACTGAGCATGTTGTGTTTTGGCATGTATACACACTAGATGTATTTATTATACATGCAGATTAATATTGAAATGAACAATTAACTTAATGGGAAATGAGCATATTCTACACTGCTCCAAGGGGATATAGCATGCAAAGCAACTGGGAGCACAAGCCCCAGTTTCTGCTTTACATGGAATTCATTTTGTCATGTGTACTGGTAACACAGATATGATGGAACAGGTTTAAAACTCCCCAAACGATCATATAATGTGACATATATAGGAGATGGCAAGCAACTCTATATTTCCTGATATATATTGGTCATAATCATGACCGTATGTAACTCATGCTCATCAACCCAGGCCCATCGGCGCATTATTATCATGTTACATAAACACCTGGAGTGCTTCAAGTGCTGAAAATGATCATGATCATCTATAGATGTCATTCCCGCTCCCGCCCGCTTCAAGTGCTTCCAGACCTCAGTGGTAACCCAACATGACTGCATGGGTTGCCTGGTGGCTCAAGCCTGTTGTGCATTGACCATGTGGTCCTTATCAGTCGTGAGGAACCAAGTTCAAACCCGACTACTGTCTTGCTCCTTCTAAAACTCTCTTGCCAAAATAAATAATAAAAAAACTTTGATCGACATGCAATGCCGTTTCCTTCCACACATAGCGCTGGCATGGACAATAAACCTACGGGAGATGCATCACATTAATGATCAGGCTATAAAAAGATAAAATAAAAGCAAGAAATTGTATTTTGTTCTCTCCCTAATGGCAGAAATATGTTTGTGTTATTTCACCATGCAGCCCCACTGTGCAGAAACACCAGGCCTGCTGATCAATGCAAGCTTAATTTGAGGGCATGGATTATAATAGAAGCATTAGCTTCCATTGATTAGCGCTCAACAGGCCAGTCTGAGAATGAATGGCGAGTCAATAGAAACGTCACACCAAACTGGGGCGAATGACAAAGGAATGCAAACCCTTTCTGAGCTGCTCATGGGGATTTAAATGTCAAATACACACTTGATTATTAGTTGATTTGACTATGCTTTGCAGCAGTTTGTTCTCGACCGTAGCAGAATGTTGATGTGACTCTGCAAACTGCAACAATAACGATAGAAATAACTAAAAATATAACTAGTTATATTGCATATGTAATATGCAGGTTAAGGGCTTAAGTAAAGAATATGAATTTGAAGGGAGAATAATTTAGCAACCATATACAGAATATACATTATACATGATATAGTAGTTTTACAATAGTTTGTACACGTTACAAGTTATGTAAAAAGTAAATACTCACTCTCGTACTGTTTCCATTCCCGTCCCAAGCCCGGGCCGGAGAAAATACAAATCATTCCTGGTAGGATGACTCCTTAGTCATTACTCATTAGGAAAGGCAATGGATTTTGTGTTCTTTTTAAATTACTGTGTTTCATGCCATTTTAATTCAAACAATATGGCACCAAGAACAGTTCATCTGTGGTAATATAATGAGGCATAATATTGCCTTAATCCATTTTAAACAACAAAAATATAAAAGGCCAATACATAAAAGATATCCCTATAGTCTTTCTATTATGGGCCAGTGCTAAATCCCTGTAGCTCTTTTGGAATGGATGTCAAAACAGTACATTGGCTACAGTCACACCATGGGTAGGCAACTAGGCATGGTGTGACTGTGACCAATGTACCGTTTTTTATTAGTTGAATAAACCCAAACATGGCATCCAGGACTTGACACCGACAGGCAATTTACGTTTCACGAATTAAGTCATTTTTGCCTGATTCTCAGCAGCATTTGCTTTACATGAGTATCTCTTGAGACCACTCGTCCCCGACTCAGTAGTGTATTTTACCAGGACTACGCAAGTTTTACAAGCATACACGGTGTCTGTGGCGTTATGCTCCACTCTCATAAACCTTTTCAACATTTGCTACTTACCAACAACTTTCTGCTGTAACAACAAGATTTCTATACACAAAAACACCCTGAAGACCCTAACAGGATCCCTCGTACAAGGTTTCTTTGACTATGCATGCACCTCTTGGTACCACAGCACCTCAAAGGCCCTTAACACAATGCTCCAGACTTCCCAAAACAAACTGGTCAGGCTACTACTTAATTGGCCTCACTCCCCGAACCCATCTCACTCCTGCCCACTTTGATAGGCTGGAATGGCTTAGGGTTGACGAGCATCTTGCATGGGTCTGGTCCACAAGATTCGCTACACCACCAAGATACCCATGCATGTACCTGTCTAAATACTTCCTTAATGTCAACGAAGTTCACACCCATAACACCAGAGGGAGTTCAACAAACCATGTGCAACCCAGATTCGGCACAAACAAGGGATTAAATAATTTTCGCTCCTATGCCACCAAAATGTGGAACGCCCTACCAACAGTCATTAAGACATGCAAATCCTTTGACTCCTTCAAAACCGCTCTCAAAGGGCACTTACGGACGGCTGCAATTACCTCCTCTATGATGATTTCCTGTTTTTGGCTATGGTGCTCCATTTAGGGCATCATGTCCGCCGCGCTCATTTATTGGTGGTGTGTGTGTGTGTGTCAGGGACAAATTAGCCATTGGGCCAGTGGGGCCGTGGCCCAGGGGCCCTTGGCTCTCAGGGGCCCTTCAGAGAAACTGGACTGCACGGTAATAGATTTGACGCACTGAAAAGGGCTCCTGGGGCCCTTCATTGGCCATTCATTTAGTTAAATTTAGGTCAAAAAGAAAATCATGAAAATGTTGCACGCACGCGTGCTATGGGGGCCCTGCAAAACGTACCGGCCCGGGGACCCTCGTGGGGATTAATCAGTCCCTGGTGTGTGTGTGTGTGTGTGTGTGTGTGTGTGCGTGCGCGTGTGCGTGCGTGCGTGCGTGTTTTCCCTCTCCGCATTTAAAATCCGGCCGTGGCCAGAACTGGAAGCACTGCTGGATTATTGGGTATGTAGTTCTTTTGACTTTAGTTAGCTGGGCTCACTGACAGATAACTAAAAAAATGGTTGCTTCTGTCCTTTTGGTTGGCGCGACCAGCTGAAAATGATCATGATCATCTATAGATGTCATTCCCGCTCCCGCCCGCTCCCGTTGACTTTCATTCCTGTCCTGTCCCAATCACGGGAGTTTAAAAAATATATTATTATTATGATTCCCACGGGAATCCCGTGACCCACAGGAATCCCGGGGAAAAAAAGTCATCCTCTCGTCTCATCTATTCAATATCTGACATATGGTGCAATTTGGTAGTCAAAGGTCAAGGTCGATGATGAGCCACACGGCTCAACTATGCTCACCTCTAGGTTGGCCTTGTTCCTGTTAGTGTTATATGGTGCACATGATAGATCAGATAGCACAGTATTCAGTGGCCTGCCCCGTTGAACAGCTTTCATTCCCCCCCCCAGAAATATTGAAATAATGAACATCCTAATCTTTATTTGACTGATACTGATCGTGTATGAAATTTGTATGAGAACTGCTCCCCTGGACATACAACAATTCTTATGTTCTAGAATTTTATTCAGAATTTTGTGTTGAATTAGAATATTGAACATTTAAGCTGAATGTGAAAATCTGGTCCAATTGTAAACATTGCCCCAAAGAGATAACATGCACCCTTTCCCTGTAATGTCTGGTATACAGACTGAGATAATAACAGTCGTTAATCGGATTATCGAAAACAATGTGCGTTTACTAACAACTTTCCCCTCTTAAACGCCAAGGAAACCGCAGCAAATAGAGCCAAGTGTCTTTATCGTCAGGCACCACATTGCTCATCCGTGCCCTCTGCAGCCTTGTCAACCAGACCCTAATTAACTCCCTGCAATTGGTTGTTTTGGGCCCCTCCAGTGTTCACAGGGCTAGAGATTATCTTTATCTTTTTTGTTGTTGGGGCAGTGATAATCCAGTTCTGCTATTGCGGCTATAGTAAAAGCTAGCCCGCGGCGGCAATATTTCCGCTCCTATCGACTCCGCTGTCCATGACAGACACCGGCCGACACTCAGTTACTGTAATAGCACGATCCCACAGAAACCGTGTCAGGGCGGTTTTACACTGTCTGACAGAAGGCCACAACCTCTGTGAAATCAAACCGTATTTATTTTCCCCATGCTGGAAAGCTGCAGCCCCTAAGAGAGGGTTCTGAATGAGTCACGACTGACCAACGAGGCAACGTGTATACTGTGGAAAATATGTGACTCTTTTTGATACAGAGACAGTCATGGCGGCAAGACTAACTGTTCGGGAGAGGAGAAACAGATTTTTGTTTTTTATCCAATAGCACAGGCAGACTCTTCACATACTAGAGCAAGTCTGAAATAAATGTCAGATCTAAAATCGACATTTTCAAGCCTGTTTTCTCAACTCGCTGTTTTCTGTAAGACATTACTCTATTAGCCATATCTCCAAAACTGGTGGGTCAAACTGAACAACCAATATGTCAATTTGAAGCTATGATCCCCTGCTTTCATTTGACATGAAAAACCGAAAAAAGAAAAAAACAATCCAATGACTTACTGTGTGTCAAGTTTAGTCACATATGTTTATATGTTTATCTCAAACTTGGTACCGACAAGCTTGACGTGGAGATTTTGAGAGCGCTTGCACTTTTCCATTCCTGTGCAGGCTCTATACAAGCGTCTCATTAAACTTTCTCTACAACTCTTCCTCCCGTTGCAAGGAGAGAACGTCTGGGTTTCCGAGGTTACAGGGAGAGTGAAGGAAGAGCAACATTGTGAAATTGCTACGTTTGCTCCTTCATCTCTGGGTTGTTATCTGGGGTGTATAGTCAGGAGAGCACATATACCTCAGGCACTGACGAGGGGAGAAAAAAAACCTCTCAAACTAATGCTATACGATGGTGTCTCCCAAAAAAAAGCATAGTTTCATAATGCGTGTGTCAAGGGTGGAGTGTGGGGGTGCCTTCTTGGGCAGCAGCCACAAATATTTTCTCAAAAGCCCAGACTCGTTTAGGTTTTTAAAACAACTCTGTCTCTCTGACTGACTCGTGTGTGTATCCTTGACTCTACTCTTACTATACAGTACAGTGAGAGGCATCAATGTACCGGCGGGCATCTATAGCCTGCCTGCCCCATGCCGAAAAGCAAAAGCTTTGTTTCATTGAGTCATACAACCTCTGTGAGCAAAGCTTTCTAGCTAGACAACTAAAATCATGGACACGAGGACGTTTTTATTAGTAAACACATCTTGTGCATTGAATGTTCACTTATTCTGGTTAATATTTGGCATTATGCATGGTTACCTGCCTCAAAATGGCTTCCCAATCACTTGATTGTTTTTGTCTGATGACGACCACACCCCCTATGGAGTCCACCTGTTGTTGCTCCCATATAAGTGTGTGTTTGTCCTCTGGCTGGTTTATTCCCTGAAGAAGACCTCCTAGGTCGAAACGTTGGATTCTTGTCAATAAATATAACAGCATCGTGGCTACGAGTGTGCAGCCTTTTTCTTATTTTTACTCGTTTATTGCCTTAGGCCAGCACCTCACCAACACTGGTGCGCGCCCTTTCCTGTTTTGTCTACCACAAGGACGTTTTTTTCCATGAAACCTCAGCCATCATCCACAGAAAGTGATTTATGAGTCATCTCTTCTGGATGATATGACTTGGATATGATAGTCTGATCTGATCTGGTCTGGTGTGTCTATAACTTAACACAAAGTATGCCAAGAACGCGGCACCTCCTTCTTCTCTCCACAACCTGCCTTTGCCAAGACGAGGGAACTCGTCTTTCTTTAATTTAATTTAATCCAGTAATGAAAAAGATAATATTTAAAAAAAATATATATAACACATGTTAGACAGCCTATATACGGATCCGACGTGCGTGCACACTTATTACTCCTTTTTCTGCTCAAAATGAGACAAAATCCGGTGTTTGGGAGATTATAATTCCTTGCTTTTTCTGCTCAAAATGAGACAAAATCCGGTGTTTGGGAGATTATAATTCCTTGCTGAAAACATCTGAAAACAACCCCATCGCGGGTCCCCCTGTAGTGTGGTGGGGCCGTGGGGGCTGTACTTCCTGGTTGCCCAGGATCTCTTCTTCTACTTTGGTATTTCGCGCATTTGACTGACACTGGCCTCACGATCCCGCCCAGTGTGACAGGAGGGAATGTGTTAACAAATGTACCCAAACAGTACGTTTCTTAGCTTGTATCTGTATAACTCTCTGACTGCAGTGCTGTCTCTTGGCGACTGACTTACCCAATCAATAAAGGTCTGTTAACTCATACACTCCAAATGTATTTTGCCCCCTGCTCTCCCCTTGCCAGGCTTTTTTCATCGCTGCTTCATCTTTTTATCGCTCGTCTGGTCGCTCACCGACACAGACACGGGAACAGATAATTAGAGAGGTCCATGCAGAACAGCATGGACCACCCAACAGATGTTGGCGTGCGTGACCCATCGCATCCCACCACATTTTGAAAACCAATTCTGCAGTACGTAAATGCTCTGAGCGTGGCCCAGGGCCTTGTCAATGCCTTGGTCTGCCCCTGGTCCGTGTCACTGTGTCACAGTTAATAACGAAATGTGGCAGTTACGCACCACATACATATACACTACGCATGCACACGCGCACGCACATGCGCATGCGAGTAAAGGTCACACAGGGACACACACTGGGCTCATGGGACTCGTGGGCTGTGATGCAGAGACGTTGGTTATAGGCAGTTGAAGGTGTGAGTCATGTTGTCCTGTTTCACACAACCCCAGGGGGTTGTGGGGGATGAGGTTCATTTGATGTTCAGAGGGTAATGTGTGTGTGTTACACAAGACATTTAGAAAAGGAAAAACGGAAAAATAAGATGGAAATAAGTAAGAAATCCGTCATTGACTGAATGGAATGTGCGCATGACTCAACCAGATATTGTTAATTTTTTGTATCTAAAATAGCTGATCTACAAGCTCACACCTCACATTTCAATGTGAGGTGTGCGCTTGCAAGCTCTCTCTCTCGCTCTCTCTCTCTCTCTCTCTCTCTCTCTCTCTCTCTATCTCTCTCTCTCTCCTCCCGTCCCTCTCCTTTTCTCTGCGTTTCTGTTTGTCGGGGGAGCTAATTCTTCCACAGTTATTTTCCCATGAGCCTTTGCTGGTTCTGTACTGGGAATACTATCTCCGCATACAGCGGTATGGAGTATTGCTGCACCAAAGTGTCGAATTTAACACTACATATGATGACCCAAGCACAATACAATAAGTGTGTGTTTGTGCATGTCTGTGTGGGTGCATGTGTGCACACGCCTGTGGGCACACAACTGGATTATCTTACTTAAACATGTCACTGCCCATCACAAAAGAAAAAAGAAAAACAAGTGTCTGAGAATAGCGTCCTCTCAGCTGTCTGGTAGTACACTCGGTACGAGACACGGTACCGATGGAAATCGAGACATACAGTATACAGAGCTTTGTCGGAAAGTATGTCAATTTGTCAAGGGTCCTCTCCTTTGGGGTATCAGGTTTGTCATTGGAACAGAGAGATTTCCATGAGTGCCGTCTATCTAGACGACGTGTCTAGATCCCTTCTCCAAAGCCCTCCGAGGAGTGGAGGGCTGCCCTTGCTCGTGTCAAGCTAATGCGTCACAGCGATCTGTTTTGACAGGTTTCCCTGAGATGTTTGTGTTTGATATAGTGGGGGTGCCTTTCCTTTTCCCTTTTTCCAACGGAGGAAATTGGATGACACTCCAGGTCTCTGTCAGGCACACTTTAGTAACTGACAGAGTCACTGTGAGGGTGAGGGGAATAATGCGCCAGGAGCATAACTGCATAATGTATATATATAAATATATAAATGTACTATATATGCTATCCTCTCCTGAATTCGCTATACTCTACAGTCGCCTACGTCGGCCTGGTGTAACAGTCAGTCCCATGAGTGAATTATGGAGTGTGTGTGTGTGTGTGTGTGTGTGTGTGTGTGCGCATGGAGAAATAACACCGGAAAAACCCAATTTCACACCGCATAAAACCGTATATCGGAGAGCTAATTACGATGCTGGGTGTGCTCCCCAGTGTTTACAGTCAGTCAGTCAAGCCTGCTCAATGTCACGGACACCTGTGCACCAGCTTAGTGTGATGTCAGCCAGTGAGTGGGACTGGGGCGCTCTCCTCTCCAACTGAGCCCAAGATGGACCTTTTGCCAGGACCCCGTCCACACCATTATATCTATTGAAAAATAGCAGATCTACAAGCTCATAGCGCGGGGAGCTATCGTGAAAACGTGTGCAAATCTTTGAATATATTCACGGCGAACATTTTTAACTCAATGTCCCAGGTCCCTGGAACAACACATTTTCAGATGGGGGTCCGCAGCCAAATACAGATAATTCTGGGGGTCCTTGACATGAAAATAGTTTGAGAACCACTGACATAGAAACTTTGATTTTTCAGAAAACTGTCATGATTTAGAAGACATTTGTAGAATGGGTATTAATGGGTTAAAGGAGTATAGTTGTCATGGAATTCTGAGAAGTAAACATTTAATATCCCATATAATGGGGCGGCGGTGGCTCAGGCGGCGGTGGCTCAGGGGTAGAGTGCCTGGTTGTAACCCGTAAAGTTGCCAGTTCGAACCCAGGCTCCCCCAAAGTTACTGTCGAAGTGTCCTTGAGCATGACAGTAAGACACTGAACCCCTAATTGCTCCCGATGTGCTAGTCGGTGCCTTGCATGGTTTCTGCTGCCATCGGTGTATGAATGTGTGTGTGAATGGGTGAATGTAATGCACAATCTCTGTAAAGCGCCTTGGATAAAGGCGCTATATAAATGCACCATTTACCATTTAATGTATCTTTTAAGTATGATGGTATAATTCTTCTCTGTGAACTGTGTTCTGCCTAAAGGAAGTAACCTATGACTTTGAAACTGCATGATTATTTACTTCCTTTGTTTGTTTGCTCAGCTATGACTGGTACCGTTCTGTTTCCTATAGTTGTAGTTGTGGGCAGGTATAAAAACTGTCAATCCCTGTTGTTCAATGAGTCAGACGGGGTTTACATTGACAGGTCATGTATGTTCTGTCTCCTTACTCGAGTAAAATCACTCATACTCTTGTCTGAGGTCTTGTCTTGCCTCATGTGTATATATATTATGTTTGAGCATCAAACTACAGATTCTGCCTTAACATAGTTCACCCATAAAATGACCAGTGGTGGAAAAAGTACTTGCATATTTTACTTAAGTAAAAAGTTAATAGAGTTAATAGAAGTAAAAGTATTGGGAAATTGGAAATACTGAGTAGGTGTATTTAGTTACTGCACACCACTGAAAATGACTTGTATTCTATCAATTACTCACCCACCCGTGAAGCCTGTGGTTGTGCCCCTCTTCGCACCCATTGGTTGCCGTTCCGTGGTTGGACAAAAATCCTTTCTCTCCATCCACTACTATACCATTGAAATAAGGAGTTTTTCAGTTGCTTCGTATTGATATTCTCTGCGTTCAATTTTTATTTTAAACTTGGTATCAGTAAAAAGGAACATCACAGGTGCATCATGGTAAATGAGCATAATGTTTGTTTTTAGTTTTTTCCAAAAATGATGTTTTAGCAAATTCAACATCAACAAACCAGGGCGGAACAAGGCAGTAAGAGCCTGCTGGTTAGTCAATCGGGGACCAATCAGAAGTCTGACAAAGGGTGAATTACTCACCCACCCGCCTTGATTTCATGGAGATGTTTTTGTTTTAGTCGTGTTCCAAAGCCAATAGTTTGATGGCCGGCGGAGTCTAGAGTCTCAATTGAGTCTCTGACCGATGACCCGGTCATCAAATTGTCTCAGAAATGAAATAAAATAAAATTATCACCGTGAATTCAAGGCTTCACAGGATGTGATTTCTTCAGTGAACAAGACTCCTTTAATTCAACTCTATCCCCGCATGTCTCTTTGTCTCTATAACATCACTTCCCTCATGTCTTCCCCCTCTGTCTCTCTCAACCTTGTCCTTGTTTTCTGCCGTATACTCCCTGTTCCATCGCTTTGGCTTATGGCCTCATCCATCCGAAACTATCGCTTTGTTCTTTCCCCTCATGTCCTTTGCTCTTCATAGCCGGGGAGCCAGTCACCCAAAATTGGACAGGACCTGTGATGTCATGCCGTACTTTTTATTTGTGTTTTTGAGGTGTGCTAGCCCCTCCTACTGTATATACAGGGTTAATATTTGTTTGTTTTAAAAACGCCATTGACAATGAAGGAAAAATGATCGTCATATTGTCCCTCATTACGTCATATTGTCTCTTTATTGTTAATGGCAGTTAATGTTTGTGTTGGCACCGTTTGTTTTACATCACCATTACATCACCTAATCAACATGAGTTAGACTTTAATATATTAGCGCCCCTCAATTCACACGGGTGTGATTCTTTTCTTCTTTTTGACGTTGGAGGGGACATGTTCCCTTCGTCCCCACCAAGATCAGCGTTCATGTTGACAGGAGAGATGATCAGAGGGGCAGAGTTTCTACCAAAATTATTAACACAGGGACCGAACAATGGATATAGTTTATCAGTGAAGGTGCAGCCAGTGAAAGAGTAGAGGTGAACTCTGGCCTCCACATCATAAAAGGAGACCAGACCCTCCTCATACTCCACAAACACTCCCACTGTCTGGACATTCTCTCTAACAGGGAGGAGGACAGCAGGGCCAGCATGAGTCTTTCCATTCCTCAACCAGATAGTCCAGTAACCATTGTTGGGGGTATATGTGTGTTTACCCTTCCTGTTGATGGACTCTCTGACCACTCCTAAATGCCAATTAGTCTTCCTTTTAACCTGAACCTCATAGTAAAACCTTCCTGAGGAGAATCCTTGTTTTCCTAAGACATTGACACATGGTGCAAATCTCTCTTTGTTGTGTGGGAGATTCTTCCATATGTTTCCATGACTCACTTGTTTTCCATCGTCGTACAGCATGAGTTCAGGATGTGCTGTATCAGGATCCAAAGTCACATTCACTGCGTATATCTTCATCATCCTCAGCTCGACATCACACAGCCTCTTCTTCATCTCTTGACTGAGTGTCTTCTCCAGCTGAGCCACAGCTGTCCTCACACTAGTCTCCACATATGAAGACTGATGGACATTGACCTTTGTCCAGTCCTTGGTGGGTGGAGGGGTGTTGTTGATGGATGTGCAGTTCTGGAGGAGGTGGAGGTGGTCTTCGGTGTGTGAGAGCTGCTTCAGCCCAGAGAATATCTTCTCCAACTGAGTGATTTCCTCTTTCAGATCTTTGATGAAGCCTTCTTCAGCCACTGTGTCTGCATCTTTCCTGCTGATCTCTACTGAGTGTTTGACCTCTTGAATGTTCACTTGTCTCTCCTGGATCATCGTCTGGATTTCAGCCTCTATCTTTGCTTCATATTCTTCTTTCCACTCATGATACCTGAACGGATGAACCATTTCAGAAACAAAACTATTGATAGATACGTTTGGTCTCTTATAGGTTTCTTAACTAGTGGTTATGATTATAGCAGAATATTAAGTTGTAAGGGTTTATCTTTCTATGTTTGATCTAATAGTCTGTCTATCCCTTCTCTTTGACTAATTCTCCTCACACTCTGTGTAATAATCTTTTAAGTCAAGCTGACTTAAACCTGACCCCATAAAAACATGACGTCAGTCTTGACCAAATATGGAGTTCCACAGTGACAAAGGTCTCCCAAAAAGCCTCTTGGTCATTTTTGAGGGGTGCTAGCACCTCCCATGCCCAGCTTTGTCATGGCACATGGCCATTTTTGTATACCACACCATAGACAACCAATATATGGCAACATTTTACAAATTTCATCATGCTTTAAGTAGCATGTGACAATTGTGACATGTCAAACTAGGGGGTTTTCATGATTCTGAATCCATTCCAAGCATTAGTTTTGCACGAAAAACACTCCTTGGCCTAAATTTGGCCATTGGTATACAAAAATGTCCATAACTTTTTTTTCGCGATGTTTCCGGCAGATCAGTCCTCTCATTCTGTGGACCAATAGATAAAACACAAATAAAAAGTATGGCATGACATCACAGGTTATTTAAACCCTATTCCTTGAGCTTTTGGACCTGTGGCTCCCCGGCTATTAGCTCTCCATCTCCTGTGCCAACTCTTACACCTTCTCTCTCCAGCCGTCGTTTCTCTGCCTCTGCTTCTTATTCAACGTGTTCCCTCAACCTCTCGGCTCTCTCCGTCTTTGAACTTTCATTACTACTTTCTTTAATCAGTTTGCCCTCACTCTCTCCTTTACCCCGCACTCTCCATTTCAATTTCAAGTCTCTTACTTTCTCTCTCTCTCTCTCTCTCTCTCGCACGCACGCACGCACGCACGCACGCACGCACGCACGCACGCACGCACGCACGCACGCACGCACGCACGCACGCACGATCACACGTTTCCTATCTCTGTTGAGCCAAAGGCATATGGGACAAACAAGACAAAGTATCCACAGAAGTTGTCATTACGCAATGTGCTAAGCTCCTGCCTGATTGTGATTGGTTCGTTGGAGATGATTTTTGGGAGGGAGGGGAATAAAAAAAAAAACCTTCACAGACAGACGGAGTCTGACAGAGTGCCAAGAGGACGAGGTGTCTGGCTGGACAGACAGACAGACAGACAGACAGACAGACAGACAGACAGAGTCTGACAGAGTGCCAAGAGGACGAGGTGTCTGGCTGCCTTTGTTTATGTCATGCGTCATTCATTTTAGTAAAGAGGGAGAGACGGAGAGACAGACAGACAGACAGACAGACTTACAGACTTGTAAAACGTGGCCGTTTGACTGATAGAATTGTAAAACGCGGCCGTTTGACTGATAGAATTGTAAAACGCGGCCGTTTGACTGATGAGGAATGTGTGCATTGCATTTTGTAACTTTATGTTTATACTTTTTTTAAGTACTGTAACTTCCTGGTATAGGGGGCGGCGGTGGCTCAGGGGTAGAGTGGCCGGATGGTAACCGCAAGGTTGCCAGTTCGAACCCGGGCTCTGCCAGAGTTAGTGTCGAAGTGTCCTTGAGCAAGACACTGAACCCCTAATTGCTCCTGATGTGCTGGTTGGTGCCTTGCATGGTTTCCGCTGCCATCTGTGTATGAATGTGTGGGTGAATGTACTGTAATGCACATCTATGTAACGCGCCTTGGATAAAGGCGCTATCATCATACTATAATCATCATCATCATCATCTCATCATCATCATATCATCATATCATACTATAATTCAGTCAATGTCTGTCTGTCTGAATGAATGAATGTGTGTCAGAAACACCGCCGTATCTCCTCACCACCTCCTCTTTTTTGATTTTACACATTAATGATTAATAATGAATTTATTAGTGAATTAAAAACACACCCAGGGCGCAGTACCCCCGGCGGCCACAAGGACGCCGTATCTCCTCACCACCTGCGCCAATCGCTCCCACTTTTCACACAGGCATTGACCATAATAATATGGAGGTCTTAACGAAGCCCTTTTTTTGATTTTACACATTAATGATTAATAATGAATTTATTAGTGAATTAAAAACGCACGGCCACAAAGGGGGGGGGGGGGGCAATATATCACAACTATAATGCACCATTTTACCATTTTATTTCCTTGCCAATAAAGCATAGCCTACAGAATTAAGGGAGTGTGTGTGTGTGTGTGTGTGTGTGTGTGTGTGTGTGTGTGTGTGTGTGTGTGTGTGTGTGTGTGTGTGTGTGTGTGTGTGTGTGTGTGTGTGTGTGTGTGTGTGTGTGTGTGTGTGTGTGTGTGTGTGTGTGTGTGTGTGTGTGTGTGTGTGTGTGTGTGTGTGTGAGAGAATATCTAGTGAGTTTGCAACTTGCAAGTCCTACTTCTCCATCATCACCGTAAGCATAACAATGGACCCTTTAAGCCAAGGTGCCCTTTTCCATGTTTACAGTTTAATGGACATATTGTCCAATTGTATCAGTGCATTCCAAACCTTGTTGTGTGTGTTCTTGGCAGGGCTGTGAATGTTTGTATGCATTACTAGCAGCATCCAAACCCATGTAGCAGGAAGATTTGACTTCAGTGCTGATAATGTGTAAAATCTTTATTACAACTCAAACAAACAAACAACAGAAAACAATACTGTATACTGCCCTCAATGCATAACACTGTCTTTTCACAGTGTTGCCCGTGTATCCAACTGTAGTAGACCATTTCCCAGTAAATTTATTTTTTCGTGCGTACGTGCGTGCGTGCGTGCGTGTGTGCGTGCGACCCGTGCGTGTATATATATGCTGGATAATTATCTCTTAACAGATGAATGAATAATTTAGCTAGGAAAAGGAAAAGCAAGCAAATTGCAGCTTTCTTCATTAATCGATCCAATCTGTCCTCTTAGAGTTAGCAGAACCCTCATTTGGGAGTTCCTCTCTGACTAGATTATTATAGATAGATGGATGGGCGCAGACTCCAAACCCATAGAAGTTAAGATGCTCTGAATGATTAATTGAACCTTGATAATAACAGTGAATATGGAATGTCCTGCCTCGTTATGTGCATAATCCAAGATTCCGTTGAATTATGCAGTCATGTTTTGCACGGACAATGTTAGCAAGGACACTGTGAAGCCAGTACACCCTGCTCCCACCATTGCATCTGCAGTCTTAACCCATTTGGGGCGGGAACCCCTTTTGGTGTTAGCATTATGTCATGCTTTAGCTATTGAAAAATAGCAGATCTACAAGCTCATAGCGCGCCACCGAGTGGCGCGCTACGAGCTTGTAGGCCTGCTATTTTTTTTAAATCGAAGAACGACTGACATAGAAACATAGCTTTTTCAGAAAACTGTCAGGATGTAGAAGACATTTTTAGAATCTGAAAAATAGCAGATCTACAATCTCATAGCGCCTTACCGAGTGGCGCGCTACGAGCTTGTAGGTCTGCTATTTTTTTTAAATCGAAGAACGACTGACATAGAAACATAGCTTTTTCAGAAAACTGTCAGGATGTAGAAGACATTTTTAGAAAGCATTTTTAGAAAGCAGATCTACAAGCTCATAGCGCGCCACCGAGTGGCGCGCTACGAGCTTGTAGGTCTGCTATTTTTTTTTAAATCGAAGAACGACTGACATCAAAACATAGCTTTTTCAGAAAACTGTCAGGATGTAGAAGACATTTTTTATAATCTGATCTCAGGTCAAAATGGGTTAATTGCTCTCAGCTTGAACCGCTCGAATTTCGTCCTGTCAAACCCCCTTTACTTCACTTGAGCACGCGAGCTGCCACCACGTGCCAGTCAGCATCCATCACCGTTATTACACTCACGACAGTCTGTCTGCGTGTAATTCGGTCTCGGTCCCATGAGTAAGTAAGGGCAAAAAGTCTGATAATATTGAGACGAGAGAAATGTTGATGAGGCTGAGAAACGTATAATGTGGAGGAGGGGGACTGAGAGCGAGGCATGGGGAGCAATAATACGTTAGAAGTAAGAGGGGGTGAGAATGAGAGAAAGGAAGATAGATTACACGTATAGAAATGGATGGCGGGAGAGACGGAAGGAGACCAGGGAATTGGGAGGTGAGAAGAGTAGCATTAGAACAAGAAATGATCACATAGTGATATTTGTCAGGTGAAAGAAGAGCTGTCTCTGTTGTGTTCTCCCCCCCCCCCACCCCCCCAACATGATATACTCATGATATACTTGTTTGTTTAACATAAGAAAGAAGAGGATCCAAGGCACTCTGTTCCAGTGAGGTGAAAAAAGCCTTTTTATTGGAGTTAAGGCATGGCAAAGCCGCAAAGAACATTACAAAAAGGACCAACGCGTTTCGGCACTCAGCCTTCGTCAGCGTCCCATGTTTGTTTGTCACAACTCACAACCTCAACTCACAACCTTTGCGTTTGTTTCAGACGTTCTGTGCGTGGTTCAATGAGTGTTTTGTTGTGGCTTTGCATCGGCTGCGCTGCGCTGTTTCAGCCGCGTTTGGTTTGAAGTTATATCGAGTACTAGTTCTATCGATACTCTTCCTTCCCCGTCACCCCGTGAGTGTGACTGTGATCATGCAGTGCTTCTCTGCTGCTTTGCCATTGCTTGGTGTCCCATTGGCCAGAGGAGCCAATCAGGTTAGGCCGTCAATATGACTGGGGAACTTTAGAGGTTTTCATGAGCTTTCATTAGTCAGGTGGTTTCACCTGCATGACAAAAAGGCCTATAGAGAGAACAGTCGACAGAGACGGAGAGGAGAGCAGCCTAGCAGGACTTCTGTTCCCAGCCGGACAACAGATTTCATACAGCTTTAGCCCATTTAGGCCTGAGATCAGATTCTAAAAATGTCTTGTACATCCTGACAGTTTTCTGAAAAAGCTATGTTTCTATGTCTTCGATTTTTCAAAAATATCAGACCTACAAGCTCGTAGCGCGCCACTCGGTGGCGCGCTATGAGCTTGTAGATCTGCTATTTTTCAATAGCTAAAGCATAACATAATGCTAACACCAAAAGGGGTTCCCGCCAAGAATGAGTTAAGTCCAAAAATCTGAACTAACCCTTTAACTTCATATTTCCTCTAGCCAACGTCAAATGTTTGTCATTTTGTTTAATGATCCGAGTAGACGTTAAAATGGCCCCAAACATTTCTGAGTGAAATACCCCTTTAACCATGTGACATAACAGTAATACCAGGGCTTTAGGTTTTATATGGATTTATAAGGTGAATATAGGATAAAAAAAGACTTGAATATGAATATTTCTTGCAGTATAAAGCCGAAGGCTCTGTCAATAGAGGGCCAGTGTCATGTTTGTCACACCAGTGCCAGAAAGCCAATAGCATTCCCATTTGAACAGGAGCCACAATGGTTTTGCTTTGGCAACATTTGAATGACCATTCATGACAGCCCTGTGACATGAGGGTTTCAAAGCATTTTCAAAATGTTTCTCTTGGGAGGGAGTTTTGAAAATGAGAGATGGGAAAATGAGGGCAAACAGAAGTAATGCCATGCAACACTGGTCCCATGCAGCGTCGACGTAGCATTTGTCACATTTATTGAGCGAGCCACCAGAGAACCCCAACAATACGAATGACAGAAGACTAGACACAAAAAAAGCCTTCAGTGAAAATGTGTCCCCATCCTTTTTATTATTGGGTACGCTGTCCTCCCTTTGGCTGGGTGGAAGTGACATTGGCTTGCTTGCAGCCAGTCTGTTTTTCATGGTGTAGCGAACTAGCTAGGTCACTAGCATGAGCAATTTGGAAACTGATGATAAACTATTCCCCCCACCACAGCTTGCCAACTCATCCCATCGGCCGCTCGCTTGGGCATTCCTCACGACACTCAAGGCCTCCCTGTCAGCTTCCCTTCTTGTCATGTGATGAGAAAAAGTACAGTGTTGTTTGTGAAATCCTCTGGTGCAAAAGACATACGCGTGGCTGACCAACACACATTTTTTGATGGATCTTGCACGGTGCCTTACCCTTCATCACTAAACTATATGGGGCGACTGTGGCTCAGGAGGTAGAGCAGGTCGTCCAATGATCCATGGGTCGGCGGTTCGAATCCCGGCTCCTCCTGTCTACATATCGAAGTGTCCTTGGGCAAGACACTGAACCCCAAATTGCTCCCGATGTGCTGGTTGGTACCTTGCATGGCTTCCGCCACAATCGGTGTATATGAATGGGTGAATGTAATGCACAATCTATGTAAAGCGCCTTGGATGAAGGCGCTATATAAATGCACCATTTATATGCAATATCCGGTCGAAATATACAAATAAAGTAAAGTAAAAACGTATTTGGCATTTTTTACTATTTAGTAAAAAATTGCCGTTCTACATCGACACTTTGTGAGACACTTCTCTATTTTATATATTTTTTCAAAATAGTATTAAAGGCCAAATGCGTAATAAGATGTAAGATGCTGACGATGTTCACAGAGATGAAATGCACACCGGTCCTTTAGACTAGAAGTGCTGGCCATTTAAAAACATCAAAGAGTCTCTTAGTTATGTACTCAACCTATTGGTTTTATACCTGTATATATGTTGTGTGTATCTTAGTTATGTACTCAACCTATTGGTTTGGCTGTATATATGTTGTTTGTATGTCTGGCCTCGTGGGGAAAGATGGTGGGTGGGTGGGGAGGATTGGAAAAGGAGTTGTGGGAGAAAATATAAAAACAAAGAGTTGTATTTTTTTTTCTGTGAAACTTGCATATGATGTCTACTCTTTGAATACAATTTATTAAAAAAAAAAACCCCATAAAATAGTCACCACACAGTCATAGCTGCCTGTGCCAATTTTATTACGGATGAACAGAACAACAATTATAATTTAACACCGTTACTTCAAATGGGAAGATTTTTGTCTTTTATGAAATTGGCATCGGCAGCTACGAGTGTGCAGTGACTCTCTTTATGATCAGAAAAGAGAACATAACTCAAAACAGAGACACACACTCAGAGAGGTGCAAAAACATATTCTCTTCCTCCCCACCATCTGGGCAGCTGGAGATAAGTTGTGAAGTTTCTTTTAATACATCACAGCAGCAATCACAGAAAGTTTCATCCATTCTGACCTTTGTCAGCATTTGAAGAGATCTCTGTTTCTTATATACAGTACACGTGTGGGTGAGTTGTAATGGATGGTAGGATTTATAAAAGCACAGATAAAGAAAATAAGATACTCGCACACTGTGGGCTCCGATGCTTGTGAAGTGCCTTTATTTGCACAAAAAATTTACTGTGACGTTTCGAGCGCAATGCACTTTCTCAGACTCAGTCTGCATACTACTACTCATCGCTCAGCACCTCAATGCTCTTCCTCAGACTCAGTCTGCATACTACTACTCATCGCTCAGCACCTCAATGCTCTTCCTCAGACTCAGTCTGCATACTACTACTCATCGCTCAGCACCGCCACCTGCCCAAGTTGGGATTGGATGTGCATGTCTTTGTACCTTTTTCAGGATTTATAAAAGCCTCTATTCTGAGCCCAGGTTTTGACTCATGTATTCGTCCCTCTTGGGTGATTAAATGTTGTTGTGTAGAAGGTAATTTCGTTTGAACATGTTGCAGAGCTTTGTTAGTTTCAAACGTCCTGTCACAATTTCAGGTTCATGCCACGGCACGTACACATACAAACACATACACGCCAAGCACACATACTATTCTATGGTAATCTCTCCATCTTATCTTACACATACAATTCACAATGCGTCCTTTATTTATCCATTCGCCTGCTCACATAAGTAAGTAAGTAGCCTTGCCGAGCCATGAGGCCCATAGGGCAGGAGCCTATCTCCTGTTTCTGTAGCGTGAGGCAGCTTGATGTACAAGTGCACCCCCTGGACATGACGCTAGTATGTCGCAGGGACTTACCCCCAATCCAACCCTTGATGCTGAGTGTCAAGCAGGGAGGCATTGGGTCCCATTTTTAGAGTCTTTGGTATGACCCGGCCGGGGACCCCGACCTCACAATCTCAGGGCGGACACTCTAACCACAAGGCCACTGAGCTGCTCACATAGCCAGTAGTATAATTGTCTTGCACAAATATTATAAGTGATGGGTTGGTACATTTAATATGCTAGCTTTCATGCTGTGAAGTGTCGCAATTTATTTTTTGATTGAAAGTGCATGCACTAATGTAATGAACCCTATACACATAAGGAGATAAGATGATGCAACAAAGGATCCAAGCTGCCGTTAAAATCCAAACAAGAAGATGTGTACACTGTACAGCTGTGCTCACTCACTGCTCACACTCATTTACTGAGACGTGGCAAAAACTGGTAATGAATGCAATACACTATACATGTGCACATTAACTCATTTTGACCTGAGATCAGATTCTAAAAATGTCTTCTACATCCTGACAGTTTTCTGACAAAGCTATGTTTCTATGTCAGTCGTTCTCCGATTTTTCAAAAATAGCAGACCTACAAGTTCATAGCGCGCCACTCGGTGGCGCACTATGAGCTTGTAGATCTGCTATTTTTCAATAGCTAAAGCATGACATAATGCTAACACCAAGAGGGGTTCCCGCCCAAAATGGGTTAAACTGTGCCTGACCACACTGACCACATGCATCAGACCATTGCAGGTCTGATGCATTACTTAAGCTATGTTCAGATATGGATACCTTTACATTTTCGTGAAACAAATTAACATAAGTTGCCGGCATATAACCTATTTTTCTGTACAGTACACTACTACTGTATGTACCGTTCTCATTCTTGGCAGAATTGTCACTCTCCAGACACAGGCACACATACAGATAGTTAAAACGGGTGCTATGACATGGGTATTATTATAGGTTCCCAAGTTGCATCGTTCTCAAGTAGGCCAGCCCGACAGGCACGCACAGGTCTAGTGTGAGATAATAGACAGTAAGAACGCAGACTAGGCAGTTGGTGACGAGAATTATCGATATAGTATCCATGATCCATCCGTCTGTAGGCTGGTAGACTGAGAGTACAAATGATTTTCTGCTGAGGAAACAGCTACCATTTACAGGCATAATAATAATGTTATACAGTATATGCTGATCATCATTCAGTATCACAGGGATGTAGGGGTTAACAGAGGTGGACGTACTGCTGCTCCTGCAGTCTAAAATCTCTTCATGTCCACTCCAAACATATCAACTTGCTTTTAAATGGCCCCTTAATTAAAGCTGTGTGGTGGTACGCTCTCTCTCACCAGCATGCTTGCTCTACAACAGAGAGAGAGGAGAGAGAGAGAGAGAGAGAGAGAGAGAGAGGGAGAGAGAGAGAGAGAGAGAGAGAGAGAGGGAGAGAGGGAGAGAGAGAGAGAGAGAGAGAGAGAGAGAGGGAGAATGTTTATATTGAGAGACTTTAGCTGGAGAGTAAGAAATTAAATAGTAAGAATGAAATATTTAAAAAAACATAATCAGACGGTACGTATCCTCTACCAGATTCATATTTAGATAGACTTAGTTGCAAAACTGCCATTGACATATTATGCATATGTGTTATGTAAACTGTTGAATACTTGGCCGCGTTGCGCTCCCGATGGATTTATGTAAATGTTCACTTGTAGCACTTGTTCTTGGATATAATAACATCAGATTAAGCTGTGTGGATAGGGGAGTGCTGTCCATGGTGCTGAAGCATAGTTATGTATGTGGATAGGGGAGCGCTGTCCATGGTGCTGGTATGGAGCATAGTTATGTATGTGGATAGGGGAGTGCTGTCCATGGTGCTGAATCATAGTTATGTATGTGGATAGGAGAGTGATGTCCATGGTGCTGTAGCATACCTGTAGCACTTGTTCTTGGATATAATAATATCAGATTAAGCTGTGTGGATAGGGGAGTGCTGTCCATGGTGCTGAAGCATAGTTATGTATGTGGATAGGGGAGCGCTGTCCATGGTGCTGAAGCATAGTTATGTATGGATAGGGGGGGTGCTGTCCATGGTGCTGAAGCATAGTTATGTATGTGGATAGGGGAGCGCTGTCCATGGTGCTGAAGCATAGTTATGTATGGATAGGGGGGTGCTGTCCATGGTGCTGAAGCATAGTTATGTATGTGGATAGGGGAGCGCTGTCCATAGTGCTGAAGCATAGTTATGTATGTGGATAGGGGAGTGCTGTCCATGGTGCTGAAGCCTAGTTATGTATGTGGATATACACTCGGTGCTGTCCATGGTGCTGAAACAGCTGCTGCAGTAAAACGGCAACTCTCAACCTGTGGGCCGGGGGCCCACGTATTGGCAATGAAGATATTACAAGTAATAATGGCAATAATTGGCAAAACACAACAATGCCATTGATAATATAACATGAATATATTATGGCAGCCTGTTAAGTGGTCTGAAGGGCGGCCGTGAATGCTTTTGAGATTTCCAAGTGGGCCCTGATCGATGAAAAGGATGCCAACCCGATTCTGGTGCTGAAGCTTACTTGTGCAATATAGAGGTAGTGCTGTCCATGGTGCTGAATGTGAGAGCTCCAACCTTTCCTAGTCATTATAGTGGGCGTTACATGATCCATGTGGCCTGTTTACTCTGATCTCACATACTTGTATCTAATGAATGTTGCTGATTTGGATGCTGCTGCTGGCTCCAGTGAGATTGTGCAGGAAGCGTGGAACCTAATCCTCTCTCAGACAGATCACCGACTTACAGAAACCAGCTAATAACTTTGCCACTCTCTCATTAGCTGTTAACTCTAGTGCTGTTTTGGCGCACACTCTGCCCTGAGCTCACTTGTGTGTGTGTGTGTGTGTGTGTGTGTGTGTGTGTGTGTGTGTGTGTGTGTGTGTGTGTGTGTGTGTGTGTGTGTGTGTGTGTGTGTGTGTGTGTGTGTGTGCGCGCACAACATTCACAAACACACACACAGTGAATAATTTTAACCACATAAGGCTAGTACGTACTATGGTGTACAATGAATAGCGGAAATATCTGATCTACAATCTCACAATGCATTGCATCGCAACGTGTTGTTAGCTTGTAGATCGGCTATTTTTGCAATAATTATTTTATCTCTGCCAGGCTGGAATTGTCTTATTTCTTATTTATTTATACATTTCTACAAACACAGAAAGAAATCAAGTGCAAGTGCTCTCTCTCTCTCTCTCTCTCTCTCTCTCTCTCTCTCTCTCTCTCTCTCTCGCTCTCGTTTGGTTGTACTGTTAAGTCATATATTTTGTCGGACAACGGTGTAGCATGCTGAACAAGTATTTTTCTCAAATATAATTTGTATTTTTTCACTCCCTCCCAACCTCATCAGCTTGGTATCGTGACCTTTTCTGCACGTCATTCAACCTCTCACACCCGTCTTGCATTTCATTATCAAAAGGTCACCGGTTCAATGCCAACATATTTATAGCCATGTCTCCTGTCAAAGTGTTATGCAAGACACTAAACACCATAATACCTACTACATTTCAAAGACAGTTACACCTAGTCATCTAAATCAGGGGTTCTCAACGTTTTTGGCCGGGGACCCCCGTAAATGCTTTGGCAATGTCTCGGGACCCCCGCCCCGCCCCCTCCCGACCCCCAATATAAATTGACTGCTACAATAACCTTAAACCATTTTGGGCGGGAACCCCTTTTGGTGTTTTAAGCATTGTTATAATTTAGCTATTGAAAAATAGCAGATCTACAAGCTCATAGCGCGCCACCGAGTGGCGCGCTACGAGCTTGTAGGTCTGCTATTTTAGAAAAATCGTGAAAAAAGAAATATATATATATATATATATATATATATATATATTTTTTTTTGAAAATAATTTGGGGACCCCCTAAAATAATTTGGCGACCCCCCGAGGGGTCGCGACCCACGGGTTGAGAACCCCTGATCTAAATAAAACAGGTGTTTGTCAAGAGAGTTAATTAATTTGTGCATGTTTATTTCTACAAGGCTGTTACATAGCAACATCCTGAGTGTGAAGTTAGTTTAATTAGGCAAGGCAAGTTCATTTATATAGCATATTTTCACACGCAAAGGCAATTCAAAGTGCTTACTATAAAGTATATAGTATATATTCAGTGATGTAAATAGGTTTTCAATGTAATGAGTCCCGGGATGCAGGGATGGTCTTTTAGATGAGTCCCAGGGACATTTTATGAGTCCCACTTCAACAATGTTAGGAGTCATATTACAAATTGCAGCATTTTAACTCCCGTTTCATTTTATATGGTTATAATTATAATGTGGTTATATTCATGTAGAAAACAGAAGAAGAAATTATTATTATAACTAAAGCTAGCAAAATAAACTAGAATAAAAAACAGTACAGTAGTGCATCCCATGGATGCAGAGGTCGTTGTTTTATTGCGTCCCTTAACTATAAACTGAGTTTTGGGATGCAAAATGCAGCCTATTTTAATCTCTGTATATTATATAGTAGGCTTATGTACAGTATGTTGATATTACTTGGGGCGGCTGTGGCTCAGGAGGTAGAGATTAAGGTCGTCCAATGATCCGTGGGTCAGTGGTTCGAATCCCGGCTCCTCCGGTCTACATGTCAAAGTGTCCTTGAGCAAGACATTGAACCCTACATTGCTTCCAATGAGTCGGTCGGTGCCTTGCTTGGTAGCTTGCCACCATTGGTGTGTGAATGTGGTAAGTGAGGATGCTGGCGTCGACTGTTCGCTGCTTCACCTCCCAATGTATGAATGAATGAACCATTGTAAAGCACTTTGAGCACTTGGAAAAGCGCTATAAAAATGCCATTCATTATTGGTGTACAATACTTTTGGCTCTGTTGTTTAGCAACCCTACAACGTGGGATCAAAATTTGGGGCAGATTGGATCAGTTCATGATTTTGTTCGCTGCTTCACCTCCCAATGTATGAATGAATGAACCATTGTAAAGCACTTTGAGCACTTGGATCAGATTGGGGCAGATTGGATCAGTTCATGATTTGTTGCTTTCTTTTATTTTTCTTGCAAAATGGGCCTCTCGTACACACGTTGGAAGCCAATTATAGACAATTGGAATGGAATGTGAAAAATGATATCAGTCCCTTTCCGGATCAAACGTCAGAAGGAGGATGTGTTGTGTGTTACCGCTGAGCCACGGCCCAGGCCTGTCCTCACTTTTCTCTTCAATGTTTGTGTTTACACACTTTTGTCTTCAATGTTTGTGTTTTCACATGTTGTCTTCAATGTTTGTGTATTGTGTTTACACACTTTTGTCTTCAATGTTTGTGTTTACACAGACCCTCAAAGCTGGACATAGCGCCCCTCAAAAAGATGCACTTTTATTGTCGGGAGTTCATTATCGGGCCCGACACAGCCATTTTGTCGGGGAGTGACAAATCGAGCTAAAATCGGGCTTCGCATAGTGCGTACAGGGCTTAAGTTTATTTTTAGATCTGTGGTGCATAGAAATGTTTGGTTCTGACCCTGGGGAAAGTAAGCCATGGGTGGCTGATAACAATCAGATTCATTAATTGAATTAACAGCAACACATTTCGAGGCAGCAGTTTTCACAGCTCTTCAGTAGAAATGAGTGACATCATACTGTGCACAGTTTGACTTCACATGACGACAAACGTCTCAGTTCTAAATCAAAGCCCCATGTGTGCTAAAGCAACAGCACTCACATAGAGACCAAGATAACTGCCTTGTCTTTCACATCCCAGAATGTAAAGCCACAGATCCCATTGATGCTCTAATCATATATAATCTTTAAGCAGCATAAAGTAATATGTGGAGGGAATTCACACTGAGAATTCACTTCATCAACTAAGGCATTTGCTTGGCAGGTAGGGCAGGTAGGTAATCTTTATGGCAAAACTAAAAGCTCCCATTATTTCCACATTCAGTTGCTTCTCGCTGTGACTCAAAAGCTGCTGACAGCAGCAGGTTGCTGCCAAGTGGGCAACGGGTGTGCTCATTAATTCACAATTTGGTATTCTTTTATTTTTCTTGTATTTACCACTTTCATCCCTCCCAACCTCCAATCCCTTAGCAGTTCAAAACCTAATGCTGACAAAGGGGAGAGAGCTACCCGACATGGTATGGTCTGTAGCCCATTTGATTGGTGATGGAGAGTCCCATGACTCCATCACCAACTCATGTATTATATGGAGCCGGCCAGCAACTCTACATCTGAGGCTAACACCAGACAGCGTCACCAGACCCTGAATCGCCAGAACATCTTTTTTGAATGGGCGTCGCTAGCGATTCAAGGGCTGGGGCCAGGCTATGGTTTTAAGTTATTTTAACAACTTTTAACCTGGCTGCTTTTTTGGACATTGGACATGCCATTATAGACAAAACTATTTTTTTATTTTTCTTCTCTTTCCAAAACATTTCAAAAGTGTCCAATTTTTTTGTAGTAGTTAATACAGCAGATCTGCAAGCTCACAACGCTTCACAATGCAATGCGTTAGCTTGTAGAGCAGCTATTTTCAGCTATTTAAGTGGTTAAACACATCTGACAGCAATTATTATTCACTGTGTGTTCTACTCAATAGTTAGCTGCCTGGTTTCTTTCAAGAAACGATTCTGTGACGATAGAAGAAGTAAATATAGAAAATGCTCGTCCATAAAATGTGTTTTTGCTGAATAATAAAACAACAAACAAACAAACAAACAAACAAATCCATACCCACCTAACATGAATAATGGGTCTTCCTTGCATTTAATTATGAGAAATTGCTGAGAATTACAATTTTGTAATAGCAGCCCTTCAGAGGAATACACATGCACAGCTTATCCTGCGAGGGAGAAGGCCTGCGGTTGCTTGCTTTGCACTGTAATTAAGGATGCTGCAACTCCTGCAGCTGTAAGTCTCAATGCTTCTGCTTCTCTTCTCCACTGCTCCACTCCTCTCCTCCATGTCCTCATGTCGGCAGCAGTGCTCAGTGTAATGTCAGTCCTAATAAACACAGACACACGAGTACACGCACGCACGCACGCACACACGTGCATGAATGCATGCTGCTCACACACTCATCTGTATACACTCAGATTTAAGGGATGTTCATACAAACTACTAACCAAAATACATAGACATGAGTAGTGAGTAAACACACACACACACACACACACACACACACACACACACACACACACACACACACACACACACACACACACACACACACACACACACACACACACACAGGAACATGCATGCCAACCCGACCTCCTTCCTGCATGCGCACATGGTGTAGTCACACATGCAGACACACGCATTACTATACACACACACATGACACACACACACACACACACACACACACACACACACACTGACATGGGGGCGTATACACATGGATTTGAATACATGCGCGTTCACAAATACATGCACACTTGCACGCGCTCACTGTGAAATCCCTTTAGCTGGTAGAGCATGGCATCTTAGCAGTGCAGGCCTTTACCCACGCGCTGCAGCGGCTATATATAGAAGTCATCATAGTCGGCTTTCACTGCCTCCTCATCTATTTCCCCTCTCTTCTTTTCTGTATTAACCGCACCACTGGTTTTCTTTTCCTAAAGTGCTTTCTAGTCCGGCCGGCCTGTCCTCGCTGCTGTCCTTGGAAAGGTTACGAGAGCGTGTTTCATTCTTCTCCATTTTGCAGCCTCTCCCCCAGCAGGGAAATACGGCGGGAGGGGGGGGGGCAGAGAGAGAGAGAGAGAGAGAGAGAGGGGAGAGAGAGAGAGAGAGAGAGAGAGAGGGGAGAGAGAGAGAGGGGGGGGGGGGGGGGGAGAGAGAGAGAGAGAGAGGGAGAGAGGGAGAGAGAGAGAGAGAGAGAGAGAGTCCCTCCTGATTGAGAATGATTAAAAGCAGTGGGTTGTCACACACTGCTGGAGGTGATGACACGACAGAATTACGGCGCATGAAAGACAGTGGGAGGAGGAACCAGAGAGGAGAGAAAGAAAAGGAGAAAAAAAAAGAATGCTGGACAACAATCCACATGCAAAAAAGAAAACTGTTTCAACAAAATTGACTTGAAGGTAGCCCTGTAGTCCCTCATGTCTACCTGCCCCTCCCCATCAGCTGCCTCATTACACGGCGAATGACCTCATTATTTCCTGGTGAAACGGGCATTTCCCTGGACGATCCACGGGGGCCTTGATGTCTGGAGCCCCCAGGATCCCATTAAAACAAAGGTCTGTTTTAGGAGCGCTCGGAGGCAGGCGGCGCTCCATTTTTTATGAACGCCTATAAACCGCGCCAACTAGCGTGGCCGCCGAGCAGCAGCTCATCACCGCTTGCGTTGGTGTTATTAACCCATTTAGGACTGAGGTCGATTTAAAAAAAAAAGGCTTCTAAATCCTTCTATGTCAGTGGTGCTCAACCTTTTTCATGTCAAAGACCCCCAGAATTATCTGTATTTTACCACGGACTCCCATCTGAAAATATGTTGTTCCAGGGACCCCCCCAGAAGCAAAGATTTGAGTTAAAAACGTTTGCTCTGAAAGAATATTATATATATTCAAAGATGTGTGCCACATTTTCAAGATTTTTTCAGAAATAGCAGATCTACAAGCTCATAGCGCGGCACTCGGTGCCGCGCTACGAGCTTGTAAATCTGCTATTTTTCAACAGCTAAAGTATAAAATAATGCTTAAAACACCAAAAGGGGTTCACGCCCAGAATGGGTTAAAGTTAATGTTTTATTATCTGCTGTGTGATTGGCCATCTGGAGTGCAGAAATCGGTGTGGTTAGCGCGGTGCCACTGGTAGAAATTGATTGTTTGTGCCTGTGGATGACTGTGGCTGCAGAGAGCAGAGAGGGAGAGAGAATATAAAACAAAACACCTTTGATGAGGAGACATACTGGGTTGTTGTTGTGAGACAGGATACTTTTAAATTGATTTGCAATGCAAATAAAAAGCCCCTAATGCCTTCAACTTCGTGATCGCAGGTTATTAACAGAAACATTCAGTAGCAGGAAAGAGCCAGGTTTGTGTCATATGTGAAAATGAGTGAGAAATATGATGTCTTCCTGAAATAGCATGTTGACGTATACAAACATAATTTATGGGAAAAAGTGCTCTCAGTTTTCAAAATAGTGTATTTTGTTGTAAAAGGTGCGCTCCTCAGAACACAGATCTCTGCCAGAACAGTTTACCTAGACACACACACACACACACACACACACACACACACACACACACACACACACACACACACACACACACACACACACACACACACATGGCATTCTTGGTCTACTGGTAGTGTACTGTAAGTGGTTTATTTCGATCTATTCAGTTAGACAAAAAAAAGTTTCACTCCAAATCGGACACTGTTTTCATCATTTGTGGCATTTTGTGTGGAATGGGCCTCTCCCACAAACTTTGAAAGCCAATCATGGCCAATCGGAATGGAATCTAAAAAGTCTGACACAGCTACATTTCATCACATGAGAGAGTTATGGTGTAAACATAATCCCTCAGCAGCCATGGCAAAACAAAAACAAGCAGAATTGTTAATTAGTGGAATACTTCTGAGGACTACACACAAATTCCAAACAAGTTTTGTTGATGGGTTATTTTGTAAATTAAAGTAAATAGCATCTCCAGCTGCCTCTTGATAGGACGAGAAAAAACCTTTTTTATGTTATGGTTAGATTGAAGAGTAGATTTGTGCCTTGGTTAGTCATTTTCTTGCTTAACCGCTTATAGGGGAATACCGCTCATTTTCAATATTTTACTATCATTACCATACTGTACCTTGTTGTGTGGAAATAATACAAAAAAAAGTCCCTCCATTCTGACTCTGTGTTGCCTAGAACTGGAAGTCTGAAAAAATCAGTAATATTATGAAGTACATCTCAGTGACATCACAAAGATGTACTTCATAATATTACTGATTTTTTTTCAGACCTCCAGTTCTAGGCAACACAGAATGGGGGGACTTTTTTATTATTATTATTTCCACACAACAACTCTAATTAATGACATAGTAAAATGTTGAAAATGAGTGGCATTCCCCCTTTTAGCCCTATAGTTTGTCGTACAACCGTGTCCAATCTACAACTACAGATGTTTTTGCAAACATTTTTGACAACAATGAATGATGTTCCCATTATTGGGAAATAATGACTACTAAATCCCAGGTTTCTTAAAAAAAGAGGAAAATACAAAATAAAGAATAAATATAGAAAATGTACATACAGTCGCACACTTATTTTTGCAATTAACTTGCAATTAACGCATTCTGTCCGAGCTGGAAGTTGTGTCTTGTGTGTTCTCTTGTCTACCATATGTACAAACATTTCGGAGGCGAGGGAAATTGGAAAACGCAGATGGCGTGGTGGTGAATGGAAGCCATATTGTGGAAATTAAAAGTGAGAACCATTATGTACTGCGTGATGATGCCTCTCACGCAATGAATTATTTCACACATTAATTTTAGCTTTCATATCAAATGTTACTATTCACAAACCTTCATTCCAGCAATGTTTTTTTGTGAATATTTGCTGTAATGTGTCGACACCTCGACACATTGTTTCCCACCCTTTCAGCAATGTGGCCACACCAAATGCTAGGATGATGCCAGCGTGTTGCACGTCCATGGAAGTGTGACTTTTCTTTCCCTGATGAGCATGAATACACTGAGCATGAATACACTATTAAGGTGCGTTCACACTTGAATTTAAATATTCGCCTCGGTTCGGCCCGTTTGTGCTGCGCCAGTTCGCGCCGCGCCCGTAATGTAATCGCACATTTTCTAATACCGTGCATATATCACCAAGTAAAGCGCTGCAATGAACACGACTGCTGTCAGGTGCGCAGAGCACACAGGAGATACCTGCTACTGTAGCTGTCACCTCACCAGGCACATCTTCACCATCTGAACATGCAGGTTGGTGTAAATGAGTCATTTCACTCCGTAATCCTCATTGTGAGTCCTAATCATAATACAGGCCAAGTTCACAGTAACAAAACCCCACTAAATAAACTGTGTTCACTTATCAAGCTTCCATTTTCAAGTGATATCCCCGGGCGGGTGGGATATCACCAATTGTCGAGATCATTTTGGCAAGTTATGAAGCAATCAGTCTGATTGCTGTAAACATAAATAGTTTGGTGACACTCTTGCATACTGATGGCCGCGATGCCTCTGCTAAGAGGACTGTGTGAATGGAACGATTAGGAGCCAATGAGTGTTCAGGGAGCACAGAGATATGCTGGCCCATGCCGATGACTGGCTAATAAGCCCATTTAGATTCCCTAGAGCCATTCCCTTGGATCTATGTGTTGAACTGGGTCCAGCATTAGACAGACCGACCCAACAGAACCGCACCATCCCTCCCTGTACAAATACAATCACTGACAACGCTGTTTTTTTTGGCAGCCGGCCTTGACCAACAGGAATCAGCCGTGTGTATTTGATTAACACTATATATTGTTTACCTTTCTGCCTCTGCCCCTTTTGTGAATAATATAATTCTATTAACACTGTTGGAGAATAGGCCAGCATCAAAAGGCAATTTGCAGCAATGTCCAGTTTCCCAGATGTAATCGACACAATTGACTGTACTACTCGTATTGCTATAACAGCTCCATATAGAAATGAATCAGTTTATGTAAATCGAAAGCATTCAATAAATGTTCACAATGGTGCTTTGTCATAGCACAGGACAGCACCTACTTGACACAGCATTTTCTGTGTTTCCATTATCAGGTAATTCATTATCAGGTAAGGACATATTTATGTCCTTTGGGAGTACATAAATTAAAAGTATGCGACCTCGGCTTCACGGAAGCCTCCCATAGGCGAAAAGTATTTTGCGAAACGCTAACTTAATAGAACATTGGTTACGTTTTTTTTTGTTCATGTCCGTTCCAGGCAGGCTAAGCAGGGCATGTGTAACGCTGCTGATTACTGATTGGTCAGAATTTGTCCGAATTTTATTGGGAAGATGGCCCCTTGAGAATGATGCAGCATCTCATACAGTAGTTGAGTAAAGATGGGCCAAAAATGAAGCGAGCTGATACAACATATCAAAAAGTGGCATAACTTTGTACTTGATACTAGAGGCCATTTGCATTTGGGTTTCCATCTGTGACATGTCAGCGGACACACTGATGGCGGGATGCAATTACTATTTTTTGCCTCCACCTCTAGGTCCTGTTTGACAAACTTACTGCATTGACCTCCTCAGCAGCAACATGTTGCCACTCACTAACAAGTTGTGCTTCATGACCTCCACCTCACTCACAAGTACCTTGATTTATGTGTCCTTTTCTTGGTCTCCCCCCAGTTGTTTCTATGAATGACAGTAAAGAACCATTGACCAGCACGCTTATGTTTTGCATTAATGTAGGCATCTAGGTTATGAGGCTGATGCTGATCCACAATTCCAAGTCCATTATGATTGATTATTATAAAGGAGGCATTGCCTGCTGGTGTACATTTGCACATTTCTATAAATATGATATTTTTTTCCCACGCCAGGAAGGCCCCAGGTCCTTCTCTGTGGGAAATGCCATGTCTGCTTTTGCATCTAGACGGCATTCATCTCAAGTTAACATTTAAGTTTCTAACTTGTTCTAGGCTGGGGGATAAGCAGAAATGTCATCATTATGACAACAAACAAGCAGTGCTGCCATCCCAAACTGAGTTCCCTGCTTATGTGGACAAGCTAGTGAACAGAAAGATCCATTCACATTTTACAGAAACATGGAATGTGACCTGCCTCTGGCACCATGTGAGCACCACTCCGGTGACACTGCCAACATGTGACGTCATGCCACAAATAAAAGTCAATACCTTGGAGGGTCTCTCTCTCTCTCTCTCTCTCTCTCTCTCTCTCTCTCTCTCTCTCTCTCTGTTTCTTTCTGTCTCTCTCAACTTTCTCTTATGCACACAAGCCTAGCGGCCTTGTGCCATTTAAAACGCATACACGGTAAAATCCTGAATCTCAATTTAACTGGAGTTAATTATTAAATGAACTCTGGAATTTACAGTGTACAAGTGAAGTGAACTGATCTGAGTAGTGCTTCCCCTTATGTGGATGTCTGGTCCGAGTGGATCTGTGGTCTCACCTATATGGTAAACATTTATATTGTGCCTTTTCTAGAGTGGTGTTGGGTTTAACAAGTAATGCTGTTACTGTAACAGAATACCTTGTTTGTGTAACAGAGTAACCTGTATAAAGTTCCTTTGTAATTTACCCTGATTTATAATGTTGTTTAATGTATTATCTTGTGACTGTATTTTATGTATTGTAACCTCGGCTACGTTGAAAATGAGGGCTTGCCCTCAACTGTATTCCGAGTATAAATAAAGGTGAGAGAACCTAACGCGTTAGTTTAGCAACTAGATCACGTGATTGCTTAGTTAGCCTACCTTTTCCAAAATAATGGCATTACTTTGTTACATTTAAGACCCTGTTCTTTCTGTTGCCACAAAGGAAAAGGAAAATCCATCCAACGCATATGCACTGTTTCTTGATAAATGGACAAGCTTGTCTTTGTCAACGGAGACTTGCTTTAGTTACACACAAAAAATTATAATATAGTTACTGTACAGTGCAGTAACAACAAAAGTGCAAAAACCAACAGCCTTTAGCTTTGTTGTTTCTTTTCTGAAAGTTTGTTCCAGATAATATGTGGTGCATTAAAACTGAACGCTAGCTGCATCCCATCATTTAGTTCTGATTCTGATTGGTTCGTAATTTAGAAATATATGTTGTCCCTAAATCATTCAAAGCTTTATAAAGCAACAGTAGTAGTATCGGCTCATTGTTTACCAATCCACGGCACCTGATGTAAGTACAACAGGGCGACATAAAGCAACAGTAGTAGTATCGGCTCATTGTTTACCAATCCACGGCACCTGATGTAAGTACAACAGGGCGACATAAAGCAACAGTAGTAGTATAGGCTCATTGTTCACCAATCCACGGCACCTGATGTAAGTACAACAGGGCGACATAAAGCAACAGTAGTAGTATAGGCTCATTGTTCACCAATCCACGGCACCTGATGTAAGTACAACAGGGCGACATAAAGCAACAGTAGTAGTATAGGCTCATTGTTCACCAATCCACGGCACCTGATGTAAGTACAACAGGGCGACATAAAGCAACAGTAGTAGTATAGGCTCATTGTTCACCAATCCACGGCACCTGATGTAAGTACAACAGGGCGACATAAAGCAACAGTAGTAGTATAGGCTCATTGTTCACCAATCCACGGCACCTGATGTAAGTACAACAGGGCGACATAAAGCAACAGTAGTAGTATAGGCTCATTGTTCACCAATCCACGGCACCTGATGTAAGTACAACAGGGCGACATAAAGCAACAGTAGTAGTATAGGCTCATTGTTCACCAATCCACGGCACCTGATGTAAGTACAACAGGCCCGGGCGACATAGCCTATGCAAGTTTGCATCCAACAGTGAAAGTTAGCAATCAGTGTTACTCCAACTTTCCTGGCATATTGAGTCTACGTCTACGACAGGAATGCTTTGTCAGCTTGGCACAGCAGGTGCTACTTGA
The DNA here is from genome assembly GCF_951216825.1 of Electrona antarctica. Lineage (NCBI taxonomy): Eukaryota > Metazoa > Chordata > Actinopteri > Myctophiformes > Myctophidae > Electrona > Electrona antarctica. Next base: position 8,904,014 of record NC_136798.1, on the reverse strand, counting down.
CTGAAGGCAGTCGCTGCCCTCCTGCTGGGACGCTTCTTTAACCCATTCTGACCTGAGATCAGATTCTAAAAATGTCAAAAATAGCAGACCTACAAGCTCGTAGCGCGCCACTCGGTGGCGCGCTACGAGCTTGTAGATCTGCTATTTTTCAATAGCTAAAGCATAACATAATGCTAACACCAAAAGGGGTTCCTGCCCAAAGTGGGTTAATGAACACGCTGTCTGAAATGCAGCAGATCCATTTGTCGTGCAGAGAAGATCATGTTTAATCTGCGTGGGGGAAAAAAAGAGATGTTAATCTGTTATTTATGTTGATGACCGGCCCGGCCAGCTGGATCTGCTCTGCTATTCATAGGATAGAGAACGAGTCTCGGCTGTTCCACGCGCCGTTAAGGGCGTGATTTAAATGCACTGCTGCCTCACGGCGATGTGTGTGTGTGTGTGTGTGTGTGTGTGTGTGTGTGTGTGTGTGTGTGTGTGTGTGTGTGTGTGTGTGTGTGTGTGTGTGTGTGTGTGTGTGTGTGTGTGTGTGTGTGTGTGTGTGTGTGTGTGTGTGTGTGTGTGCGACTTTGTGACTATGCGTGTACAGTGTTTATGCATGTGTGTGTGCTTGCGCGTGCACGCAAGCTGTGTGTGTGTTTATGTGCATGCATTGCATATACAGTGATGATATGTAATATTTCAGTGCAGTGGTGAATTGTCTTCACAGACTTTACCTTCTGCTCTTTTTGATTTGCATCTTCGGCAATTACTTTCTCATCCTGGTCCCAACCACTTAGAGGAGTGTCTGTGCAGATGCTTCATTGTCCCATTCACTCCAGAACACTGTGCAGAAGTGGGAAGTAACTAATTACTGATCCACGTTTCCAGATCAATTATGATTTATAAAGGAAACATTGCCTGCTGGTGTACATGTTACCGTAATTGAGCAGCATAATTGACTAGCGTTTTCATAGACGTAAAATCATTCATAAAGTCACTGATTCACATACTGTAAGTATATGTAATAAGCTGCTGTTATGACACAATCAGGAGAATAGTGGGGGTTCTAAACACAAGCTCGACTGAATGACTGAGCATGCAGGGATTCTGGAATCTGGGGAAATGACAGCGTTTCTCAGCGGGGATGTTTTCAACATGCATTTGCTTCATATACACATTATGCAGTATGTTTATCTATTCAGCCGAGAGCTGTGGGAAGGAAGGTTGTTCACTGTTGTTGCTTCAGGTTGAGGCTGCAGCATACTCCAAAATGTCAGCTTGAGCAGGGCTTCTCGAAACTTTGGTGAGGACGAAAGTATTCTGTACTGAACATTAGACCCGCTCACTGTATACACTGCTCGAATGGAGATTTATTTTGACTCAAATCTTTGGTATTCGTAATATGGTATCGTCTGTTACCAGCTAATCTTCGGGAGCCAGGAGGCCGACTTTTGTAAAACATTTTTTTATATTACTCCTCCCGCAAATCGTTGCACAGTATCTCTATAGTCATGTGTTCAAGACGGATCTGTCCGATATTTCATATTCGATCCTAATTGGCTAACATTGGCTTTCAAAGCTTGCAGGATTGGCCCGTTTTGAACACAACGCCTCAAATCATGAACGCAGTGTGCAATTTACTTGAAATCTTTCACGGACTTTCCTACTAGGCTGAGGAATATATCCCACCCTTTTCACATTGGCCTGTTATAGCGCCACCAGGAGGCCACAACCTGACCTGTAGAGATGAAGAAAATGCCAGCACTCGTTGTATGTCCTTTTACATGATTTTATTTACCTCTGAGACTGAAAAACGGACGCGTTTCGGCCTGTATGGCCTTCCTCAGCGTTTGTCATCTCTACTTATATCTTCGAGCCTTGCACCTATAAGGATTTTGTTTGAACCTGGAGTGCTGCGGGTGGTCTGCTACGGCAGTACTATTCTCACAACCTGACCTGGCCTGGTGGAGACCTGTGCCCCGAGGGGCACTTTTTCTGGTTTTACATGTGATGCACGTTTTTTGTCTCAAAGATTTAGCCATTTCTGGTGACACAGACAATGGACAAACTGTGTGCTACTGTATCTCGCTCCGTTATTTAATTGACAGATTTCAGCTTCTAGTCTCTTCAGCCAACCTTTAACACATTCCATCCATAGGACGTCTGGAAACGTCATAGGGAATCCAATTCCAGAGTAAAAGCAGCCATGTCGGCCTGGGCCATGGCTCAGTGGTCCAGGCAGTGTGCCGCGGGTTCGACTCCCGATCCCGACGGCCTTTAATGCATGTCTTCCCCCATCTCTCTCCCAGTGTCTGATCAATCACACTGTTGCCTGAGGTGTTCGGCTAGTTAGAAAAGCCTGGAGTGGAGGTGCGAGAATTGCCGAACCGAACGCCGGCAAGGAACTGCTGAAGTTCATTTGCCTGACCTGCCAAGAGTTCTAGTTCGATTGGATTATGCTGCGGCCGTTTTTTCCGCTGTTTTCAAGGCCCTCAAAGTTAGTATGCAAGGAGACATCAACAGGCACAGTAAATTCAAAGCATTCACACAAAAATGCATACTCACACCCACACACTTTTTCTCTGCTTTATGAATCATTCAAGGTTAGTAGTACAAATAAAATCAGACACGGTTCAGTTGACCTCTAAGTTTGGATAAGTGAGGTTCTAATAACATATCCAGCACTAGGGATGGTTTGACCATAAAAATAAAAAAGCAGTCTTGCACACATTGATTTATTTTACAGTAACCTCTGTGTTGACTTTATTGTATTTGTTGTATCGTCGTTTCGGTCAGCAAGACCTTTCTCAAGATTACCTTTCTTGTTGACAGACTAGAACGTCAATCTTAGATTTTTTATAAATTAAATCAGTTTCAGAGCCTTGAATTCTCTGCACCACAGAAGAAAGTCAAGACATTGGGTGTGCGTGTTGTTCTTGACTTAAGAGATGGTTTGACACCATAAATTATTATTTGGGGGTTTATTATGGTAGATTAGAATGTGTGGGATATACCAAGGCTGATTACTTGCAGCCAGGAGTGGATGTTTTGATTATCCCCAATTTTCTTGTGCGTAGGAACATTCCATTTACTACCAGTACAATGTGTTACTAAAATATGAATTATCTCTCAATCTTTCTACACATAAGCAATTCCAGGTTATTGTATGTAACTCTGGTTAAAGTAGTAAATTAGGAAAAGTGTTACCATGCATTGTATTTCCATCTCTATCTACCCTCTCACAATGTTGATCACGTTACAATACACGCAATAATTTGTATTTTTGCATAGTTAGGGATTTAAGGTTTTAGTTGAGTAAGCCATTTCCATGCCTCTGCAAAAAGAGCCTTTTCTCAGTGGGCTACATCTGCTCTTTTTATGTAAATAGTGGACTAGACTAAATTGTATTAATAGGAGTTGCAAGATGTTTGACCCTACTGGACCTTAGCGTCTATGGCGGCACAGTGTGGATGCATTGACAGTCAGATCGTGTCTTCAAAACAGCCACTTACCTGCCCGGTAATGTTCCACAATACGCTGAGTCACATTGATCTCACCACCTCTGAACAGGTGAAAGAGTCACTCTGTATGTCCAAGGACTGCCTGCCTACGTGGGGCTCAGTAAACTCAAGTTGATGAATCACCCCAGATTGTAATGCCACAGCAAAACACTGATGTATACACTTGCTCTCATAAATACACACACAAATGCGCACGCACGCACGCACGCACGCACGCACGCACGCACGCACGCACGCACGCACGCACGCACGCACGCACGCACGCACGCACGCACGCGCACACACACACACACACACACCCACACACACACACACACACACACACACACACACACACGAGGCTATTAAGTGGTGTGTAGGAAATCCAGCCGTGAAATCAACCGCTGAATATGGAGTGCTTCCGTTCGGGGAAAGAGAGAACCATCGATCGCTGTCTCCCAACATAAAAGAAAGTATTGATGCCATACCCCACAAGGATTGGTGTTAGACGCAGAGACACTGAGGAATCGCACGCGCTGGAAGAATCTAACCTTGGTGACCCCTCATACTTTTCTCCCTCTATTGGGAGCACTGATTAGCACGGTGTGATACTTTGCAGTGAATGTGGAGCCAGTCTGTGACAACACTCTTCCAATGCTGTATTCTGGAAGTCGCCTATAGAATAGGCCTACAGTAACTGTGTTAAATGACCACTTCACCACTTTTCAACCGTCATATAATAGTCAATAGGTCCTCACTTATAATCATGATTTTTTTCTACTCAGTCTGTGTCTCATAGGAGGTCTGTGGGCAGTTTAGAAACCGTCCTCCAGTGACATCATTAGGCAGATTTATTTTTAAACAAGATTTTCTTTACAAAAATGTTTAGATTTCCATTATCGTGAGAATGATGGCTTCCATTTTCGCATTGCAACTTTTCAGGACTAGAAAGCCTGCAGTTTCTATTAGCTTGTATTCCCCATCGATGATGTCACTGGAGGACGGTTTCCGAACTGCCCACAGCCCTCCTATGAGACACAGACCGAGTAGAAAACAATTGCGCCATTTTTTCATGATTATTACTAGGACCTATTATATAAAGATAGGTTGAAAAGTGGTGAAGTGGTCCTTTAAACAGGAATTATCTAAATCAGTTTCTGTGTTTTACACAAAACAAGGGATCAGTTGAATAAGAAATGTGTATTATTCACTTATATAATGCCATATATTACTGTGGCAATGTCTGGGGAAATGTAATCAAATGTAGACTCTATAATTCAACTCCAGAGAAATACTTATTAGTGTAATAAACACAGCATTCAAGCAATTGTTCCCTATGCCTCATGGCTCCGCAAGGCTTACTTACTTTTTTGTATAGTGTTGATATTAATGGTTAACATATTTTATGGAATATATAGGATAGGCATAATATTAATAACAATAAGCCTTGGTCTTTAGTCTATACAATTTTCTGTCACACTCACTGACTATGGAGCATGTACCGCATAAAGACGTGTTTTTGTTTGTTACTGCATATTCACTTTGTCCTTTATAATGGATGACTGAAATAAACCATTCATTTGTCCGTCCGTCTGTCCGTCCGTCCATCCAATCATTCATTAATTAATCAATTCATTCATTAATTCATTCATAAAACAATACTGATCGTATACATTAGTCTCAGATTAGACTGAAAAGCAGACTTTGGCTACCTACGTATGAGAACAAAAGAGGAGTATTGGGGCCGATTCATACTCATATTTTAGAGCCGAATAAAAGTTGGTTCGGCTCTGTAGAGCCTACAATGTGACGTCATTTGAGGTTCGGGGGGCGGGCCGGGTACCGTCCTAAAGTCGGCTCTTCGGTGCTACTGAAAATGTCTGACGAGCCGAAATCATTTCGGCTCTACAGCGGCAAAATAGGAGTATGAATCGGCCCTTCCAGTACAAGGTAAAATAGGAGTATGAATCGGCCCTTCCAGTACAAGGTAAAATAGGAGTATGAATCGGCCCTTACAGAACAAGGTAAAATAGGAGTATGAATCGGCCCTTTACAGTACACGGTAAAATAGGAGTATGAATCGGCCCTTCCAGTACAAGGTAAAATAGGAGTATGAATCGGCCCTTTACAGTACACGGTAAAATAGGAGTATGAATCGGCCCTTTACAGTACACGGTAAAATAGGAGTATGAATCGGCCCTTTACAGTACACGGTAAAATAGGAGTATGAATCGGCCCTTTACAGTACAAGGTAAAATAGGAGTATGAATCGGCCCTTCCAGTACAAGGTAAAATAGGAGTATGAATCGGCCCTTACAGTACAAGGTAAAATAGGAGTATGAATCGGCCGTTACAGTACAAGGTAAAATAGGAGTATGAATCGGCCCTTACGGTACAAGGTAAAATAGGAGTATGAATCGGCCCTTCCAGTACAAGGTAAAATAGGAGTATGAATCGGCCCTTACAGTTCAATAGGAGTATGAATTGGCCCTTACAGTACAAGGTAAAATAGGAGTATGAATCGGCCCTTACAGTACAATAGGAGTATGAATCGGCCCTTACAGTACAAGGTAAAATAGGAGTATGAATCAGCCCTTCCAGTACAAGGTAAAATAGGAGTATGAATCGGCCCTTGCAGTACAAGGTAAAATAGGAGTATGAATCGGCCCTTACAGTACAAGGTAAAATAGGAGTATGAATCGGCCCTTACAGTACAAGGTAAAATAGGAGTATGAATCGGCCCTTACAGTACAAGGTAAAATAGGAGTATGAATCGGCCCTTACGGTACAAGGTAAAATAGGAGTATGAATCGGCCCTTACGGTACAAGGTAAAATAGGAGTATGAATCGGCCCTTACAGTACAAGGTAAAATAGGAGTATGAATCGGCCCTTACAGAACAAGGTAAAATAGGAGTATGAATCGGCCCTTACAGTACAAGGTAAAATAGGAGTATGAATCGGCCCTTACAGTAAAATAGGAGTATGAATCGGCCCTTACAGTACAAGGTAAAATAGGAGTATGAATCGGCCCTTACGGTACAAGCAAAGAGATTAACAAGGGGAGGAGAGCAGAGCAGTTTCTACTACTCTCACTAACCACACACAGTTGTCCTTACGCCACACTTAGTTTTAAAGAGCTGTCCCACCTGTATACCACACCACCCTCCAAGATTAATTACCTTGTAGTTATCTCCCTTCCACCTCCTCAAAAGGTTGGTTAACGCAGCCATATTGGGTCTTTAACATTCAACCAGTGCAACCATTGCAGCAAATGGTATGCAAAGAAGGTAATTTGTGGTCTGGATCCAGCACGCATCGCTGAATATCAAGTCAAATACTTTGCTAAAGTTGCAAAACTATGTTCTTGATGTTTTTCAGCCTGGGATTTTGAAGTGAGTAAATAACCAGGCTCAATGACACCGTCGTCCAACAATGATCCATTAGGAAGAAGACTGTGACCTACTTCTAGTCCAAACTCATGGTTTGGTAAGACAAATAGGATTATTATACAGTGAAGCATATCACACAGTTGAATATTTTATCTATAGATGGTGTACTGTAGTATACGTGATACACTGCTGTAATATTAATACTGCCCGAACTGTCCCCCTAAAAAAAATACAAAAATAATGCCTTATAGTTGTTTAAAGCAGGGGTTCTCAACGTTTTTGGCTGGGGACCCCCGGAAATGCTTTGGCCATGTCTTGCGACCCCTGCCCCGCCCCCCCCCTCCCCACACCAATACAAATTGACCGCTACAATAAGACCTTAATAATAGCGACAATACATCATAAATAAATACTGAAACCAGATACGTATAATCATTAAGAAAAGTTTATGCATGCACTGTGTACTATGTAAACTCTTAATTTCCATTTTCCAGCCATTCAGTTGCAATATATATATATATATATATATATTTATTATTATTATTATTTATTTATTTTGGTTGGGGGGACCCCCCAAAATAATTTGGCAACCCCCCCGGGGGGTCGCGGCCCACGGGTTGAGAACCCCTGGTTTAAAGGAGCGACATGAACCACTGCACGAAAAATGTAATTAAATAAAGAATTTGCATATGCAAAAATCATCACACAATAGTATAACTGCCCACTCAAAGACCTCTCTCACACTGTCATTCACTCAAAGAGCCCTCTCCTCTCCTCTCCTCTCCTCTCTGTCATTCAGGTGCAGCTGCTTGCCTAGGTAGGCCATTTTCCACATGGGTTCCTCCCTACAACGGTGTGCCACTCTGCATATAGTGACGGATAGTATGCAAATGGACAAGGCAGGCGTGCAGCGAGGCTCACTAGATGTGCCTGAATGAGCCACCAGGCGACAAGTGTGGTGTCAGAGTTGGCAACGCCACGGTGGACGGAATAGCTTATCACCTGTTTCAAAATGTAATTAGCGGGGCAGCTATCTAGCTAGTTGCATGAAGTGAGCAGAATGGCTGCAAGCGGGTGCACATCACTTCCAACCATTGATTTGCATACGGTTGGCTTCAGAATAGCATACAATGCCTAGGGCACTGCTTATTAACCGTATCTGTCCCCAACGTTGTATATCTCGTGAAAAGGTATTAGGGTCACCTGAGCCATCCACGAGAAACACGGGATTTGATTAAAAACATTTAAAAATACTTATTTATCGATTTTTTGGGGGGAGGATTTTTTTGTACTCACATGGTAGAAACACAGCCTTCCCAATTCGACGTGCACGCTTAAAGGACCACTTCACCACTTTTCAACTTCATATAATAGGTCTTCACTAATAAGCATGATAAAATTACACAATTTTTTCCACTCAGTCTGTGTCTCATATGAGGGATGTGGGCAGTTCAGAAACCCGTCTACCAGTGACATCATCGTTAGGAAGATTTCTTTTTAAACAAGATTTCTTTACAAAAATGTTCAGATTTGTATTATTGTGAGAACGATGGCTTCAATTTTCGCATTGCAACTTTTCAGGACTAGAAAGCCTGCAGTTTCTATTAGCTTGGATTCCCCATTGATGATGTTACTGGTGGACGGGTTTCTGAACTGCCCACAGCCCTCCTATGAGACACAGACTGAGTAGGAAAAAATGGTGCCATTTTATCATAATTATTAGTGAAGACCTATTATATGAAGATAGGTTGAAAAGTGGTGAAGTGGTCCTTTAATAGTCCTTTTTCTACTCTTAATCTTTGAGACCTTATAAAAGTCTAAACTTTGATCGTGCTAAGAAAGTTAATCCATCGCACGTCGAAGCACAGCCTAGAATGTGGATGTGGCTCAAATATGGATGGCTATCACTTCCGGGGCGAGTGACGCGCCTCCTGTGCTTATTTCCGCTGATTTGTCTGGTACTGGCGCCACTGGTGCCAAAAGGGGAGGGTGTCAACAAAGGGGTTAACTGTGGGATGGCCTTGCCACTCTTTACTGGCAGCAGGAAGAAGCTTATCTGTCACGATCTATCTCTCTGTCCCTGTGGCTGTATTCAAGTTGGCAGCCTATTTTTGGAATCAGATTGGTTTCATTAAGTCCACATAGTTTTGTGAAATACTTTGAACCACATACCTAGGTGGCTTTGATTGATGAATACTTAATTTGTCAACAGTACAGGTTTGAAATGCAAAATCTGACTTCTAAAGATGTGTCTCAGTTTGGACATTGAATGTATACTTCATTGTGATGGTGTCACCGAAGATAGCTTATGTACAAGCTCACACACCGATGTGTTGTGAGCTTAGCTATCAGCTCTTGTCTGCGATGTATGCATACACAAATCTGATCTGATCACTTGCAAATAATGGTGGATAGTAATCATTCATTCCTAATGATCAGATGAGATTTGAGAAACCAGATCAGATTTGCCTATGCGGTCTGAACAAAGCCTCTCTCCTGTCTTGATGTCTCTCCTGTTGCATCTGTTTGTCCGCCCACATAGTTATCTGTGTTTCAGTTTACTGAGTGCCATCTCCTTGTTCATTTCTGCCTTCTTTGACCTTGTGCCTGTCCCTGGGTTTTGGAGTTTGAATTTGGACTACCCCACTTTTGCGTTTGTTTGGACTGCTTTCTCGGGGACGGGTATGACCTCGATCTGCCTTCTTCAACAGCCTTGTCCTTTTGTGTGTTTTAAGAATGAATCTGTATGGAACCTGCGCTGCCATCTGCCAGCTGGGTTCTGTTCATCACCACAGAGAGCGTGATGAAAACATGATACACATTCAGTATTATAACCACATCCCACACATCAGCTGCTATCACATGAAAGCAGATACACATTCAGTGTATGACCACATCCCACACATGGTACTTAGTGATTACACTTGGAGCCTTGTCTTTAATTACCCTACAATTCTGTCTCTGCATAGCTGGGCTATTGACTCACCCAGTGCTGTCTAGTCACGACTTTGGTCACAATTTTCCTGACATATTCTCCATTCCCCTTCATATAACACACAGGTCTTAAAGCAACAATGAAACCTTTTATGATGTGGCTCTGCAGGAGGCTATATAGAGTGCCACTCTCTCATCCCCTGGTTCGCGGAAGTAATTTCCCTATGGAGAATAACATGGGGTCATCTTAAAATCGTCTCATATAAGAATTGTGATCCAAATCCAAGATAAACGGGGAGGGGGCTCTGTATATATCTGTATATTGTTTAGGACAGTCAGTCACTCATAATTATTTGATACAGTCTGTTTCTAGTGAAAATGTATAACTAATTCGGCAGCAGTAACATTAGTGTTTTCTCGCAGTCAGTTGATTCTTTATATCGATGAAACCGCCAGGATGATTAGTTTATTGAGGCGATCTAAGGTCCCCATATGGGGATTATAATAAAAAATACACAAACCTGTGGACTTAGCGCCCTCTAGTGATATTGACGTCAGACTTTGGTACTTTGGTGCTATGTCTATGAGGGTTGGTCTGTGTGTTTGTGTGTGTCCTATGAGGGTCGGTCTGTGTGTTTGTGTGTGTCCTATGAGGGTCGGTTTGTGTGTTTGTGTGTGTCCTATGAGGGTCGGTTTGTGTGTTTGTGTGTGTCCGGGGCTAATCTTGCAAACTGCTGGACCAATTAGCGCCAAACTTTGTACAGTATGCACTCTACCAGTAGGCCATCTGAAATAAATATTTTCACGATTTTTCAAAAATAGCAGACCTACAAGCTCATAGCGTGCCACTCGCTTGTAGATCTGCTATTTTTCAATAGCTAAATTATAACATAATGTTTAAAACACCAAAAGGGGTTCCCGCCCAAAATGGGTTAACACATCATAGCAGATCTGTCATATAATTTCAGATACAACTGTTTGTCAACTCGCATGCCAGATTTTAAATCCACTGTCGGGTCCAAATGTTTTGATCCGATTAGCTGAAATTACACATAAGGTCAAGTGTGTAAACCTTGCCTTGCCTGCAATGTTGTTATTCAATGACCTATATGTCAATTCCTATCTAGATTCATTTTATTTCAGTAATGTATTCCAAAATTGAGAAGCTTCAGCAACAGATTTTACAACTGACCATTTCTGTGCCCGTTCTGTGTCTACTATCATACTGCTGGAAGCGCCACTGGTAACCGCTGGATTGTATTGATTCAGTGCAGAATTATATATCCTCAGAGTTACTACAGGGGGGCCACAAAGTCTTTGCGTCATAAAATATATATTTTCTTTTTATTAACTTGACCTCCTATATAGCATCCCTATTCTGAGGAGAACTTTAGCCAACAATAGTTGCTTGTAGGTCTGCTATTTTTTGGCAAAGAGGTTTCCCAAGTATTGAGGCTTTCGTTAACTGTCTTAAAAAATAAATTAAACCAGGGCTTAATTTCATCATAATTTATTAATCACAGAAAGGATTTAGTAAATAGTAAGTCAACAAGCAGAGTGACTCATCCTCCATCTTAACACATTTTGTGCCCAAGACGTCTGTGGACGTCTCGGGTATTACCGCACGTGCATAGCCCAAGACGTCTGTGGACGTCTTTGAAAAAAATTATTATATATATATATATATATATATATATATATATATATATATATATTTTTTTTTTAAATATATATATATTTATTAATTAAAAAAAATCAAAACAATGATTTTTTTTTAAATACGTGGTGCCAAAGTTTGTGTTTTCGCCATTGAGAATGCATTTGGCGTTTAAATTAAATAACTCAGAAACTATAAAACATTTCAAAGTAAAAAGTTCCAGCATGTGTCTCCACAGTCAGCTGAATTATAAAAAATGTGAATGGATTTTCTAGGTGAAAGTGATTTTTGGGCAGTTTTGCATGGGCTCTCATTAACACGTCGCAGGTGGAATGCTGACTTGTAAAGCACGGCTCCATAAAAAGTATGGTGTTATGTCGCTCAGACAGCCTTGAACTGAAAACTATGGAGGTAATTTGATCATCTCAGCCATTTACATTTTGCCTGTGTTAATTAGAGAGTGCTCCTTAAATAACTCCTTAAATGAGCCCTGGTAAAGCAACAACAATCTTCAACATAATCTTTCATTTTAGTCCAAAGGCCACCAGCCCTTTGTCTGCAATCAGTTTGTCTGGTGACATGTTATAGTCTGTCTCTCTGGCATCATCCAATATCCAATTACCACTGTCTGCCACACTTGCTAATGTGACAGCTTGCAAGCGGAGTTGGAGAAATTGTATTTTATTGTAATAACGGTATTCTGGCACTACAGTATTTAACGTTACAGCAACTCAACATCATAACGCTCGGTTCACACCTTGCATGTCAGCCTTCACAATGGACATGTATGTAAATGCTGGTGCGTGCGTGCGTGCGTGCGTGCGTGCGTGCGTGCGTGCGTGCGTGCGTGCGTGCGTGCTCGCGCGCGTGCGTGCGTGCGTGCGAGTGCGCGTGACTGCACCCTCAAAAAACCCTTTTCAGAAAACCCGTCATAGAGTTGGAACAGTGACATATTTCAAACTATAATCAGTCAAAATGTGACAGAAAAATTACCACCTTCCCTCAAGAGCAATCAGTCACACCCATCTGCCAATCAACTCTTCTGACGCTCTCACTAATAGACATGTCAAAGACTCCTATACGCTGGCGAGCCCAGTGAGGCTGTTGGTGTTTTGTTGTTGCACAAAAAATAAATCAATAAAACTGTCGTAAAATATTCAGCCAGATTGCTGTTTAGCAATATTTGGATGCTCTGATGAGACAGGGGACCTAACTAAAACAGATCCTTAACCCATTTTGGGCGGGAACCCATTTTGGTGTTAGCATTATATGCTTTAACCACTGAGTGGCGCGCTACGAGCTTGTAGGTCTATTTTTGAAAAACCGAAGAACCACTGACATAGAAACATAGCTTTTTCAGAAAACTGTCAGGATGTAAAACATTTTTTGATCTCAGGTCAAAATGGGTTAAGGCAGGTATGGTTGCTGCCAATCAAATATATACTGATAAACTGGAAGTCTCCAACTTCTCCATGTTTCAAGAGATGGCTCAACGAGATGCTCTTCATTGCTAAATTGGAACAAATCTGTCATGACAGAACACACAAGCTATCTTCCCAAAAATGTGGATGCCATTCCTGGCAGTGCTTGACAATAGTTGCATCTTTCACTATTGGACTCATAACACTCCCTGCTTTCTGATGGTCATCGATCCCACAGATACTGTATGTCCCCTGTGTGTCTTGTACGTTAAGCTTACTGCTCTTTTCATTTTTTTTGAGTGGTGCAACCACTCCAAGGAACAGCAATGTCCGTGTTTACCTATGTGTGTGGCTATGAGTACCAGTAGGGGCAAAAGTGGCGCTGTTGTGCCAGAAACAGAGAGAGAGATAGTGTTGCACTGTTGCTTAGTGCTAATTACAGAGAGAGAGAGCGAGAGGCAGGGGGAGAGGGGAGTTGCACCACTCAGTTCACACAGGTGTGATTTTGTTCTGTCACTAGACTGGTTCCGGCTGTAGAGCACCGAGTCGGTAACGATGGAAGTTGGAGATCCATGCGGAAAGAATCAGAATCGGTTTAAAGATGTTGGTTAAGTTGTTATGTGGATGTTTTGTCCGTTAATTGTGTAAGAATTAAACATAAATAGAAACAAAATATGCACCTGCGGGTGCAAGCCCTACATACACCAAGATCTTTTCTCAAGTGTGAGTGTGAAATTGACCTTTGACTGTTTCTACCAAAACATTTATTCATCACATCGGGACAGCCTACTGATCATAAGAACCACCAAGTTAAATTAGATTGTCCATCCGTTCTACGGTATGTTTCTATAGAAAGTCACACCTTGACCCTGATTGTGACTTTGACCTTTTACTTTCTCACAGCAGAAGTTAATCATCTATTTGGAGCACTGAGTAACCTCACTCAACTTTTGTGATAATCTGGCCAAATATTCTCAAGTTATCTTGCAGCACGCACGCACGCACGCATGCACGCACGCACGCACGCACGCACACAAACACACACACAAACACACACACACACACCAAGACCAATGCCATGCAGGATCGCTTGCATATACTGTAATCTAGAGAAGCCCATGTGAACTGATCCTGATTCTTAATAATGCCATATAATTCTCTTCCTTTCCTGTTCCATTAATTACCTTCTTCTATTAACAGAGAGCGGGACATCACATCTCTAACGGCGTGGTGCTGTATTTAGATTAATCTCACTGTGTGGGCTTGCGTTCCAAATTGAAACATTTGCTGATCGTGTTCCAGTCCGGTGGGACCGAACAAGCTCTGCTCCTCTAACACTCCGGATGCCAGCATCGACTCGGTTCCATCTGAGCTGGAAAGATAAGAAGACCTGGCACTGCCCCCCCAACAGGTGACCAGTGTCCAAGTGTATTTCCTTGTAGACCGAGCTCCGCCTAGGGACAGACCATCCATTTCAATTCTGAGATGACAACACTACATGCATATTGTATCGTTGTTTGGTTTGTTTTAACTCAGTCAATTCATCCATCCATCCATCCATCTTCAACCGCTTATCCGTAGTCGGGTCGCGGGGGCAACAGCTCCACCAGAGTGCTCCAGACTTCCCTCTCCAGAGCAACATTAGTGACTTCCTCCTGGGGGATTCCGAGACGTTCCAAGGCCAGTGAGTCGATGTGTTTCCTCCAACTGCGCCTTGGTCTGCCCCGGGGCAGACAATGGGACGTGCGTCGAGGACCTCCCTAGGGAGGCGCCCGAGAGGACCTCCCTAGGGAGGCGCCCGAGAGGCATCCTAACCAGATGCCCGAACCACCTCAGCTGACTCCTTTCCAGGCGAAGGAGCAGCGGTTCTACTCCGAGTCTCTCTCGTGTGACTGAACTTCTCACCCTATCTCTCTAAGGGAGATGCCAGCCACCCAGTCACCACCCAGTCAATTCAAATTTGAAAAAATATGAATGCATCCGTCTTTCAACACAATCAGCTGACGGTAAATTAAAGCTGAAGGGAAAATGACGATATATGAATCATGATGAATATTGGTGACAATGTTTGCTCTACAGAGTTTCACACACAAGTGCATCAGAAAGCCTGCATGGGGAATGGAAATGTACGGGCTGGTTCTATAGGCGGGTGGGCTGGTTCTATAGGCGGGTGGCAGAAAGGAAATGGAGAGAACGTCCGCGTATGGAGTGATGGCTGACTGGATATGTCATGTCATGCACTTGGAAGGTCTTGCAACAGGTCGGCCGTAGCGGGGGAGGTAAGGTTGCTGGAGGAGAAGGAACTGAGGAGGAGTGTGTGTGTGTGTGTGTGTGTGTGTGTGTGTGTGTGTGTGTGTGTGTGTGTGTGTGTGTGCGTGTGCGTGTGCGTGTGCGTGCGTGCGTGTGTGCCTGCGTGCGTGCTGTCGCTTCCCCTGTAATCTGACCACAGCGATGAGATGGAAAGGAGGCAGAAGCGAGGCAGAGCGAGTGTAAAGTGAATGTGTCACACAGGCAAGGCCCTTGGGAAGTTGGTAAACACTGTTCACTGACGGCTCTGATTACACACATACATATACGTATACTGGGGGTGTGAGGGGAGGAGAGAGAGAGAGAGGGGGGGCAGAACGAGGGATAGGAGCAGGATATGAGGAGGAAGGAGATGGGAAGGGAGGAAAAGAGAGAGGGAGCAGGGAAGGTGACAGCAGAAAGGGCACAGGGATGGGACAGGGGAGCGAGGGAAGACACTCAGACAGGAGAGAGTTTAAGCATGGGAATGGAGCAGGTATGCGTAAAATAATTAAGAGAAACCATGACTAATGGTTGAAAATGTAAAAGCTGGAGTGAGAGAATGAAACACTTCTCGCTTTGGCTTGTTAGGACTGTGTGTTGTTTTCCATTTGCCAGCAAGTTTTTGTTCAAGTTGTTGGCTCCACAGGAAATTATACGGTCGACAAGCCCCTGCTAGGCAGATGTGAGTGCATAACTCTATCAGGGAGTCAGGACATGGATTTGCCTGCTCAAGTCGATATTCCCGGCTTGGCTAAACTCATTTCCATTTGCATTGCGTCAACTCTGGGGCTCCATGTGCTCCCCGCTATGCTATTGATCTCACGCTGCTTTCAGCGTCTGGGATAATTTGTGAATGGAGGACAACATTTGTTGTTCTAACATTTCATCGGGTCATCGGGGACGCTAGCACAACTGTGGTGACTGCAATAAGACCGTTGACCACATTATCCGTGGCAATTTCTTTAAAAATGTTATTTCAAATGGCAAAGTTCACAATGCATTGTATGATGGAATGTTGTGAGGTTGTGGATGGTCTGTTTAGTGAAATACAAAGGGCTTAAGTAGTAAAGTTGTGTGGACTGACTACTCTCTGCATGGTCATGGACTGGTTTCCTTGCTGCTAGGTTTTGCAGGCGTATAATGAATTTTGAGCAGTTTTTGAATACCGAGTTATAGCGAATTAACCCATTTCGACCTGAGATCAGATTCTAACAATGTCTTCTACATCCTGACAGTTTTCTGAAAAAGCTATGTTTCTATGTCAGTCGTTCTTCGATTTTTCTAAAATAGCAGACCTACAAGCTCGTAGCGCACCACTCGGTGGCGCGCTATGAGCTTGTAGATCTGCTATTTTTCAATAGCTAAAGCATAACATAATGCTAACACCAAAAGGGGTTCCCGCCCAAAATAAATTAATAGTACCCTCCGGCACAAGAACTGAGGTCCTCAAATGACACAGGTATTCAAACCTCTTTCACCCGTGACTTTACCTTGTTTCCCTTATAATCAATCAACCAACGGGAGGAGGAGGGGAGGGAAAATCAATGGGTCTAGAAGGCCACATACAGCCTGTCGGAGTGGACCTATAATGGGACAGGGTGAGAGGCAGCAGAGATGAAGGTGGGTAATGAGACCAAATGTTCCTCTGTCTTTGGGCTCAAGGTTGTTACTGGTCGTGGTCGTGATAGCCATCTGCATTCAGCGGCTGGGTCCAGATGGATTAGTTTAATATTGAATTAGAGGAGTCTCTTTTAGAATGCCTCGCCAGCCTTGTCTAGGCCTGGTTGTATATAATGTCCCGTGTCATTCATTGGCAGCAGCCCTCTCCTCGGCTGACAGGCAAAGAAATCTGGTGGGGAGACACGACGAGGTGAGGAGAAAGGTAGGTGTGAAAGGAGCGGGGGGGGGGGGGGGGGGGGGGGGCGGGGGAGAAAGAGAGAGGCTAAGCCCAGGCAGCAGTACTATACTACACAGTGGGCGGCAGTGGCTCAGGGGTAGAGTGGCCAGGAGAGCATGCGATTCGATTCCGGGCTCCCCCAGAGTTAGGTGGTCTTTAGACGAGAACGGTGTTCATAAGAAACGGCAAAAGAAGTTTGCTGGGGTCCCTTTAGACGAGAACGGTGTTTTCAGGAGGTGAAAACGCAACAAAGTGAAACCACGTACCTCCCAGAGTGGAAATCTTTGAGAACGCTGTTTTATCCCTTCTAACTTATGACATCATGGCTCACGTTGGCTCACAGCGCATATGTTTATTACATTGATGCAGAGCCATATATGATATAATGGAGTTCCTGAACAAGCCTCCCTCCTCGCCTACAAAGCGCTGCTCATCAACGATGGTGAATGTAAAACTAAACCATGATGTAAATAAAATGTGATAGGCGGCAGCCGCGGCAGCAGTGTTTATGTAGCCTAATGTATTATACAATATATAACCATCCCGTGGCGCGCTCTGCCTGCATGCTCTGGGCTGCCTGTCAGCCTGTCTGTGAAAGCCATGGGTGAAAGCAGGCAGCGAGCGACAGCCACAACCACGTTGTGTTCTGGAAGCGTCATTCAAAACCCCGATAGGGTTGCGTGCACCCTCCTTCTTCTTATACGTGGGTGACTGGTCTATTTGGCAGCCCGTTACCGCCACCTAGCGACATTATAGCGTTTTCATAAAGTGTGCGTTCTTGTGTAAAGGGTCAATAAAAAATGAGAACGCAGCGGGACTTTGCCGTTTTATCTGAAGACCGTCACTGTCTAAAAGAGGCCTTATTGTCGAAGTGTCCTTGAGCAAGACACTGAACCCCCTAAATGCTCCAGATGTGCAGGTTGGTGCCTTGCATGGTTTCCTCCGCCATCGGTGTGTGAATGGGTGAATGTAATGCACAATCTATATGTAAAGCGCTATAAATGCACCATTTATCACTATATAAATGCACCATTTCCGGTACAAACGAACAAAGACCGAAAGCCAGCACAGTGGTCATACATCATTATATCATAACTTAACCACATTCAACCTGGGATAAAAAATATAGGTGAAGAAACCTTTTGAAAATTGCAAATGTACAAGCTCACAACGTGCAGCATTGCAGCGTCCAAAAAAAGAGTCTTTCTTTACCTGTTTCTAGACAATATGAATCAACCAATTCAACAAACTGGTGTGAAATCCCAGCTGAGGCATGAGACAACAATCACAAAGAAGGGCTGTCTCAGTCAGGACCACATTATCACACAGGGTTTCAGTATATTGATCCTGAATCCTACTTATCCTTCACTCTCCCATCCTCTTCTCCTCCTCCTCCTCCTCCTCCTCACTGGCATGTACCACACCCCTACTGCAAAGAAGGAGAAAAGGTACTGCGTGAAATTGATGAGAGAGAGAGAGAGAGAGAGAGAGAGGAGAGAGAGAGAGAGAGAGAGAGAGAGAGAGAGAGAGAGAGAGAGAGAGAGAGAGAGAGAGAGAGAGAGAGAGAGAGAGAGAGAGAGAGAGGGGGGGGGGGGGGGGGGAGAGAGTATAGCACGTGTTATTATTTTGTATCACTGTACTGTATGTAATGCTTTGGCAATATAAGAATGCTTGTCACGCCAATATAGCTATTAGAGAGAGAGAGAGAGAAAGAGAGAGAGAGAGAGAGGGGGAGAGGGAGAGAGACCAGGCGGTGGGTGGGTGGATTTATTTAGTGGGGTGAGTGAGGTCTTGCCTGTTTGTAGGTTACTAGAATTTCGCGGGCCTTCGGCCCGCTCATCCCAGAGTTGCGTTGCCCCGCGTTGCGATACAGAAGTCCCCAGATACAGAAGTCCACAGTGACACGCGTTGTATGTAGCTGTTTTGTGCTGCAGCGCTTGCGCGCGCGCGCGTGTAGTGTTGTTGTTCTTATCCATATATGCGCCTCGGTTCGTCCTGATTGTACGACGTCAGGTGTCGACACGGTCGTGTTTGCATTATTGTAACTGTGTATGTAATCGCGGTGCTCTCCGTCCAAGTTAGAATCAGTGTAGAACCTGTGTTGTTGTTGTTCTTCTTCTACGTTTGGTTTCCGGCAGGCTGTACACTGTGTGTGTGTGCACGCGTGTGTGTGTGTGTGTGTACTGTGTAACTTCCGGTAGTGTTTCCGGAAGTGTGAAAGGTATCACGAAAAACACGTGGGTCACGTCAGTGGCGGCTGGTGACTTTTGTCCTAGAGAGGGCGCTATGAAAATATCAAGAAAACATGCACTATAGGTATCATCACATTCAATGGAAGGCTTTTAAAAATACAAAATAAACATGGCATTGCCAAACATGGCTAATTTCACTGCATTTTCCATGTAGATTGAGGCTACAGTTTTTTTTTTGTCATTGTCTTGTTGTTCCATTCTGAAAATGAATTATTATCTTTACCTGGCTCCATGTGGCTCATCATTCATGTTTTTCTAGCGTCTGTGTTGACTGTGTGTTAAACTATATGTCAAACTGTGTTGTGATGTTTATGCTGCCCCCAAGTGGTTTGTGGTGTGAATAACATTGATCGCACACATTTTTCGACCCAGTGGCTTTCTATCGTTTGTATTGAAGTCTGAATCATAGCCACGTTGACAACGTTTGTAATAAACCAACCCGTTTGTAAATCCGTCAAGATTTGAGCGAGTTATGACTGTTTATGTTTGAGCTGCCATTGAACATACTGTACTGTAGCCCCGAAGTAAGATGGCTGCCGGGTGAACGACGTCAGAAACTCCGCCTTGAGCCATCTAGTGTTTGTATATATCTATGCTCCAGATGAACGCGCAGCAACATGTGACACTCAGTAACCAATCAGAAACGTCACACAACGTAAACAACATGTGACATTTCATGGCAGCAGAATACAACGTGGCAGCATAATACAACTTGTAATCACTGCCTTTGGGTTCCTTATATTATATAATATTGACGTTTCTGGATTGCTAATTTTAAATAAATTACAGGCTGCAGATGTCATTTCTCCGTCATTCTTATTCACGTTTTATTCAGGGGTTGTGCATGGTGGTGCGGCGCACCAGCGCCCCCTATGGACCGGCCGCCACTGGGTCACGTGGTGGGGTTGTGAGCCATTGGGAAGGGGTGATGTAGTGTTGCCAGGTCCACGTATTGTAAGCGAGTGGTAGTGTGTGTAAGTATAGGCTGTAGGCTGTAGGAAGTCAGGGTTTGGTGTTGTTTACATAGTGGCATCAATGTTGGCGGTGCAGCCAATGAAAAGAGGGGAATCACGGGATGCAGTGTTGCCAGGTCCGCGAATTGTAAGCGAGTTGTAAGTAGCGTGTTGAATGGCATTTTTTCTGGGCTTGTTTTAATAGACCTGGCAACATGTGAGTGTGTGCGTGCGGGGGTGTGGGTGCTTGGGGAGATATTGTTCGTTGTGAAGAGATACAATGCCGGCGTGGGTGTGGAAGGGAGGCAACGTTGGTGTCAGTGCAATGAGTGATGTTCCGCGGTTGGTGTTGAGGGGCGGCGTTCGGCGCGATATGAGGAGATAGCGGCCGAACGACGCGGAGGGTAAGTGTGTGACGTGACTGCCGTGTGAGTGTAGTGTGTTGCAGTGTGTCAGTGACGTGTCAGTGATGTATGCAGTGTGTGACTTTGGGTCCCTTTTCCTGGGTTGGGTACAACTTCTCACTTGTATATATAGATTGTCCAAAATGTTATATATGTTGCACAACTATACATTTCTTATAGTCTGTACTGTATGTTCACACTGTGACAGTGCCAGCTTATCAGACCGACTTATCATACAGAGTTAACTGCATGTGTGCATGCGTGCGTTCGTGCATGCCTCAGAGTCTCCAGGGAAAAAAGATTGACCACTGATAGAGAGAGAGAGAGAGAGGGAGAGGGAGAGGGAGAGGGAGCGGGAGCGGGAGAGGGAGAGGGAGAGAGTGCTGGAGTGGTGGGGACTCATACTGTAGAGATGTACCAGATGAGCTGTTTTTAGCTGGGAAGTCAGAGGTGAGCAGGGCTCCGTACACACACACACACACACACACACACACACACACACACACACACACACACACACACACACACACACACACACACACACACACACACACACACACACACATACACACACACACACACACACACACTACAAACTCCCTCGCTCATCTCTTTCCCCCACCTGGAGAGCTGGTTCCTGTGCCCTGGCAGAGTAGACGATGTTTGCTGTCACCTTGCCTTAAGTGGACTCTGTCACACTGCAGCTACCGTTGTCCCTCTCTCTCCACCAGGCTATCGTATCCTCACCCTCGCCTCCTCCTCGTCTTGCTCTTCTCCTCTCTCTCCACCAGGCTATCGTATCCTCACCCTCGCCTCCTCCGCGTCTTGCTCTTCTCCTCTCTCTCCACCAGGCTATCGTATCCTCACCCTCGCCTCCTCCTTCTCCTCTCTCTCCACCAGGGTATCGTATCCTCACCCTCGCCTCCTCCTCGTCTTGCTCTTCTCCTCTCTCTCCACCAGGCTATCGTATCCTCACCCTCGCCTCCTCCGCGTCTTGTTCTTCTCCTCTCTCTCCACCAGGCTATCGTATCCTCACCCTCGCCTCCTCCTTCTCCTCTCTCTCCACCAGGCTATCGTATCCTCACCCTCGCCTCCTCCGCGTCTTGCTCTTCTCCTCTCTCTCCACCAGGCTATCGTATCCTCACCCTCGCCTCCTCCGCGTCTTGCTCTTCTCCTCTCTCTCCACCAGGCTATCGTATCCTCACCCTCGCCTCCTCCGCGTCTTGCTCTTCTCCTCTCTCTCCACCAGGCTATCGTATCCTCACCCTCGCCTCCTCCGCGTCTTGTTCTTCTCCTCTCTCTCCACCAGGCTATCGTATCCTCACCCTCGCCTCCTCCTCGTCTTGCTCTTCTCCTCTCTCTCCACCAGGCTATCGTATCCTCACCCTCGCCTCCTCCGCGTCTTGCTCCTCTCCTCTCTCTCCACCAGGCTATCGTATCCTCACCCTCGCCTCCTCCGCGTCTTGCTCCTCTCCTCTCTCTCCACCAGGCTATCGTATCCTCACCCTCGCCTCCTCCGCGTCTTGCTCTTCTCCTCTCTCTCCACCAGGCTATCGTTTCCTCACCCTCGCCTCCTCCTCCTCGTCTTGTTCTTCTCCTCTCTCTCCACCAGGCTATCGTATCCTCACCCTCGCCTCCTCCTCCGCGTCTTGTTCTTCTCCTCTCTCTCCACCAGGCTATCGTATCCTCACCCTCGCCTCCTCCGCGTCTTGCTCTTCTCCTCTCTCTCCCTACTCCCAGTCTCTTTCCATCTCTGAATTCTCCACACCATTATTTTAACCACTTAAGCCCTATTTTTGAGGCCCCTCCTATGCCCAGCTTTGTGTGTCTGTGTGTACCATGCAGGGAAATGTAATAATTTAATAATCTAGATAGATGATTACAGCATGTCGTGTTGTGAGCTTGCTATTTTTGAGGAGCGCTAGCTCAGCTCTATTTTTGTCTTAATTTATTATTGACTTGTTTCACTTGTATTGTTGTTAAAGCACTTTGTGACAGTCTGTGAAAGGTGCTCTATGAATATACTTTACTTACTTACTTACTTCACACGAGTGCGATTGTTTGCTTCATTTTCTCTTTTGGCAACATTTTTTCCTATGCCCAAATTGAAAGTGGTTTGAAAGGATCCAGCAACATCTGGAAATAGCAGGAGCAGCAGCACAGAAAAGGCCCAGTGAAACATGAAGCGAGTGGTGTTATGTAACTAAGTGTAGGCTAAATGTAGGCTACTCAAGTACTGTACTAGTGTTTATCATACTTTGACTTTACTTCAGTATTTACATGTTTCAATAGGCTACTTTATACAATACTACTACATCTCAGAGCCAAATATTGTACTTTTTACTCAACCACAATTCTTTGAACTTTATTGTAACCAGTTGCTTTGTAGATTTAAATAGCTGAGCTACCTGAACAAGTTTGCCAAATTAGAAAATAATTACTACTTTTACTTTGGTACTGTATATTTTGATACTGATGCGTTTGTACTTTTACTCAAGTCAATTGTTACAACTTCGTTCACCACTGCAAGAAGTCGAAAGACGCCAGAGCAGGACAATCATGCTCACAACAACAACAACAACAACAACAATAATAATGATAGCACCAAAGAGAGCCATTATGCAGTGGGCAGATACCGTTGGAGTAAATGGAAAGAGGGCATGGAAAAGAAGAGGCGATGGGGATAGATGGGTTTACAGCTGCAGAGGGTGCCTGGCATGGTAATGGGGGCAGACAGACGGCTTGATAGATCCGTGTGGGAAGAAGCCACGGCGCGCGCTCTGACCGGATACCGACCCTTTCCTGGAAATGTTTTTGAATTAGGCCGGCTTTTTCTCCACGGAGACGCTCAGCGCTCATTACCGGCCAGGGCTACGGCAGGACAAACCGGCCGCTTGGACATGCTTGGAGAGTTCAAAACGAGTATGAACAAACACACACGTCGCACGCACGCACGCACACGTCACCCACACACACGTCACACACACGCACACATCACGCACACACACATACGGAGAAACCGGAAGAAAAGAAAATCATTATATGAGTTTCATTATATGAAACAAATATTCACCGTTCAAGATTTTTCAAGGTTTTTCAATGATAGCCGCCGTAGAAGCAATGCAAAGTGTTGTGAAGTATGAAATAGGGTTAAAGAGGTTAAACTGTTTCACATTTTCCTGGAACAGAATGCTCTAGGTTTCACATGGTTCATTCCTGAGTTGTGTTCACTTGTGAAAGGGTTCAGTGAAGACATTTCCAGACTATACTCATACTGTAGTTGCATCCATTGTTGTCAATTTGTCATATTATCAATAAGACGGTGGTGTGGGTGGGAGGGGTTGGGCTCTGCAGCTTCCAGGCAGAAATGAAAGAGCGGTGTTCGGGTTTGACCGTCACAATGGGTAGCTCAGGGCCGCAGTGTCTGTCTGCATGCGTGCGTGTGCGGTGTGAGTGTGGATGGCATTGTACGTGATCATGAACGTTTGTGTGTGTGTGTGCGTGCGTGTACACACTGTACTTGCACTACTTGTGAGGGCCAAATGTCCCCATAGGTATAGTACAATTTACTAGACATTGTGAGGAAATCCTTTCTGATCTTCAAAAGAAGTTTGTTTTATGGTTAAAAAGAAAGTTTTTAGAGTTGGCTTCCAATTAGGTTATTAAGGTTTTGTGGGGTTAGGGTTGGTGGTCATTATAGTCAGTTTCATGCCTCGGATCGCGTGGGTCGAACGTGCAGATCTGATATTTTCGGCATTCATAAAATCAGCATCCTAAAATGTTTGACGTCCTCACAAGTATAGTAATACGTGTGTGTGTGTGTGTGTGTGTGTGTGTGTGTGTGTGTGTGTGTGTGTGTGTGTGTGTGTGTGTGTGTGTGTGTGTGTGTGTGTGTGTGTGTGTGTGTGTGTGTGTGTGTGTGTGTCCGTGCGTGTGTGCGTGTGTGCGTGTGTGCGTGTGCGCGTGTCTGCGGTTAGCCCCCTGATACACAGTAAGGAGGAGGATGGATAGAGGCACAACAGATCAATATACCCTCTGACCCGGATACTAATGGATCGGCCTACTCCTCCGATTGGAGAAAAACAGCCACTTGGTGCTGGTAAATCCACATATACACACACACGCACGCACGCGCGCGCATGCGACTGGCTGCGTTGGTGCGTGCGCAACTGCGCATACATCTACAGTACCTGTTTGTGTACCACACGCACACCACACACACACACACCACACACACATACACACTCACAATATTTTATTTCACTGACAGGAAGTACCTCTGTATGTTTAACAATAGGTATGAATGGCAGAAAGACACTGACTAGATGGCAGATTAATCTATAATTGGAAAAAAGATCCTGTATGTGTGTGTGTGTGTGTGTGTGTGCGGATGTGAGTCTGTATACGTATTCTCCTACTGAGCTCTATATATAAAGATATAAAGATATAAAGATCCTGTATGTGTGTGTGTGTGTGTGTGTGTGCGGATGTGAGTCTGTATACGTATTCTCCTACTGAGCTCTATATATAAATACATCATGTGTTGTTCCTGTACTGTTAAGACCAGTTTTTACTGTACCTCCATAGTTTTTTGTTGTTGTTTTTTCTTGCCTCCTCCTGTACAGCAGTGGTTCTCAAAGTTTTTCATTTATATTGACCGCCAGTTTGGTTTGCATTAGGCTATGGACCACCATAACTCTGAGAGTGTATAAAAGTAAGGGTCCATTATTTTGGCTAAACGTTATAGTCCCCCGCTGGACGGCTGGCGTAACCGTCTGGGCACCTACAGTAGGCTGGTAATCCTGACAGCGTGTTGCGGGTTCGAGTCCCGATCCCGATGATCTCTCTCCCCAGTTCCTGTCAGTCTACTACTGTGTAATAGTGTGTATATCTATCAATTGTTATGACCTGGCTCTTGGGCCATAACAAAGGAGGAAGACACACGGCTGTTTAAAAGTGCACAAAACAATATTTATTTACCATATAAACAAACATATGAATCAAACAATACTAATGTACTAAGTGGAGTGTGTTATCAGTAGATCAGTAGTGTAAGTGAGTGGATGTGTGGTGAGTGTAGTGTGGGGTGTTGAATGGTGCAAACACATGCTGCTGCTCTCATGGAAGGAGAGAGAGAGTGAGGCCGGCCAACTCCCATCCCTTTATAGAGCACACTGGGAGTACTGTAACCTGACTCCGCCAGATGGGGCAGCAGAGAGTACACTGGGTTCCCCCCTCCTGCTCCCATCTGGGAACTCTCAGGCAGACTTGATGCCCGGCCACAAAACGGCCTGGCCAATCAGCAGCAGCTAGAAGCTAGAAGCTGCTGCTAGAAGCTCCTAGAAGCTGCTGCTGATTGGCCAGGCCGTTTTGTGGCCGGGCATCAAGTCTGCCTGAGAGTTCCCAGATGGGAGCAGGAGGTTTCAGATATGTATCTGCGAAGCATGACACAGTATTTGAGATCACAAACTCCCCCTTACATGGCATAGAGCGCCGAAGTCCTGACGTCACTTGCTCATCCCCTGGTTCATGGAAGTTTTTCTCTATGGAGAATAACATGGGGTCATCTTAAAATCGTCTCATATAAGAATTGTGGTCCAAAAGTAAACAAACTGGCTCGGCGATATTGTCGGGGAAGTGTCTCTGTATTGTTTTCGACCGACAGTCAGTCATATTTGATACAGTTTGTTTCTAGCAAAAATGTAACTAATTCAGCAGCAGTAACATTAGCGTTTTCTCTCAGTCAGTTGATTCTTCATATCCATATGAGTGAAACGGCCTGGATGATTTGTTTATTTTTCAAACACAGTTCTTATATGAGGCGATCTAAAATTCCCCTATGGGGATTACAATGCAAATAGAAAGTACATGAACCTGTGGACTTAGCGCCCTCTACCGATATTGATGTCAGACTTCGGTGCTCTAACGTTGAGCCCTCACGGGCATACCTAACATACACAGATTGATATGACATCATACAATTAACACACTACTGACATAGTGAAGAGCTAAATGCCACAAGCAGGAGGTTGGGGAGGTGGAGGAGATCTGTCACTGACATAGAAGAGTGCAGTGACCTACAGTATAGGCTTAACTCGGTGACGTGTGAGCTTGTATAGTTGCTATTTTTCAATAGCTAAAGTTTAAAATAATGTTTAAAGCTAATAAGGCAACACAGATGTGTTCCAGGTATTAATGGGTTAAAGGATAATTCCATACTAAAAGGCTTTCTTACCTTTCTTTGTAGTTGTTACGTCCCCACCAAAGAGGTCCAGGTGTTATTTTGTGCAAAAGCTTTTGTGCAAAAGCTATTGGCTATTTCCCCTACCATTTTTTTTGTATATATCCTCTCTTCATAATGTAAATAATATCCCAAGCGGCACACTTTACTACTTATTTCGATGGAAATAAGTGAATTAGCACAACACCCCATAGCCCTATTCAATTCCCATTCAATGCAATTCATTGAGGGCTTATGGTAGGGGAAATTGCCAATAAGGAGTTTTTGCACAAAAAACACCTGGACCTCTTTGGTGGGGACGTAACGACTACAAAGAAAGGTAAGAAAGGTAAAAAAGCCTTCTAGCATGGAATTCTCCTTTAAGCTTGTAGTAGAGTGAACGGCATACTGCTTAAAAAGACCACCTATTGAACCACTAGGATTGTGGCGCACAGTATGTGGTAGATTGTTAGCGAGATCGAGCTATCTATCGCTAAGCTCCATTCATTTGTGAAATGCCCCTAAGAGACACTCAAAACATAGAATGTCTAGACAAAATCAAATAACTCTACCAAAGCAACATTCCACCAGAGCATGGCTTGTTATCGTAAAAGGATGTTATCAAAGAAGAATTTCACTGAAGAGCAAGACTGCAACAAAAGGTTTACTTTATTGTGCTGGTTCCTCTTAAAACATTTTCAAGTCAAGGACATTGATGTAAAAACGGCAGTACCAAAATTCAGGGCATGCTATAGCACGTGACTCGAGGGGAGTCGAGGGGCGCTGATGGGGCGCTTGTTTTACAGCCCTGTCCACTACTAGCCACTGTGTTCATTTGGACCGCACGCAAGTTGTTACAGTATATAACCTCACAAAAGCTATGCCTAACCCTAACCTCACAAACTATGCCTAAACCTAACCTTAACCCTATAACCGTGACATACTTTATCGGCCCAAAAAGTAGTTGCGGTTGTTGGAAAAATAGTGGTAGCAGCGGGATTCGAAACCCAGGAGGTGTGGTTTGTGAGTCTAATGACCAGCAAGGCACGCCACTGAGCTGGCTGCATGAATGCGGTTTTCTGTATGAAAAAGCCCCTGTAAAACAAGTGCCCCATCGAAAAAGGGAGTCCCCATAATGGCAAAGACACTTACTATTGATGCCACACTTGATCTCCTGAAATTGTGCTGGCCTAACCTGTCATTGAATGGGTTGTGATTGATGACATGATCAATACTGTGAGGTAAACAAAGGACAACCAAACGATAAAGTCCTGGCGCTGGACAGAAGAACAGGAAAGTAAAGTCTGCACATTGGATCGTGCACCACAAGGGATTTAAGTGGATCAACACCAAGGGGACACTTTGAGCTTGCTAGCTCTTCCTCAGACTAAGGAAGAGTTAGTGGTCTGGGTGGAGAAACAAAATCAATCATAGAAGGTTAAAAGCAGGGTTTAAAAATGTCAAGCACAAAAGGATATTGCTGACAGTAGCTAAAAAAAACAACAATGTTTTTTAGTCCTGTTTTTTAAAAGGCCCAGGGTCTACGGTGCACAGAGCACTACAGAGAGTTGTGTGGACGGCCCAGAGCATCATCAGAGGTGAGAGACTCTCCCTCCAGGGAATACATGAGATGCAGTGTGCAGCCACGGCAGAGCAGATCAGCAAGGACACTCATCGCGCTCAAGTGCAAACAACATAGCCTACATGATGTTTGGGTTTATGCAACGCCACTCGTCCCCTGCCACTGTCACATTCTGCCCCTTACACCGCTCTGGGTAGGCTACCTGGCCTGGCAGAGATAAGCGCTCCGCGAGCACCCGTTTCTCGTTGAATGAATGTGCAAAGGGCTTTTGCACTTTCATATACAGAAGAGATTCACAATCAATTTCTATCAGCCAACACCGAATGCTTCAGTTTTGTATGTCTTTTCTATGTAAATGTGTTTACTGGTAATTGCATTGCATTTCACATTTTGTGTGAAAGCAATTACAAATAATGCAAACTAGGCTATAGCCACACAAATACAGCAACCGTTTAAGGCAGTTGCAAGAACAAAAGAAGACAATAATAATAAAATATAAATTAAGGTCTGCACACTTGCAGCTTTTTTAAGTGCAATTTATTGGTAGTGTACACCCACCAGCTGGGGATATACCAATACCGTACATTACACTTAAGGGGGCTATTATGTGCAGGACGTCTTCTATGTTGTGGAAGCAATGAGAAATTCCCGTCTTGCAAAAAGCATAATTTGCTATGCCCATTTAGGTCATGGTCACGATTAAGTGGACCACACCACAGTTTCATTCAAAGCGTTTAGCAACTGAGAAAAACTGTAATTGATTATATATGTTTTTATAGGCACTTACAGGCCGTGAATCTCAGAGTATGTTTGCCATGTTGAAATATTACACATGTTGACTCTCCCTGATAGACCAGCTGCTGGTGTGTGCGTGTGTGTGTGTGTGTGTGTGTGTGTGTGTGTGTGTGTGTGTGTGTGTGTGTGTGTGTGTGTGTGTGTGTGTGTGTGTGTGTGTGTGTGTGTGTGTGTGTGTGTGTGTGTGCGTGTGCGTGTGCGCGTGCGTTAGACTGCGCAACAGTGACACTTGGTGGTGAAAACCAACCAACACCACCAACACTTTTTTCGTGCTCGGACACAGCCAGCCAGCCAGCCAGGGACACACATAGCTGTCTATAGGAGTGGTTGCACCACTCAAAAAGAAAAAACAATACTCACAGTGAAACTCCAGGTTGTGCAGTCATCTTATAGTCTGTATGGGAAATGTTCCACAGTACTCACATTGATTGTACCATCCGCTGTCCGTCAATAGAAGACACATTCCAATGAGCACAACACTATCTCCCTCTCTGTATAGCATGAGCAAATCATTTGAATGGTCTCATTCTGAATGCTATCTGACATCCAGTTATCTCCCCAGAGTGTTTCCATCCCCAGGGATGGATTTGAAAAAGGTTTCTTTACCACTTAATCCTCATACAGTGCTCACAACACAATCTGCATCTCATGAGCTTGTAGATCTGCTATTTTGGTTATTCGCAGTAAAATAAAATAAAAATCCTGACAATGCCTGACAATCGCCGTGCGTGCGTGCGTGCGTGCGTGCGTGCGTGCGTGCGTGCGTGCGTGCGTGGGCGCGTGCTGTCTGCCAGTCAGGCTATCTGTCTCAAATCTTTCTAGAGAGCAAGCCAAGACAAATGTGTTTTAAATTGCAGGGCTTTCCTGGTGGCTCAACAATTGCTCTTACAGTATATCTGCAATATCATACTGTAGGTTTGAGTCAGGGCCCATGTTGTATGTCCAATATCATACTGTAGGTTTGAGTCAGGGCCCATGTTGTATGTCCAATATCATACTGTAGGTTTGAGTCAGGGCCCATGTTGTATGTCCAATATCATACTGTAGGTTTGAGTCAGGGCCCATGTTGTATGTCCAATATCATACTGTAGGTTTGAGTCAGGGCCCATGTTGTATGCCCAATATCATACTGTAGGTTTGAGTCAGGGCCCATGTTGTATGTCCAATATCATACTGTAGGTTTGAGTCAGGGCCCATGTTGTATGCCCAATATCATACTGTAGGTTTGAGTCAGGGCCCATGTTGTATGTCCTTCCTGCCTCTCTAACTTAACCCCTTTTGGTGTTAGCATTATGTTATGCTTTAGCTATTGAAAAATAGCAGATCTACAAGCTCATAGCGCGCCACCGAGTGAAAAATCGAAGAACGACTGACATAGAAACATAGCTTTTTCAGAAAACTGTCAGGATGTAGAAGACATTTTTAGAATCTGATCTCAGGTCAAAATGGGTTAAGTGGTGAAACTCGGACTTGGACTTCTCTCAAATTATTTGAGACTTTATTTCGACTTGTCTCGAATGACTTAAGATGAGTTATAGATGAGTCTTCTGGCCTATTGTATGGGATGTTATTTTTGAGGGGCGCTAGCCCCTCCTATATGTCCAGCTTTGAGGCTTTGTGTAAATACAAACATTGTTTTGTTACCACCACCTACAGTATGACACTATGAAACTAGAGTGTAAACACAAACATTGAACGCCATTGATATGACTGGCCAGCTTTGAGTGTTTGTGTAAACACAAACATTGTGTAAACACAAACATTGAAGACGAAGGTGAGGACGCAAATTGTGATTGGCCGAAATGAGATGATGATGTATGATGATAAGAGCGCCCCTCACTTCACACGGGTGTGATTTTTTTAATACATTTTTTTTTCTTTTTATAGCAACACCCTGCACAATCACAGCCACAAAACCTGTGAAGTTCCCAGTAGGCTAGAACCATATCGTATACTGTTGGCCACTGAGTACAGCATATTCCACTGGAGCAGTTGGGGTTCAGTGCCTTGCTCAAGGGCACTTCAGGGGTGAGTGGTGGTGGCCATTAACTGCCCTATACCCCAATTTCTTTCTGCCGGGACCCTCTCTGACCTAACCGTTACGCTATACCGCTTCCCACTGCACTATACGCACCCATTTATTTAACTATAGAGCAAGTAAAGACTATTGTGGTAGCAGCCAAGGTGATTTTCTGCATATCAGAGTACATTTTATGGTTTGGGAAAAGATAGAACTACTGTGAGGATAATCTCATTAAAATAATGAGACTATGATCAAATCTCAATCAAATTCTATTTGATAAAAACAGAATCTTATTTTACAAAGGTACTATGATCAAAATTGTATTTATCTCGATGATACTATGGTCATCGTTAATAAGATACAATCTAATATAATACAATGGCATTACGATCAATTTATTTAGTGAGGTGAGGATACTATGATCAAAATATTGAATGATGGTACTTCGCTCAAAATCGTATTTAAGGATGATATTATGATCAAAATCGTTTTAATGAGGATACCACAACCGTCCACAAGCTTATTTAATGATGTTTCCACAATCCAAATATTTGATTGAATAGTAGTATCGTCATTAACTATGGCTAACAACGATACTATGATCAAAATCCTCCTTTTGAAGCAAAAGTGGAGGTAAACTTTGTGGTTTTTGGGTGGTAGTTTGAACGGATGGTTTCATATTGATTTTCAATTGAGAGGCTTTCAGAAGTGGAGTCTTGTGTCTCTGGTTTCCCACATGGAGAGAGAGGATTTGTTCATATTCAGAAATACTGAATGGGCATTAATGCAGTCCATTCAGCATGTCCTTATTGGACAGCTGCACAGAGCGCTGATTCAGGTATTTTGAATTCAGCATTGAAATAAATTATGGAAAATATGAACCCTTACACATGGGATGATACTAAAACTGTCTGGGAACTAATAGACATAGGATAACTTAATTTCAGATAATAACAGACAACAGGATTCCATGCATACTTATTTTTGAGTGGTGCAACCACTCCAAGGAACAGCAATGTATGTGTGTGTGACTATGTGACTATGAGTACCAGTAGGTTCAAAAGTGGCACTGTTGTGCCAGAAACAGAGAGAGAGAGAGAGATAGTGCTGCACTGTTGCCTGCTAATGAGAGAGAGAGAGAGAGAGGGGGGGGGGGGGGGGGGGGGGGGGGTGTTGCACCACTCAGTTCACACGGGTGTGATTTTTGTATAATGCATTGATTCAATTCAAACTACTACACTGTTTGATACATTAGCCAATATTATGTCCAGCTGTTGTTGAACTTCAATGCACAGATTTCATGTATATTTTTGTTAGATCTTTGGTCTCCTAATTTTGAATCCCTCATCTGTACTAGCAATGTAGGCCTATCAAATCCTAAAAATAACTGTTAGTATACTTCAACGAGAGTAGAGTGTTTGGACATTGTTCATTACGCATATTGACAATGTATCTTTCTATCTCATAACATACCTTGGTCTGACATGAGCAGATCTGTCTCCTGGCTGTCCCATACCGCTGTCTGTCTTCATTTCACTTTCTGTAGGTCTATGTCATTTTTCTCTGTCCGCCCGCCTGTCTGTTTACATTCATGCACCTGTCCACCAAACCATTTTTCTCTGTCTTTCTGATTCAGTCAATACTTCTCTCATTTTGCCTCAGACCAAGCCTGATAACTTACTTTGCATAACAGCCAATCTTGTCAGATCTTCCCAAGGGAATATTATACTAGGCCGCACGGACGAATTGGCAGATGGAAAAAGCGATCATGCGCGGCAAGGGATGTAAGTACAGGAGGGGACAGTCCAGCGGTGACATTTAGCAGAGGACGGCTGCCCTTTAACAAAAGTCAATTTAACCCGCTCACACAAAGGTCAGTGTGCTTAGCCGAGCCCTTTTCACTCGCCTAAAAACGGAACCATAGCAGTCAATCAGTGACACAGTGACAGGTGTACAGTGCTGCACCTCATCTGTTCGTCATTTTCATGCTTTTACACTGACCCGTGTAGTCTTGCTGTAGTAGAATATTATCTTCAAATAAGTAATAAACCTGAATAATAGTGAGTAATAAAATCACTCATTAATTTCAGTCCCTCACGGATGACAAGTATTAATAAGTTCATATTTGAACACACAACACATACGTTCTAACACACGTGCAGTATGGCTTGGTGATATAACGTGTGCGTGCGTGCCGTCTGCCAGTCAGGCTATCTGTCTCAAATCTTTCTAAGGAGCAAGCCAAGAGAAATGTGTTTTAAATTGCAGGGCTTTCCTGGTGGCTCAACATTCACTCTTACAGTATCTGCAATATCATTCAGTCAGAGCCCATGTTGTATGTCCTTCCTCTGCCCTAAGCTAAGACTCAACATTTATTTTTAAAGAAAATACGTTTTTCACACTTTTAGAGCATATCGTGGTCATCATGGGAAAACCTAGTCCATAAAAATCCAATTTTAATTATACTTCCCTTGAATGTTCCTCCAAACATGGCTGATTTTGATTTAATCTCATTCAAGATGACATCCAGACAACTCATTTTAAATTCATCAGCATGCAAAAATATGTATCTGAAAACATTATAGATTAGTAAATAAGCCACGTAGTATAGCTGAGCTGGCCGTCTGTCTCTCACAAACAGACTCGGATGTACTAACGAAGTCTGAAGGGATGCAACGCTCCGATTGGTTCAGAAATACACAGGCTTCCGTCTGAAACATTAAAATAAAAGAATTTCACTATATCTTTAAGTTGTGAAATTCAGTACTTCTATTTCTATAAGTAAAACAAGAATGACTCTCAGTCATAACTGCCAGGTGCAACAAGCTCTTGTAGCGCCCTTTTTCGTTTTTGTTGGTTCACTCACTGTGTTTTGTTATGGTTGTCCTGGTTAGCTCCAGTTAGCTCATAACATTAGCTTCTGTTAGCTTCTGTTGCCACTCGCTCCGCGTTGCGGCGTTCAGAGTATGGGTTTTTTATGCCGTTCAGACTATCTGTCTATAATAAGACTATAATAAGACTATTGGCTTAGGAGGCAGCCAATCATGACTAGGTCGCTAGTTTATAGAGCATAGCAGTGGGCAAGGTTTTCTCGACCCACTGACAAATCGGCCATTAAGTTTTACAAAAATATTGATATAAATTATTTTAAGCCTAGAATTAAGCCATCCAGGATCCTGGTAAATAATGACCATGAAAAAAAAAGAGAAAAAATGTAAAATTAAAGGAGCATTCAGTGATTTGGGTGATATGGTCAGCACACTCTATAGTAGGGAGGATTATCCAAACAAAAAGGGGAAAAAAGTGATATTTGAATTAAGTGAAATCACTGAATATCCCTTTAAGACTTTGGAACCAACCTATTGGATATACATTCTTTAGGTTACTAATCTTATATAAAATAAATCCAAAAGGAGTGGTTCCTACATTTTATAGATTTATTTTATTTTATTGGAATTCTTCTTTTGGAATCCTATTTTTGACTAGGGTGGTTCGCACTAAAAATGTGAAAAATATTTTTCTCGTTTTATTGCAACATTTATTTATCTGCAGCAGAAAGAAACCGATTCTGTTGCAGATGAAGACAGACAGGCAGGCAAAGCTGTTAACACTTTTTAGGCGGGAACCCCTTTTGGTGTTTTAAAGCATTATGTTATACTTTAGCTATTGAAAAATAGCTAAATCTGCTATTTTTGAAAAAACGTGAAAATGCAGCACAAATCTTTGAATATATATTCTTTCAGAAGACTTTTTTGACGTCAGGTCAAAATGGGTTAAACCACTACTGTGAATCAGGAGAATTTACTTCAAAGGTGAGCTGAGCTAGACGCAAACGTGGAATGCTGATTCAAGGATGTTATCATTGCCTCAGATGGATATTGTCTGGCCTGTGTCTTTGTGATGAACTGCCTGTAGCAGAGTGTTATTTCCATCTGTTACAATACATCTCCTACTTTTATACTTTCATGTTGTTTTTAAGATGCAGCAAAGTTGTTCCCTTTCTGCACAGGACTTTATACATCATTGTCAAAGTCATTGCATATGCTTCATAATCGGGAAAATGGGGTATATACACACACACACACACACACACACACACACACACACACACACACACACACACACACACACACACACACACACACACACACACACACACACACACACACACACACACACGACTGGGCGACTGTGGCTCAAGAGGTAGAGCAGGTCGTCCAATGATCCATGGGTCGGCGGTTCGAATCCCGGCTCCTCCTGGCTACATGTCCTGTACCTTGGGCAAGACACTGAACCCCAAATTGCTCCCGACGTGCTGGTTGGTACCTTGCATGGCTTCCGCCGCAATCGGTGTATGAATGTGTGTGTGAATGGGTGAATGTAATGCACAATCTATGTTAAGCGCCTTGGATAAAGGCGCTATATAAATGCACCATTTACCATTTACACACACACACACACACTGCTCCGCCTTCGCCACATTCGCCCTGCATCACATTCAGCCTTTTAGAGTGTGTCTCAACTCTGTCACCAAAACAATGAGGTGCACCTGTGTGTAATTAACTCGTAATGTGGCTGTGTGGAAGGAAGTGTATTCAATGGATTAATTACACTGTTGAGCCCAAATGTGCCTCCGGACTGTGTTTACCCACCAGGGAAGAGGAATTATTAATGCAGGCCTTCTTTTAGTTACAATACGCCTGTGTTGCTAAATTGGATATTGTTACAGTACATGTGGTACTGTGTGTAGAGTTGGTCTACCGTCTAATGTCAACAAAGTGAGGGCATCTGAGCTTCAGCATCTGTCTGTCCTGTGTGATATGGTGAGGTTTTTTGAGTTCTTTGAAATATGTACACTTGTACAGTAGTCCTAAAGCCTTGCTTTTCTGAAATCAGTTGGTTGTCGATGAATACACTTGTTATGCCTATTAGAACAGAAATGCTTTCCTTTATAACCCCAATTTTACAGAATTTACGATCTGCTGTCTCCACACTGTTAGAAAAAATGCCATCAAAAGCATCTGACAATGTTTGAAGTATTAACCAGAGGACTAGGGGGAAAGGCAACAAAGGAACTTGTTGGAACAAAGAACTAGCTAGGTGCACTCCTCCATGAGGCACACACACTTAAACTGTCTGAAATAGTAACACACACACACACAC
The DNA here is from genome assembly GCF_951216825.1 of Electrona antarctica. NCBI lineage: Eukaryota > Metazoa > Chordata > Actinopteri > Myctophiformes > Myctophidae > Electrona > Electrona antarctica. The sequence continues at coordinate 8,867,552 of NC_136798.1, read as the reverse complement.
ACACTCGCACACACACGCACACACTCCAAAGCCATCAATGATGTTATCAGACAGATTTTATTAGAGAATGTACACGTAGCCTTAAATTTACTAGCACCATGAATTCAGAGCAGGGAGTGAGAGACAAAATAATTCACTGACAGTAGTGGGAGTTCAAAGATCGTAAAGGTTTTAGTGGAATAATAACAATAAACTTTAGAGAAGGTCAGAATTTTCTTTGCAGGCACCCAGGAATCAATGCCTAAATATTTTCTCTGCCAGAGTGTCTATTAAAAGGCAATGAAAGGATATCCCGAAAGTGAGTCTTGGAGTAGAATCTCATATTTTCTAGAAGAAATGATTCAATGCTCTGATGGAATATTGGAATTCATGGACACATTCAGTTGCTAAAAAACGAGTCCATGAGCCAGACAAGATTTCATTACGAAATATGTGGGCTAAGCCATACCTATATTAAATTGTTTATAGGGTCAATATAAGTAAATTAATATAACCAATGGCTTTGGCTGAAAAGGAAAGACCAGCTGGTCTCCAAAATAAGCAGGCTGGGCAGATGCAGAGGGGGGTGGAACTAGTGCTTTCTAGGGTATGATTGAAAGATGAATACAAAATGAATATCAACATCCTAATACTGTCCAATATATTATTTAGATAGGGAGGGGTGTGAAATTATGAGAAGTCAAAATATGACTCCCAGTCAAAAAACCTCTGTGTTTTAAATAGTAGTAGTAGTGGACTCAAGTACTCAACCCCAGTACTGAGTGAGTCATATTATACTGAGTCCTGGTCAAATACTACTCAACTACAAGTGATGGTTGCTCTGTACTTTCTTTTAATTAGTGCTTAAGTGGTTAATTCATACTTGTCTAGAAATGTAGTGGACTCTAAACAACATTTTGAACATTTGAAATGTAGTGGGGTGAAAGTACAGATATAAAAACAATGTCTGTAACTCAAGTAATGCATTTTGTTACTTTCAACCACTGGTCATACTTTGATTGTGGGCCACCATCATTCTGAAGCAAAGTAAAGCAAAGTTCTTTGTTTACCCAGGGAAGTGGACTAAGCTTGAGATGCTTGTTTACAGCCACGCCCTGCTCATAGAACATTTCATGGTAGGGGTTCAATGCCTTGCTCAAGGGCACTTCAGCGGTGGTAATTTTAATGTGCCGGTCCGGGGATTCGAACTGACGACCTTCCGGTATCAAGACCGCTCCGCAAACCGTTCGGCCACCGCTGCCACTGAAGGCTTCAGTCTGTCTCTGCTGCTTCCTACTATGCATGAAGGCTTCAGTCTGTCTCTGCTGCTTCCTACTATGAAGGCTTCAGTCTGTCTCTGCTGCTTCCTACTATGCATGAAGGCTTCAGTCTGTCTCTGCTGCTTCCTACTATGAAGGCTTCAGTCTGTCTCTGCTGCTTCCTACTATGCATGAAGGCTTCAGTCTGTCTCTGCTGCTTTCTACTATGAAGGCTTCAGTCTGTCTCTGCTGCTTCCTACTATGCATGAAGGCTTCAGTCTGTCTCTGCTGCTTCCTACTATGAAGGCTTCAGTCTGTCTCTGCTGCTTCCTACTATGCATGCAAGCCAAGGGGCCAGTGAGGCTATTCAACGTTGAAGCTCTGGGCCCTAGTGGTAGGAGGAGGGACTACAGGCGGACCCGTGTATTCATGACCGGGAAACCCCGTGCAGCTGGGCTTTAACATTGAGTGCTCGGTTGCACTTCCGCATTTGACCACCAAAACTTGGTGGTCAAATGCGGAAGTAGACGTTCTGAGACGGTACTTCCGGCAGTCTTCCGGGTGCTTCAAAACGCCACTGAGCAACTTCCACTGACATGAATAGCTGGGGGGTGGAGCTTCGCGCTAGTTCAGTCTCTATCCTTTTATATACTCTATGCATGCAAGCCTTCAAGCCCTCACACTCAATTTTCACTCTGCTCTCTCTCTGTTTTTTAGCAGCACTACCAACCCCCCCCCTCCCCCCTCCCTCCTTCTGTCAACCCACATCCCCTACCTTCTTTTCACGCCCTACATGTTTGTATATTCTTTTCCCCCCCACTTCCCCTCCCATTCTCGCTGGTGATGATGAGTTGCTTTCTCAGCCTTTCTATATAGAGCTCAGGGCCTGGGAAACGGCCGTCTGGCGTTTTGCAACCACCACCCCTGCCGCTCCTCAAGACCCTTATTGTTTGTCCCACATGAGTATTTCACTGCTAGAGTGAAAGTTAAGTTAATACGCAAGACACGCAACGAAGCGCGGCTGTGTTGTGCACAGCGTGTGATCTGCGTTTGCAAGAGCTCCAGGGCCTGGGAGACGGCTGTCTCTGGCTTCTTGGCAGATGTTGATACGGGATGATTGTGCCTTAGCCACGCCGTACAAATTATTTCAGGAATAAAGAAATCAATAAGAGTTTTAACCCCCCGCCCCCCCACCCCAGGCCCCAGCCCGAGGCCCTTGTTCCACACACACGATTGTTGTACTTTGCCAGAATAAAAGTTAAAGGAGACACAGTATGCAGGCTCCTACTCCTACTACATACTGCATGTAGTATTTAAGCAATAAGCCGCAAACAGCCAAGCAACGTTTATAGGCCATGCCTACAATCTCCACCGCCATAACAGATACCAAATGCGGCAACATGAAAATCATAGACATTATGACATAATTATTACAGAAAGTGGTCCCTGACTGTCTGCTATGCAAATAGCATGGAAGGTCCTGAACAGTATATCTTCCTTGTTCTAAAGTGATGATATAGTAATTTGTTGTAAACCTTGCACGTATAGCCTAAGCCTACTGGATGTCAACACAAGTGCTCGTCTACACCTGCTGTTCTAGGCAAAACACAATCGCAAATGTTAATCTAGGTCGATGGTGGAAACACGCCGTTGGCGTAATGATGCTGATACATTGTGTGGTCACAGGTGTCCCAGTCTGATACAAACAACTGTAACTACTGTATCTGTTTCATAATACAATGTAGAGCCTGTCCCAGAGGCGTATCTACATTAAGGCGAGGGCAGGCGTCCGTCTGTCCAAATCCATTTCTGGCCTGGCCAAAATCCATACAATGAGAAAAAAAGACGACAAAAACAAGACCTGAGAACTATTAATGGACAGCTGATTGGCCGTTGCGGTAGAGCGCGGCCCTCAATCACCCATTGGAATGTAAATGCATGCCTTTCAGCCTTTGTATCCTACTCGTCTGGCAGGTATATCTCTTTGAAAACCTTTAGTGCTACCATTGTGCGCGGGGAGACGACAAATAACACTTATCTTGCCTGCCCAAAACGTAATTCCTGGATACGGAACTGGCCTGTCCATTCCATTGTAATGCCAATGACCTGTTGGTAGCACTATAACGACACCCATGCGGTACTTGTGAGCTTTGCATAATGATGTTTGATGTACATAATCTCTCATGGATGTGCCTGCTTGGATAAAAGTAAGGTCCAGACGTAACAGGGTTTCAACAGCCCCAAATGAGGCCCAGGATGTGAATGATGGAGTATTACCCATGGTAGTCTTATAGGTAGTCATTTTCGGCCATGTTGCAGTTTCACATCAGTGTGCCGAATGGCTCATTACTCTTCATTGCAGATCTTATGATGTTTGTTATAGAGAGAGAGAGAGAGAGAGAGAGAGAGAGAGAGAGAGAGAGAGAGAGAGAGAGAGAGAATACTAACCATATGATCTTGAGAGTATACTGTAGGAAGATTTTTCAAGAAACAAAATTACTCACTGTACTGCCTATTTGTTTATTGTCCGCTGTGTCATTTGTCATGTCTACAATATCCAAAGACAAAAAGCGAGGAGAAACGATATTCATGTTTTAAACATTAATGTTGGATGAAAGATGGTGAGCTAAATGTACTGTATACTGTACCTCGAGCCAATCTAATTTCATTATCTTTGTTTCTAACTGTCTTAGTATAAAAGATTTCTTTATTTATATCACAAAGTACTACTTTTTTTTCCAGTGTAGAATCATTAATACTGCTTTGAGATATTATCAATGCAGGCTCAAACCCTTGGCAGCCGTAGCTTATAGTAATGGTTTGAGAAGCAGACAAAGCATGGCTGGTAGTTTATTTTCCTTTGCCTTTCTGGCTCTGGAAGATCTAAGCCACAAACACAAACACTGTGCCAAGGTGCCCTTGAGTAGTGAAGCACCTGCTACAGTCGAATTGCTCTGCGGGAAACGATAGAAGTGCATTGTGGTTGTGCAAAGTACCTCCCAGGTGCAATTGTGTGAACATGAAGTCAGATACCACTGGGACAGATAGCACCCTTGGTGGGAAAAGAAACGCAAATGCTAAAGAAATTATCACTTCACACAGAACTATGGTGACTTCAAAGTTCAATAGAACATTCATTCAATAAAAATGAAACAATTCCACCTCCTGTGACCTTAAGGAAGTATATTCACAAGAAAAGAACATGTAGTATCTATGGCTGCTTTGCTAAGCGTACTTGTCAGAATAACCTCACCCGGCCATGACCCTTTCTACAATTTAAAAACCAGTCAGTGACACATTATATACTCTCGTATAATGTATTTGTTATGTCTCCTTGAATGTGTACACAGTCAGTCAAGCACTAAATGTCTAGCAAATAATCTGTTGTTCCAAACATCATTCTCTCTCCCCCTCCTCTTACCTTTGAAGAGGAACGTCTCGTCTTGGCAGGCAAGCCGCCGAGCACCTTTAGAGTCGACATCTGAGTCACAACGTTGTGGTCTGCATTTCAATCGACAAGCTAGTTAGGATAAAGTACTCCCACAGAAGTTGACTTCAGTTCAAAAACTCTCCTTGGCTGTTTGATCTCAGTTGACCGTGCCCTCTCATTACCCTCCCTTATCTTTCTTCTCACTAATGGTTTGCGTACAGTACACAGCATGCATGTTTGCCGCTATAGGGCTGCAGCAGACTCCAACGGAACACTGAGGGCAGTATTGTGTGTGTCTTAAGTACCAGGTCTTATGACTTAACTTAAGACCTGGAGGCGTGATCAATGCCATTTGGCTATTATGAGTGGCCAAACAGCATTGACCACGCCTCCAGGTCTTAAGTTAAGTCATAAGACCTGGTACTTTAGACACGCATAATACTGCCCTCTTGACTGTCATTTAGAACTTTGCTAGTTCTTGTCTTCTTCTTAGTGGAACGCCATGTGTGATTGGTCACTCAGACTAGTAGTGTTAATTTTGTTGACTAATAAAAGACTAAGATTTTGATATTTTGTTGACTAAGACTAAAATCACTAAAATATAGGACTATAAAAATAAATGGTGTGTTATTCAAAAGACTAAGACTAAATCAGAATTTTCTGTCAAAATGAACACTGACTCAGACAGTCGATGCGGATATATTGGTTTGTGTCCGCAATCTGTCAGTGTCAACAACGTACAAAGGGCTGTGTTGAGAATTTTTTTTTTTTTATATAGAAACAAAGCTTGCTTTCCGGAATTATTGAAGACGCATTTCTCTCTGTCTTAGACTATGGGGACAGTATTTACAGGATTGCTGCTCCATCCATTTTAAAGCACCTCGACACGGTGTACCATTCTGGCCTAAGATGGGTGATAGTTATGGTACCCATTATTGTACACTCTATGGGGACGCAGGCTTATATCCTCTCTGTCTGAGAGGCGTGATAAGCACTGGTATCTGTTTATTTTCAAAGCCATCTCAGGAATGATTACATTTGCTCTATGCTAGATCAGAAGGACCCGTTCAAGTGACTTCCTGACCCTCAAGGTTCCATTTGTTAACACAAAGCTAGGCAAAGCAACATTCTCTGTCAGTGCTCCATTTGATTGGAATGAGCTCCAGAAGTCCCTAAAAATCAGATCACTGCCTTCCTTAAGTAAATTCAGGGAAATGATTTTCAGCATTTACGTTTTGAGTATTTTCAATCTTGTGATTCACAATTTCACATATTTAATATTGCTGTTGTATATTTCTGATTTTGTATTCTATTCGGCTACATTGAAAATGAGGGCCTACCTCAATTGTACTCTGAGTTTAAAGGTTATGATGATGAAGAAAGGTTGGCTGTGCATAATCCATCTCTGAGCAACTCCACAGTCCACACACAACCAGATGGCAATTAATTCATGGAGAGATAAGGGTAGCACACACCTTGTCCACAGTCTAGCATACGGGCAGTATAAAACTCTTGTGTCCCCGCCAAATGTTCTTTGATTCTGCAAGCCCTGCCAAAGTAAAAGAAAAGTAAACTCACAATTATCCACATTGTCAGACTCTGCAAGTTGAAGTGAGTTTAAGTGTCACATTGTAAACCGAGACCATGACCTTCATCAGCCCACTCATACTAGGGTGATACAGTTTACCTCAAGAACACACAATTTAAAAAAAAAAGAGGAAGGTTGGACCTGCTTTTGACTTGGCAGAAGAGGACAACATGGTTTGGCTGTTTTATTGTTTTGTCCATCTGCTGCACTGTATAATTTTATTTTTCTTAATAACCACATAATGACAATGAGCAAGAAGAAGGGTCTTTTGGCACAGCAGCTAAGCAAGTTGGCAGATAAAGCATTGTCTGAATTGATGTGTGCATCCAACCTCTTATTAGACCAACTGTGCAGCGGAACTACTGGGTAGTTACTCGTATCACGTAGAACCCCTGAAGCTATAATTATAACAATGGCTGATGTCACTGTTCTCCCGATAATCTCTGCTTTGAAAAATGTAGTTGCAAACACCTGCAAGGCGGATACATGTTCCTTGTGCAGTGTACAGCCTATAGTTCATTTATTTCGCTTTTTCTTTCTATATGGGCATAAATGGGACAGTGAAGGTGCACATATAATAACACCGGGTGATTGCGAACGCAGTGAGCACTAACTATGAGACCTAGCAGAACATGTCTGTCTGTGTGTGTGTGTGTCACGCTGTAACACCACCCGCCCGCCACCAGAGGGCGCAGCTGTATCACACACACACACACACACACACACACACACACACACACACACACACACACACACACACACACACACACACACACACACACACACACAAAACTTAACTTAAAAAAAAACTTAACTTAAAAAGAAAAACTTAAAAAGAAAAACTTAAAAAGAAAAACTTAAAGAAAACTTAAAAAAACAAAAAAAACAAAAAAACACACGCACGCACACATACACAAACTTAAAAACGTAATTTATTCTAATTGTTGTTATTGCAATTTACGAGCTGCGTTCGCTTCCCGCGTTCGCACGTCTTACTTGTATCTATATTGAGAAATAGCCATGCAACATGATACCATAATGCAAGTAAGCAAAACGTGAATTAAATACAACTAGACCGGTGCCTGTCTGTAGAGCACCAAGTCGGTAACGATGGAAGTTGGAGATCCATGCCCCACCTGGCTATGCAATACCCGTTGTACCCGTGTCAGAGTACCCGTTCCACCCATCTGTGTCCCTTTTGCCCATGGAGATTCCGGTATGTCTCTTAATTCCTATATGTCCCTTAATTCCTATATATGGAGTTCTGTGTCAGGCCTGCCCAAATATGAAGTGTTGTGATGTCAGAACAGGCCAGCTCCATATATGGAGATATAGGGGTTGATCAGGTCCAGAACCTGAGGCCTTTTGTGGCGGTTCTGGACAACCACGGGTCAGACAATCTCGACACCAGGCACTTCCTGTGGGGGTGTGGAACCAGTATATAAAAGGATAGAGACTGATCTGGCGCGAAGCTCCGCCCCCTCCGCTATTCATGTCAGTGGAAGTTGCTCAGTGGCGTTTTGAAGCACCGTCTCAAAACGTCTACTTCCGCATTGGACCACCACATTTTGGTGGTCCAATGCGGAAGTGCAACCGAGCGCTCAATGTTAAAGCCCAGCTGCACGGAGTTTCCCGGTCATGAATCCACGGGTCCGCCTGTAGTCCCTCCTCTTACCACTAGGGCCCAGTGCTTCAACGTTGGAGTGCCTCACTGGCCCCTTGTGTGGAACGTGTGTGTCGAATTTGAAGTCGGCTGGGTTCTCGAGTTATGTGGAATACAGACTTACATTTGCTCTATGCTGGATCAGAAGGACCCGTTCAAGTGACTTCCTGACCCTCAAGGTTCCATTTGTTAACACAAAGCTAGGCAAAGCAACATTCTCTGTCAGTGCTCCATTTGATTGGAATGAGCTCCAGAAGTCCCTAAAAATCAGATCACTGACTTCCTTAAGTCAATTCAGGGAAATGATTTCCAGCACTTAAGTTTTGAGTATTTTCAATCTTGTGATTCACATATTTGTGTATATTTGTGTATGTACACGCACACAGAGATACTACGTTTTTTATTCTCAAAATTGCAATTACAACAGCAAAGTTAACAAATCAAATACAGTGCAAACATAGCAGCCTAGTCTACAGCATGAGACGACGGGGCTTGCACTTGAAAATGTCAAATTTGTCAAATAATGGAAATTGTTAAGTAATCTGTTCACATGTCCAAAACCTTAATTAGTGAGTCAGCCCTTGCTTTTTTTGATAGCACATGGGTCCAAAATGAAGTAATTAAGCTCCTGTTACACCAAAAACATTGCCAGAGACATCATTTGACTCTCTGCCCTCTTAAAGGGCCTTTGAAACGGGAAGTGATGAACGTAGACGTTGTCGCCTGGATCTACGACAGGTCTGCTCCAAGTCTGCTCAAGACGGACGCAACAGCGCAAGCATTAAAAGAAAGCTAAACAGAATCCAGGTCTGGTGAGACGCGCGTGTGTGCATGTAGCGAGCACGCACGCAACAAATTAACGGGACCGCGCTCACGTAAATATACGCTTGTGATGTTACCCCTCGACTTCTCCGCTCGTACAGAAAAAAAATGCAGGTCTCATTGAAAATGAACTATAGGCGCTTTAAATCGCTTCCTGTTTGAAAGGCCCTTTATACTGTACCTGACAGGTGGAACACCCTCCCCCCATTTGAAAACAAAGGCGAACTGCTGTGGTTGGCTACAACAGAAATGTGTGCCGTTCCCACAGTATGGGCGCGGTGGTGCAGACAATAGAGGCGCAGACAATGTAGCTGTTCTTGTCAGAGGAGATTTGTTTTTCTCTCCTCTGTTTTTCAGCAGCTATAGGCGGGGCAGGAGCTCAATTTTGGCAGGGCCACTGCACTGCCCACGTTGCCCAGCGCTGGCTACACTTCTGTGTCCCATTCTGGTGGGACACCATGGGACAGTCTTGGCAGACCGTCCCATGAGTGAGCTGCTCTCACTGTCCAACAGAAGCCCTCCTCATACAGTATAATTAAACGGGTTAGAATCACTGCTAGAGCCGTAAAAGTCTTCTTTTATGGGGGTCCCTGGCATATCTTTTCAAATGGGGGTCCGCGGGCTGATTAGTGTCAATTTGGGGGTCCTTGACATGAAAAAGTTTGGGAACCACTGCTCAGTATAGGACAGGTATTACTGTTAAACGGGAATACTGTACCACTCATTTTCAACATTGAACTATGTCATTGATATACCAAGTTAGAGTTGTACGAAGATGTACTTTGCGAGCCAAATAGTACAACTTTGTGATGTCACTGATCACATGACCCCAGGTTCTAGACCTCCAGTTCTAGGCTAAATAGAAGGGAGGACTTTTTATTATTTCCACACAACAACTCTAACATAGTTCAATGTTTAAATTGAGTGGTATTCCCCTTGGAGGCCTGTGAGTGTGACACAAGCACATAGCAAAGAGGAGGCGAGGGGTTTGGTTCAGTTCTTAGGAAAGATGGATGTGGGGGGAATTAGAGTTGGTGTGAGGTGAATGAAGGCTCCGCTGGCTTCCACAACCCCAGGGAGGGCGAACTGCACAACCCGGGTCCTGGAGAGAGAAGAGGAGAAGTTGGGTTAGTGAAAATAACCACAGAAGGCTGGCCCTTCAACTTCAAGAAGTTGAACAGGCTGACAGTGTAGCTGTGTAAAGCTAAACTAGCAATAAACACTACAACAGAAATAACTACTGTAGGCTGGCCTGTACTTTACCGTACATGTTGACAGGTTAAGCTCTGGCGATGAATGATGTGCAGACTGCCTGGGCTTTTGTAGAGGCAGTTCAGTTGATTTCAGACGAGTGATCGGTGCATGTATGGATTGGTGAAGGAGAACAGGTGTGCTGAGATGTGATGTAGCGTATAGTCAGCCATGGGGGTGCGTGCGCTGAGCGTGTTGCTGGGCAGGAGCTGACGCGTGACACGCATAGGAGGACGGGCAGTTGAGCGTGAACGTGAGGGCCCGTAATCGGAGTAAAACAGGTCCGGGACAGAGAGTGGAGGAGTGGAGGGGGCGTGGATGTGTGAAGGTGAGGACGAGCGAGCCATAACAGTCCCCTCTTGCCACAGACCTAGTCAGTGTCAGTGTGTCTGTCATTTTTCAGCTTCTCTATACTGGGGGGGGGGAGGGGGGGGGGGAGGCAAGCAAAAGAAGGAACATTTACAACAATGATTTGACATACATACAACAAGGTACACAAACCTTGAAACCAAACTTGAAATGTCACAGGTGCATAGGCCTTCTTCAAAAGAAACAAGGACAACTACTGTAACTTCAGCCTTTGTTGACATTCATTCCATATGGAGCATAGACCCTGAAGGCAGTACAGTACTATGTACTGCCCAGTGTTTGGGAAAGTTCACTTTCTACATGAACTAGTTCAAAGTTCAGTTCACAAATTAAACAAGCCCAAATTAATTTAATTAATTAATTACCAGCTGCATTATTATTATCTGTGGGGGTCCGCTATAACTGACTCTCTGTCAGTTTCAGCGCAGTAGTTTAGGTAGGAGCCAAAATTCTCTAAGGCGGAACTATTTTGAGTCGTTCGTTTCCGCCATGACATATTTGCGGTGCGCACATACATCAGCCAATGAGAAAACCAGCTACTGGACTAGAGCAGGGGTTCTCAACCCGTGGGTCGCCAAATTATTTTGGGGGGTCCACAAATTATTTTTCCAAAAAAAAGATTTTTTTTTCTTTTGCAACTGAATGGCTGGAAAGTGGAAATGAAGAGTTTACATATAGTAATATAGTACACATAGTACATGCATACACCTTCTGGTTTCAGTATTTATTTATGGTGTATTGTCTCTATTATTAAGGTTATTGTAGCGGTCAATTTATATTGGGGGTCGGCAGGGGGCGGGGCGGGGGTCCCGAGACATTGCCAAAGCATTTCCGGGGTTCCCGGCCAAAAACGTTGAGAACCCCTGGACTAGAGGACTACTGGACTAGCTTGCACATCGATTATAGACTCAGCTTACTATTGCATAGCAGCTGGTAAAAATGAGAGAGACAGCGAGCTCCACTTGCGACCGCGACGGGTCGCTTCGACGGCTGTCTGAGTCGTCGCAACGAGTGCCCATCGTCGCGGGTGCCTGACTCGTCCCGACGGGTCGCCACAGGTGCCCATCGTCTCGACGGGCGCCTGTTTTTGTCGGCGTTTCTGAGTCGTCGCGACGATTGCCCATCGTCTCGACGGGGGCCTGTTTTGTCGCGACGATTGCCCATCGTCTCGACGGGGGCCTGTTTTTGTCGGCGTTTCACCCGTGCGTCGGAGAACGGGCGCTCGTGCTCGCATCTGCCTCTCTCCCTCCTTCCCTCCATCCATCCTATGTGTGTGCTTCCCCCGCCCCCCCCCACCCGACCGCCTCCCCCTGTGGGGTAGGGGGTCGGGTGGGGGTCCCTGCGGACCTTTGGGGGGGGGGGGGGGGGGGGGGGTTTCCTTTTACGCACGAGAGAGAGAGAGAGAGAGAGAGAGAGAGAGAGAGAGAGAGAGAGAGAGAGGGGGGGGGGGGAGAGAGAGAGCCCTCTATTAATTTCATAATTCCACAGGACCACAAACAAGTTTTTGCACCATTGTATAAAGTATACCACTATAGGCCTACCATACAAACTGTACAAACTGACACTCAATCCATCAAAGGACAGGAAATTAAAAGAAAATGATCTGACCATGTCACGCGCCGGAGCGACGACCACCACCTGCAGTCTCTTTTTTTACATCCATATACCATTATATTTGTGCGTGATTCTTTATATTGTCTATAGCCTACCATTAAACTATATAAATCATTTTCCCAAGCTTACAAAACGGTGAACGCTGCTCTGCACCGCTACAGCAATGGCAAGCTGACTTACCGTATAAAATGCAGCTTGGCCATTTATTTATTTAAGTTCGGGACCAAGGCAGCAAGCTAGCCTATACTTGGCAATTATATTATAAAGCCTTTTCTTTTCTATTGAACAATTGCTCACTCACACCTTTGCAGAGGTAAAACATATATCCGATATTTTTTATCAGAGCTGCATTGATTCATGCGGGGAATAGATTAATATCATCTCACTGTCATCTGTCTGAATGCCATGTGGAGAATGGATTTGTTCTGATCATGGACACGTAGGCATAGGCCTATAGCTATTTAAATTTTCAACCATATACGGCGGGTAGCCTCCTCTTTGTCAGATCTAAGTGCAGGTTCATTTCATGATGTCGTCATATTCAAATGATTCACGGGACATTTGGCACCAAACTTGATTGATCTCATGATGAGATCAATGTAGTAGCCTACAGCCTAGCTATAAGTTCCCCATATTATAATTAATTAAGGTGCACTGGCTTAAAACTATGACTGGCCGAATTGCACGCGCTGATGCAATAATGTGGACTTCTATATTTGTATAGGGCTAATTAGCCCTCGTGACTGCTGTCTGTCTGTCAGACCGGCATGTCTGTGAACCATAGAAATAATCTGTTCTGTCCGGGCCAGGCTCGCCGTTATATTCATTTTCCAATGTGAATTTCACCCAGATTGGACTGTCCACACACACACACCGACAGTGTGACTCAAAGGAGCTCCGTAACAAAACAATTTCAATAGGCCTACTGCAGGCATTACTACACTAAACAACGTTGGATTCGTACAGTGCAGAATGCAGATAAGTGTATGTTCTTATAATAATTGTGAGTTTGTTTTTTAACATGCAGCGCGAGTCCGCGAGAGCCGATCTACAAGCTCACAACGCGTTGCACTGCGAGTAGAAAGCTGTCAAGTGAGCAGCGCAATCGCGCATGCTAGAAATATCCTAATAAATAAATAAAAAGGTGTCGGGCTTGCAGGGGCAGTTTCTGTATGGGACTCTAGGCTAACCTGCCTCTAGAATGCTTGCATTTAGGCATACAAGTGATACTTGGCTTTTATATAAGCTATCATTTTTTTTATGTGCTGACCAATGTTGACACATGCCTACATATTTTATCTGAGGTTTGGGGACTTTTAATTGAGTCAGCATGAAGACTAAAGCCTTCTGAATAAATCTACGCAAGCAGTACACGACCCTCTGAGCTGGCGCAGCTTATAGCGGAGTTTCCGACCAAACAACGTCACCGTCAAGTTCACGTTCAACTTCATGAATTCCCACGTAATGTGGGAATCCACGTAAATGCCTGTCCGCTCACGTTACGTAACGTTATGAGCGTAAACGCCGTTGTGAATGAGGACCTATAGGCCTACATAGAAAGCAGTAAATTGAATGAAAGAATGAATGAATGAATGAATGCATTAATGAATGGATGAGTAATTTATTTAATGGTATGCAGATGGTTATTTAATTTAATTTAATATTTAATTATTAATTATTATTAATTATTTGTTTAATGGCCTATTGAAAAGACAAGTGTTCCTTTTTTTTTTTCCTTTTACGCACGAGAGAGAGAGAGAGAGAGAGAGAGAGAGAGAGAGAGAGGGGGGGGGGGGGGGGGGGGGAGAGAGAGAAAGAGAGAGCGCACGCACGCAGACGGAATGTGTTCACGCTCGTCCTTCTGGGGGGTCCCCGGGAGACCCCCCCAACGCAATAGATAACACAGAAATCACAATGCATTTACATTCAGCCGATCTACGAGCTCATATCTGCTTCTTTGCGAAAGCCGCGCATTGCGACGTATTCTGTCTGTCTGTCTGTCTGTCTGTCTGTCTGTCTGTCTGTCTGTCTGTCTGTCTGTCAGCGCACGCTGACAGACAGACATGTTTAAGTTTTCCATTGAACTATTCAGCACCGAAATAAATTACTCATCCATTCATTAATGCATTCATTCATTCATTCATTCTTTCATTCAATTTACTGCTTTCTATGTAGGCCTATAGGTCCTCATTCACAACGGCGTTTACGCTCATAACGTTACGTAACGTGAGCGGACAGGCATTTACGTGGATTCCCACATTACGTGGGAATTCATGAAGTTGAACGTGAACTTGACGGTGACGTTGTTTGGTCGGAAACTCCGCTATAAGCTGCGCCAGCTCAGAGGGTCGTGTACTGCTTGCGTAGATTTATTCAGAAGGCTTTAGTCTTCATGCTGACTCAATTAAAAGTCCCCAAACCTCAGATAAAATATGTAGGCATGTGTCAACATTGGTCAGCACATAAAAAAAATGATAGCTTATATAAAAGCCAAGTATCACTTGTATGCCTAAATGCAAGCATTCTAGAGGCAGGTTAGCCTAGAGTCCCATACAGAAACTGCCCCTGCAAGCCCGACACCTTTTTATTTATTTATTAGGATATTTCTAGCATGCGCGATTGCGCTGCTCACTTGACAGCTTTCTACTCGCAGTGCAACGCGTTGTGACCTTGTAGATCGGCTCTCGCGGACTCGCGCTGCATGTTAAAAAACAAACTCACAATTATTATAAGAACATACACTTATCTGCATTCTGCACTGTACGAATCCAACGTTGTTTAGTGTAGTAATGCCTGCAGTAGGCCTATTGAAATTGTTTTGTTACGGAGCTCCTTTGAGTCACACTGTCGGTGTGTGTGTGTGGACAGTCCAATCTGGGTGAAATTCACATTGGAAAATGAATATAACGGCGAGCCTGGCCCGGACAGAACAGATTATTTCTATGGTTCACAGACATGCCGGTCTGACAGACAGACAGCAGTCACGAGGGCTAATTAGCCCTATACAAATATAGAAGTCCACATTATTGCATCAGCGCGTGCAATTCGGCCAGTCATAGTTTTAAGCCAGTGCACCTTAATTAATTATAATATGGGGAACTTATAGCTAGGCTGTAGGCTACTACATTGATCTCATCATGAGATCAATCAAGTTTGGTGCCAAATGTCCCGTGAATCATTTTAATATGACGACATCATGAAATGAACCTGCACTTAGATCTGACAAAGAGGAGGCTACCCGCCGTATATGGTTGAAAATTTAAATAGCTATAGGCCTATGCCTACGTGTCCATGATCAGAACAAATCCATTCTCCACATGGCATTCAGACAGATGACAGTGAGATGATATTAATCTATTCCCCGCATGAATCAATGCAGCTCTGATAAAAAATATCGGATATATGTTTTACCTCTGCAAAGGTGTGAGTGAGCAATTGTTCAATAGAAAAGAAAAGGCTTTATAATATAATTGCCAAGTATAGGCTAGCTTGCTGCCTTGGTCCCGAACTTAAATAAATAAATGGCCAAGCTGCATTTTATACGGTAAGTCAGCTTGCCATTGCTGTAGCGGTGCAGAGCAGCGTTCACCGTTTTGTAAGCTTGGGAAAATTATTTATATAGTTTAATGGTAGGCTATAGACAATATAAAGAATCACGCACAAATATAATGGTATATGGATGTAAAAAAAGAGACTGCAGGTGGTGGTCGTCGCTCCGGCGCGTGACATGGTCAGATCATTTTCTTTTAATTTCCTGTCCTTTGATGGATTGAGTGTCAGTTTGTACAGTTTGTATGGTAGGCCTATAGTGGTATACTTTATACAATGGTGCAAAAACTTGTTTGTGGTCCTGTGGAATTATGAAATTAATAGAGGGCTCTCTCTCTCCCCCCCCCCCCCCCTCTCTCTCTCTCTCTCTCTCTCTCTCTCTCTCTCGTGCGTAAAAGGAAAAAAAAAAGGAACACTTGTCTTTTCAATAGGCCATTAAACGTTCAAATCGAATAAAAAAAAATCCTTATTTCCGGAGGTTATTGAAGTTATATCAATCGATAAAATGTGATGCAACATATGGTTATTGGATTAAAATAATGGAAGCAATTCACGGGGACAAATGAAGGCATGCGTAAAGGGATTCCCAAGGGGACCCGGACCCCCCCCCCCCCCCCCCCCCCAAAGGTCCGCAGGGACCCCCACCCGACCCCCTACCCCACAGGGGGAGGCGGTCGGGTGGGGGGGGGGGGGGGAAGCACACACATAGGATGGATGGAGGGAAGGAGGGAGAGAGGCAGATGCGAGCACGAGCGCCCGTTCTCCGACGCACGGGTGAAACGCCGACAAAAACAGGCCCCCGTCGAGACGATGGGCAATCGTCGCGACAAAACAGGCCCCCGTCGAGACGATGGGCAATCGTCGCGACGACTCAGAAACGCAGACAAAAACAGGCGCCCGTCGAGACGATGGGCACCTGTGGCGACCCGTCGGGACGAGTCAGGCACCCGCGACGATGGGCACTCGTTGCGACGACTCAGACAGCCGTCGAAGCGACCCGTCGCGGTCGCAAGTGGAGTTCGCCCCTCCTGAAAAATGAACTAGTTCAGTTCATAGTTCATAATTCAAAATGTTGAACTAAAGTTCATGGTTCCTAACCAGTTTAGTTCTTTAGTTCTTTTTTTCCCAATACGTTTGAGCTATATACTATATACTCACATCCTGCATATTTCTGTGTGCTTTGTCTGCATGTAACACGTCGTACGACAAAGTATAAGGCAGGCCCGCGGGTGAAATCACCCCTCAAGTAGCCCAACCCCTTGAATCCAGCAGCCAAATCGCAGCAAAACGCAGTCTGCCATGGGCAGTTGGGAGATGTGTTTTGGATGTACACACAGCGCTCCGCTCCTCGACACAAAATAAATAAGCTACTTTTCGGTGGCACGTTATGCTTAATCAAACAACAAGTTTACCTCAGTGTTTTGGGGTCGGGACATGTGCTGTGTCTGCTTCGTGGATCAGTGCGAGTGAGAGCACACATCATAATCGAGCTGCGCTGCACGCACCAGAAAGTGCACAACAGAGAGAGATTACGTTATTTTGGTGTCGGGATAGATTGATGTTTTTCCGCTACATATTAAGGCCTGTTCACGGTGTGTTTTATCTGTGTTTTCGCCTGGAAGGCTCTATGGAAATCTGGCACACTCTTGAACGAAGTGAACTGTGAGAGAGTGACGTTCACACACGCCAGAAATGAACGAGTTCACAATAACGTACATCACGTAGAAATACAGTACGTTCAGTTCACGTTCGCCCCAAATATGAACTTGTTCATGAACGATCGTTCATTGAACGTGTACTGGTACTGGTACTGGTACTGCCTGAAGTCATCCTGAAGTTAACCCTGAACGTATAGTGTAGAGTCTAGCCCCTAGGATGACCCGAGGCCCACCACTTAAAAACCACATGCTACAGTGCCCAAATCTGAATTTAGGTGCTCAAATTAACTCAAAATGAAGCAATTCAGTAAAGGTCAACACTTCCTCCTGGAGTCATTTTAGGGGCTGGGACCTCCAGTAAAAGGCCTAAATACTCTCCAAGAGTTGGGGAACAACATATCAAGAGAGTGGAGTGGTAGGCCCTTGGATTGACCCAGGACCAGTGATTAAATGTACCCCACTGAAAAATAGCAGATCTACAAGCTCGTAGCGTGGCACTCGGTGCCGCACTACGAGCTTGTAGATCTGCCCAAAGTTGAAGGGCTTTAACCTTGGGTACTGGGTAGCTGAAGTTGAAGCTCTGCCGTTCAACTTTGGGCACTTTTACATGTAGGCTGACCCAAAGTTGAAACAGTTGCAAGGGGGACATCTTTGGGCATGGGGTCCTCATCGTTGGATATGTTGTTCCCACAACCACGAAGAGTATTTTACCCTTTACTGGAGGTCCTAGGCCCTAAAATGACCCCATGAGGAAGCGTTGACCTTTACTGAATTGCTTCAGTTTCAGTTCATTTGACCACCTAACTTCAGATTTGGGCATAATTACACCATTGCTTCAGTTTCAGTTAATTTGACAACCTTCTTTCAACTTTGGGCACTTTTACATGTAGGCTGACCCAAAGTTGAAACAGTTGCCAGAGGGACATCTTTGGGCCTGGGGTCCTCATCATTGGATATGTTGTTCCCACAACCGAGAAGAGTATTTTACCCTTTACTGGAGGTCCTAGGCCCTAAAATGACCCCATGAGGAAGCGTTGACCTTTACTGAATCAGTTTCAGGTAATTTGACCACCTAACTTCAGATTTGGGCACCCTAACATGTGGTCTTTAAGTGGTGGGCATGTGGTCATCTTAGTGGCTAGGAGGTCCAGTGAAAGGCCTACATACTCTCCCAATATGGAGGAACAACATTTTACAATCTGGGAACCCTAGGCCTTTGTATGGCTACAGTGCGACTGGTTCAATCCTACCCTAAATCTAGGCCTAAAACGTGACACCTCAAAGTGGGGTACATTGCATCCACTGGTCAATCCAAGGGCCTACCACTCCACTCTCTTGATATGTTCTTTCCCAACTCTTGGAGAGTATGTAGGCCTTTCCCTGGACCTTCTAGCGGCTAGAAGGTCCAGTGAAAGTCCTACATTGTAGGACTAGTAGTATGCCAAAGTTTGTGCTATTGCCATTGAGAATGCATTGGGCGTTTAAGTTAAATAACTCAGAAACTACAAATCATTTCAAAGTAAAAAGTTCCAGCATGTGTCTCCACAGTAAAGTAATTTGTTGACGTGCCATAGAGCTGCCATTGAGCCCCATTATAAATTTCTCAAATTTGAAAGCACTATATTTCTAAGACTATGAAACATTTCAAAGATTTCTTTTCAGGCAAACATGTCCACCGTAAGATGAACCTAAATAGGTTTGAATGGGGTTTCTAGGTGTAAGTATGTAGGACTAGTAGCATGCCAAAGTTTGTGCTATTGCCATTGAGAATGCATTGGGCGTTTAAGTTAAATACGGGGAGGAAATATGACAGCAAACTGCCTGTCATATTTTCTCCCTATTCCAAAGCCCCCCCACAGGTACATTATATATTTAAACTATTTTCAGCAATGGTACACTTATTTTTTTAGTGGGTAGATCTTGTTGAGCTGGTCATTTTGAAAGTAGATCTCACGTCATAAAAGTGTGGGCACCCCTGGTGTAGACAAACCCAGGGTACAGTAAGTCTGATATGACTTGTCCCAGCTCAGTAAGGTGTAGACAAACCCAGGGTACAGTAAGTCTGATATGACTTGTCCCAGCTCAGTAAGGTGTAGACAAACCCAGGGTACAGTAAGTCTGATATGACTTGTCCCAGCTCAGTAAGTGATGCTTTCTTGGCAGTAGTAATCATGGTGGGTGCTTCTTGTCAAGGAACTTAAGAACCAGGTAGTATACTGACTGACTGTACAGGTTCAGGGGGCTTGTGCCTATAGCTACCCAAACAGTATAACAAAAGTGACATTATGATGACATTGAGATGGTGTTGCTGCTACTACTAGTTACACAGTTTATGATCTTTACACGTTATCTCTGCCTGGCCGGAACGGCTGGGAGGCGGAGGTTACGTCCATCTGTGAATAGCACAAAGCCACATGTTGGTGAACAATGAGGGCATGGGGGAATGAGGAACACCAGAATATGTCTAGGAATATGTGATGTAATGAGCAAGGTTTGATACGCATTGTCGACTTTATTGTATTTTTATTTTTTGTTTTTCATGTTTGTTTGTGCTGTGTTTGTCCTTTGCTATTGTGTGTTTGTTCAATAAATAAATAAAAATCGAAGTGATAAAAAAGAAAAGCCACATGTTGGAGCGGTTAGCACCGCTCAAAAATTCCATGATTCTTTGGATCATGACATACATTAACTCACAGTAGGCCCTCTGTCTGTCAAGAATATTGCACCTGTGCATCCAATTCCACTGCTGTGCTGCCCTTTGCTTCGCCA
The DNA here is from genome assembly GCF_951216825.1 of Electrona antarctica. NCBI lineage: Eukaryota > Metazoa > Chordata > Actinopteri > Myctophiformes > Myctophidae > Electrona > Electrona antarctica. Next base: position 8,847,601 of record NC_136798.1, on the reverse strand, counting down.
TGAATCCGCATGCTGCTGTACCCGTTCCCTCAGCACATTTGGACATTCAAGTGTGCCAAGAAGTGCACTTGCCTTGGTGCCCTGCACATTCTTGGCCACAGCCCCACAACAGCACTTCAGAACACAACAACTTTGTGCAGTCCCCTGATGTTTGCTCTCATTTACCCTCTGGCACAGTTTTCATCCAAGAGCAACATTGTCTCAATGTGCAAGCACCACAACTCTGGACACAGGCCTAATGTGTTGGTCAACACTTCATCCACAACAAAAAAGAGAGAACTGTGTGCACTTCATTTATGACAACTCCTGAAGGTCCGCAAGGCCAAGTACCGCTACCTGGGGGGACAGGGCCTTCTATGTTTCGGCCCCCAACCTCTGGAATGAACTCCCCAACCATCTCAGAGCTGCTCCCTCTCTCCTCTCATTCAAAACCTCACTCAAAACCCACCTCTTCAGCATAGCTTTCCCCAGCTGAGGTCTGGATAGGATGTCCCCCCTTCCCTCGTTTATCCTTTTATCTTTTTAACCCTGTACTGTTGTTGTATCTGTTATGTTTTGCTTTGTTTTTTTCTTATTAAAGTCTGTTCCTAGTGTTCCTATGTAAAGCGCTTTGGGTATTTAGAAAAGCGCTATATAAATTTGAGCTATTATTATTATTATTATTATTACAACTGCTACACTCTGCACAGAGGATGCATCCACCACAAGGCTCACCTCACAAGTAACCTCTTGCAATACCAGGTCCAAAGAATGGTTGCTGCAGGGGACTGTAGAGGATTTCTTTAGTGATTTAGCCAGGAAACCGACATGTTGCTCGCTAAATCAAACATTGGTTTGATTTATATCCTTTTTAAAACCGGGAAAACATCTGTGTAATTTTCTTTTTTTTGGCCATTTCAAAAATAGCAGATGTACAATCTAGAAAGTGTGAGAACCACTGACTGAAGGCATTTGTAGAATCGTGTTAAGCCGTTCAATGTGAATGAAATAAAATCACACCCGTGTGAACTGAGTGGTGTAAGGTCTTATATAGACTGATCAGCTGTGGTCTGACGTAATGTCTGACGTAATGAAATCACACCCGGGTGAACTGGGTGACCGTAGCAACCATGCTCATTTTTTGAGCACAGACAGACAGACAGACAGACATGTAAACTAACAAAGCCAGTCGTAGGAGTGGTTTACACCACTCAAAAAATAAACCGTCCTTTACAGACAGGAAGAGTTCATGCAGTACAGTCAAAGTCGTTGTAAAAAAAAAAATCACACCCGTGTGAAGTGAGTGGTCCAAATCCGTGTGGGGGTCCAGACCCACAGGAACGCGGCCAGGGTGCCGAGTGTGAGTGTGAGTGAGTGAGAGACTGCGCAACAGTGACACTTGGTGGTGAAAACCAACCAAACACTTTCGTGCTCGGACACAGCCAGCCAGCACATAGCTGTCTATAGGAGTGGTTGCACCACTCAAAAAGAAAAAAAAAATACTCATCCTAGTCTGTATGGGAAATGTTCCACAGTACTCACATTGATCGTACCATCCGCTGTCCGTCAATAGAAGACACATTCCAATGAGCACAACACTATCTCCCTCTCTGTATATGAGCAAATCATTTGAATGGTCTCATTCTGAATGCTATCTGACATCCAGTTATCTCCCCAGAGTGTTTCCATCCCCAGGGATGGATTTGAAAAAGGTTTCTTTACCACTTAATCCTCATACAGTGCTCACAACACAATCTGCATCTCATGAGCTTGTAGATCTGCTATTTTGGTTATTCGCAGTACAAAAAAAGGGGAATTCCTGACGATGCCTGAACAAGAAGGGTTTCAAGTAACAGTTGTCTTAATACAGTGGGCAAGCAGCACTTTAATGTCTTGAAATGCTTTGCACATAATCATTGATCCATATTGGTAATTAACTTGCCCGTGCAAGTCAAATCTCAAATCTCCTATGCTTTACACAGATGCTAAGATAACATCTCTTAATATCGTCCATTTTGTACCTTTTGTGTTTTGAAGCGTTGCTGCTTTATAGGTCTATAAAGTCCAACAAAACAAGTTAAAGTATGAAAAATTTAAAAATGTCATACATATATAATATACATATATATATAATACCATACAAAACTATTATAAAATGTTAGCATCCTGTGGTGTGCTTTTGTCAGACTAGGGACTTTATTAAACTGCGTGGGCTAGGGATGGTTGCATTATGTAGTGATTTGATATATGATATGATATATTACTTTATTGTCAGTTCGCACTGAAATTCGTTTTGCGACCCAGCGGCCTTGTATGCAATACATATACACATTTGACATAACACAGGACAAAAAAAAAGAAATAAAATACAGTTACATACATAGAGAACATAAGGGCAGAAAGCAATGTCCACAGCTCAGTCTAGTTCTGGCCAAAATCCTGATTAAGCCTCAGAGTTGATTGATGGACAAAAGACCTCTTCAGTCTGACCTTATTGTATGCTGGAACACCATATCTCCTTCCTGAAGGCAGCAACCTATACTCTCCATACAAGACATGGCTAGTATTAGAGGTAATATTCCTTGCTAACCTTAGGATGCTGTTATCATTTTGGATATTTGAGACTTATTTAGGAATTTAGGAGCATACTCACATGAGGAGTGTGCTCAAACTCAAACTCTAGTGAGTTTGTTGAGCTAAAACATAACATATTGCATGGATGGACATATTTGGCACAGCTATATTCCAAAATAATTCTCCAGTAGATTCAGAAGATATTGTTGATAAATATTGAGCTTGACCCGAAACTGTTTCTATTAGGTCTTTACCCACCTGGCCATAAGATTCAGAGTAGCGAACAAAGATTTCTAGATTTATGTTTACTACAAGCCAAAAGGGCTATAGCTTTATCGTGGAAAAAGATAGGTAAACCCAGTATTGCTCAGTGGTTTAGGGAGCTGTCATTGTGTCTTCCTCTGGAAAGAATCACTTATACTTTGAAGAATAAACAAAAGATGTTTGATAAAATATGGGGACGGTTTATCCAATATATTACGGTTAATGATTTATCTTATTTAATGGTGGAAACTGAAAATGTTTAATTGTATTCTCTGCAGCTGTTTGGTCTTGTGGCCATATGGACTGTTGTTGTTGTTACCAGTCTATGTGCCCTTATTTTTATTTTAATATACTGTATTTACAGTATATGTATGTACTGTATGTTTGTTTTGTTTTGTTTTTTAAGTAATTGTATTGTCTGATGTATTATGTATTGTTCTGTTGTATTGTCTGTTTGTAAAAAAAAAAAAGAAATGCAATAAATATATTGTTAAAATAATAATAATAATAATAATTATCCAGTTCACCTTCAATACAGCATTATAACTTTGCTGTTCTAGTTTTTACTAGAGACGCAACAGAGGCGTCGAGTTGTTTTTCTGCCCATTGATCTTAAATAATAACAAATATCACACTAGTTTTCGGGATTCTGTATTTAGCATGTAGAATTCTCCATTAGCTCATCTATTGAGTTGTTTTAAAAGCAGAATTGGTTTAAAAACCTGCGGGGAGATGGATATATTGCAAAAACCAATGCAGCAGCTGACAGTTATTTCCCAATGTGGATAAAGTTTAATATTAGTTTTAAAGTTTTGAGATGTGTTGTGCATGAGGCACAAAATGAGCCACATCAAGTGGCCGATATTGGACTGGAGGAAAGGCCTCTCTCAGTCACCGGAACAAATTGATTCGGCATATCGATTAGTGACCTTTTCCAAATGCAAAACAGCATTTATCAAATAAAGATTAGTCTCTGTGATGGCCATCATTGAATAATCGATCAGGCTTTGACTGACATGTCACAACATTTTGATTGCATTTTCTAACGCCTAGCCACACATCTCTCTGTTTCAGCCTGATGGTATGGTATACTCCCACCTGCTCTTTTGAACATTCCGGATGCCAAGACACTTACACTGATGCTCTGCAAAGGTGAAGGTAGGTGTTTAATTGTATGTACAGCTGAATTTAATATGCTTGTCACTGCTCAAGCGAGAAACATTTAACATAGCAAGGCAAAACAGATGGCTGCAACACATTTGCATGGTGCCAGCAGCTGGGCTGGGCATCACATGCACATTAGTTTAAGTTGTCCCCTTCTTGCCACAAGTACGGATCACACCATCTCACCCCATAATGTACACACAGATGACGGCCTACTACTTTATCAAGCTATAAGACACTACGCACTCCCTGCTTCTTCTTCTTCAGAGAGAGAGAGAGAGAATTCATTTTGTTTCTGTTCAACCATTTGCAGGACTGTTTCTTTTTTGAAATTATGTTTTTATTTTGGTCATCGTGTACAAGCATAATGAACAACTACATCATGAGATCAAGTGCATTACAATCATATATATATATATATAAAGGTATATTTCCCATGTTCTCAATGGTGACCAAAGTTACAACATTTTCTTTTTCTTTTGGAACAAAAAAAACGAACAAACAAGAAAAAACAAAAAAGACGAACATCTGGGCAGCTCTGAAGGGAAAAGGGGGAAAGGAGACGCTTTCACAAACCTACATTACACTTATTTGAAAACAAGTACTACATTCAGCAAGTTACAATAAAAGAAAGGAAATGAGAATAAAACATAAAAATAAAAGAGAGGTATAGGACGAGCGATAGCAACACGCAGGACTGTTTCATGGGTGCACAAGGTTGTGCATTTGTGAGGCGTGCCGTGCGGGCATGTGGGTGATGATTAATGTGTGTGCGCCCTCTGGTTTAGGCTCAGTGAAGCGTGTCTTACACACACAATGCTTTGTCTTCTCAGACTTCCTCAGGTGAAAGGCTTGTCTGCTTGTTTCATACATATTTCACCTCGAGCCCACCTATTCCAGTGTGAAGTGAGTCAGGGTATACAGTCGAGGTGGAGAAAATGTAATTCGTCTGGGGTGGAGATGTTTGGTGTACTGTTGAAAGAAACCACATACTGTATGGTGCAGGGGTCGGCAACTAAGTTTAGCCTTTTGTAAAAATGTATTTTAAAGCCATTATTAGATGGTGGGCTAGTATGCTAATTTAAGAAATGGATGTTGCTGGTGTGATTAGTACTAGTAGGGCCATCTTCGGGTGTGTGGATGAATAGTCAGAGTCAGATGATGTGCCTCAGGAACCAAGGATCTGCACTTGCAACAAACCGCCTCATAAGACACATTTGATGGAGGAAAGGGACTGGGACATGCAGAGAATAGATACAAACTCAAACTCAAGAAATAGCCCATTTGACTTATAAAATGTTGTAAAAGAACTGGGTTTTATTTCCCTTTTCCAAACTGTGACTAATGTTAGTATGTAGCGTGTGTGCAAAGTTTACGCCGATCGGTCCAATAGTGGCGGAGATTAGCTGCTTGCGCAAAAGTCGAAGGTAGAAGGGCTGGCTCCTGGCATCATGTGAAAGTGTCCTTTAGTAACACTCTGAAACCTGAAGCAGGGTGGTGGGGGTTCTGTCTCTCACATTCAAACTTGGCTAGTGGCAGCGGTGGCCGAACGGTTTGCGGAGCGGTCTTGATACCGGAAGGTCGCCAGTTCGTATCCCCGGACCGGCACGTTAAAATTACCACCGCTGAAGTGCCCTTGAGCAAGGCATTGAACCACTACCATGAAATGTTCTATGAGCAGGGCCTGGCTGTAAACAAGTATCTGATGCTTAGTCCAGTTACCCTGGGTAAATATAGTAACTTTGCTTTGCTTTGGCTCTCCCAAAGGTAACTGAGGACTTTAATTAATCTTGAAAGGCATGCTGTGGGAGTGTGGTCAACAAGTCATGGGTCATTTGAGTGTTTCACTGCACAGCCTACTAGCAATGTGTTTTTCACATAGAGTGGGCATGAGAAAAATAATATACTTAAAGAGATATTTCACTTTAAAAAAAAACTTTCTGTCTACTCAGGCTTGTGTGAACACTCCAGACAGTTTTTAAGTTGCTCGATTCAGTATTTAGATATTTGATGTTCCCTTCCTATACAAACCCATTGTAACTTCAAACTCCATTTTAACCATGATAGATTCATCGAAAACACCCATCCTTTTTTCTGGTGACTGATGATCTAATTATGATTCTAGACTGAGACACTGAGTTCAGCTGGGTAATAACTCAGAGCTAGATGCCACTTAGATAATAACTTGTTTCCCAAGCTTAGATTCTAGTCAAGTCACGTTATTAAAGCATTCCTCTTCAATGCCGCAATAATTTGAGAAACGCTATGTGAATGTAATTTCAGACATCTTTCAAAACAAGTAGTGTAATTACAGATTAGTTCACAGAACAAAAGTCATGTAAATGATGGAGTATTTGCTCTAAATATCATGCATAATCTTATCAGGAGAGTGCAGGTACTGTACAAGCTACTGAGCAGAGCAGTATATCTGACAATGGAAAGGTTTGTCCTATTGTACAGTATGACAAACTAGACTATAACCTGCCCATAAGGCCCAGTGCCAGGCCCATGCTGCCAGGCTGCTGTGTGTTATTTCTCCCAGGCTGGTGTGTGGTTATTAACCCATTTTGACCTGAGATCAGATTCTAAAAATGTCTTCTACATCCTGACAGTTTTCTGAAAAAGCTATGTTTCTATGTCAGTCGTTCTTAGATTTTTCAAAAATAGCAGACCTACAAGCTCGTAGCGCGCCACTCGGTGGCGCGCTATGAGTCTGGCATGGTCTGGCATACTTTTTACATTTCTAGCTATGGTTGCATTTACTTTTATTTTTTATACCTATTTCATCCTCCTGTCTACATGTCGAAGTGTCCTTGGGCAAGACACTGAACCCCAAATTGCTCCCGATGTGCTGGTTGGTACAGTACCTCGCATGGCTTCCGCCGCAATCGGTGTATGAATGTGTGTGTGTGTGAATGGGTGAATAAAGCACCTTGGATAAAGGCGCTATATAAATGCACCATTTACCATTTCTAGGCAGCCCTTGCTACAGAATTCTTCATTTGTTTGAAGAGAAATGGGCATTGTACTGTAAATGGAACTTTTATGCTTTATGCTTGTGTATGCTCGCTGACCCTTATGCTGTCCATGGTGCTGAATGGTACCAGTCAGAGAGGTCAGTTATTGATACACTTGCTGTAGCCTACAGGACTCCGTAGAAGGGTGAGACTATACATTTGCAGCATTATGTTATCTTGAGCCATTTCGGCACAGTGTTTTTAAAGTTAAAGGTTGTAGATCTCTATAATTGAGGTTATAAAGTGTGTGATTTCATTTCCACAGTGCTGTGTGCTGTATTATTTACAAGGTGGTTCGGCCAACACTTGAATGTTTGTCTATGTGTCTTGGAGAATGATAGTTGAAGATGTTTAAATGATGATGCAGTTTGACACTGTTCCTTTGCTCTCTGCAAATTGTGTGTGTGTGTGTGTGTGTGTGTGTGTGTGTGTGTGTGTGTGTGTGTGTGTGTGTGTGTGTGTGTGTGTGTGTGTGTGTGTGTGTGTGTGTGTGTGTGTGTGTGTGTGTGTGTGTGTGTGTGTGTGTGTGTGTGTGTGTGTCTTGCGTATATCTATGAGTGTATATATGATTTTCAAGGAAGCCATTGCATTCCATTCATCTCAGTATAAGGGGGTATGAAAAGGAACTTTTCACAGTCTTGATAGGTAAATCCAGCATATCATAGGTTATGTTTTGTCAAAGTTTCATTCATCCTTGCATTTTAATCCATATCAAAGCATGGATTGTTTTTGAAAAGCCAAGTAGAAGATAGTCCCTGTAGTAAAGATTGTTACGAATTAAATTCATCCATGATTTAGTAATTCTCCCATTCATGATAATGGACTTTTCGTGTGTGTTGAAAAAGTCAAACATACACAGCTGTTAAAGATTACATTATTCCTCAAAAGTAGACTTTTTAGATAATGTGTTTTTGTATGTTCCCATAAGATCAATGTATCATTTAAGGCCCAAGCGTTAGGGGTGGAACTGATTCTTGGTCTGTAAGAATATTACATTGCGTTGAGGGACTTTAGGGGCGCCAGTAATGGGAACTGGGACAAGTGCTGGGTGCAAGGGGGAGACGAATCTATCTGAAGCAACATCTCATGGATGAATGACTGGGCAAGATGCGGTCCCACTTGCATAGATGGAAATGGAGCCTGGCAAATCCAATATGGTCGGCTGACATTATGCATGGAGTGGAGGAGGAGAGAGAGGGGGGCGTGGGGGGGGGTTGGCCGCTGGAAAACGATAGATCCAGGGAGAGAGAAAATGATAGAGAGAAATGACTGTTCGTAGCATTATGGAGGAGGAGGGGAGTAGAGGGTTTGCGAAAGCCTGGAATAGAAATGGAGTCAGTGGGTGGATTGAAGTGTCTGCGGTAGTAGTTGGTATATATTTGGTGAATAAAGTGTTTCTGCAGCAACTGATAGATGGTGAATAAAGTGTTTCTGCATCAACTGATAGATGGTGAATAAAGTGTTCCTGCTCTCTGCATCAACTGATAGATGGTGTATTGAGCCCTCCGATCTTTCACAAGTCACTAGTTACTTTACAGGCTGGGGACGAATTATCCCGCAGATAATGTCACCTGACAGCATTTCCTTCCTTCATTGGTAATATTCATTCGCTCCTTTGTGCGCTCAATCTAAATATCGCCCGTAGATTAAAGCCTAGAGTCTTTCAAATGCACGGATCACTGCAGCCTGTGGTGCAAACCATAATTTTGGAATATTTAAGCCATTATCACTTGGATGTAGATAAGATGAGAGGGAATGGACTGTAACTCTCACATGTTGCTCCTGCGGGAAGGTGGGGTAGATTGGGGACACGCACGCACGCACGCACGCACGCACGCACGCACGCACGCACGCACGCACGCACGCACGCACGCACGCACGCACGCACGCACGCACGCACGCACGCACGCACGCACGCACGCACGCACGCACGCACGCACGCACGCACGCACACACACACACACACACACACACACACACACACACACACACACACACACACACACACACACACACACACACACACACACACACACACACACACACACACGTCGTTTTTGACTCAAATTCATTCTGTATCTCTTAACCTCTCCTGATCTGGCATCCCATTAGGATGCAACGTCTGCTTTCCTTCACATGTTGCGGCTGTTGCCCTCAGATATGCCTTTCCAGGCAGCATTGAAAATCAGTGTTGGAAGTCTCAGCTATCTGCCTCTCTCACTCCCTATCTCTCTCTTACGCATCCCAGCTGTGATTTATCAGGAAAACATGGCCTAGTCTGACTCTCGGGAGCCTCTGATCAAGTTAGCGACAGCAGTCAAATAGGGGAGGGCAGCGAGGAAGGTATATTCTCTTCCCTCCTCCATTCTTTTAAATGATTTACTGGTGAGATCAACTGAAGAGAATGTGTTTCCAGAGGATTTGAGATATTTGTTATCTGCTGCACGATTATCATGCATTATTACAATGCACACACGTTGGTTTTGACTTCAATTAATTCTGTTTACCCTTATCCTGTTCTCAACCATTAACCTTTAATCATTATTCTACCCCTTATCTTAACCAATCTGACCTTTACCATAACCCCAACAAACACATGGCTAACCTTAACGCTGACCCTGTAACCTTATGACAATACAGTAAAATCGAATTGCTTACACCAATGTTCGCCCCAATGAGTCGCAGGCATGTACGCACGCACACGCACACACACACACACACGCACACACACACACAATGTGAGAGTACAATTAGAAAGTTGTAGTATTAACCATTGAGCAGATCCATTGGTGCTGTGCCTTATCTCAAACAGACAGTTTGGGCTCAGGGAGGAGGGAGAGTTATTCGTTTAATTTCCCTTCCTGGATTGTACCAGGTAGTCCCCGGGTTTCAAAGTGTCTGGCTTTTGTGTTTGATTATCCAATTTCATTCATAAAAAAAAACAACCTTACAAGTACATTGGTAATGCAGGAAATTAGATTGCATGGTCATGTGGTGTGAAGAGTGCACAGAAGCTGGATACAATTAAGAGTTCAAGGGCTAATGTTCCACTTGACTGGTGACAAATAAACACTAAGCCCAGCGCTATGCAAATGAGCGCAATTAACTTCAACATCATTGGCGCAGGTTCTGCCTCTCAAGCAGTCAAGCAGCAAGTAGTCTTAGTAACACACATACAAGTGTATAAAGTGCACGAATGTACAGCACTTGTGAATGAATGCTCCATCAAAGTATTTCCAGCAAAAAAACAGTGGTATTTGTATTAGTTTATCTCTTTTTTTTGCCCATATATAATAAAGAACCGCAACACCTAGCCTCTGTTGTATCCTAAATCTAGCAGCAGGCCACCGTGGTCATGGGAACTGTAGTTCTCTAACTGGCACAGTTCCAGCATTGTTCTCTAGTCGTGACTCCATGTCCCATCCCACTCATCCCTCTTCACAGCAGGGGCTGAGCTTGGAGCAGGGAGGAAAGGAGGGAGGGAGGGAGGGAGGGAGGGAGGGAGGGAGGGAGGGAGGAAGGAATGAAGGACTGAAGGACGGACGGACACTGTGCCTGTAATGACCACAGAGGGCTGTCGGTATAGGAACAGAAAGCGTGTCAGCAGGACCGCACAGAGGGAGGGAAGGAAAGTGAGAAAGAAGAGAAGAATGTGTATGGTGGTAAAGGCAACAAAGGGAGGGGCAGTAACATAATGACCACAGCGAGTGGAGAAAGGGGGCAGTAACATAATGACCACAGCGAGTGGAGAAAGGGGATGGAGTAGCACAGAGAGGAAGAAAAACAGATGACAAGGTTACAGGAATGATAAGAACGCGAGGAGGTTGGTGGCGGTGGGGAGCATAATGGGGAATGTGCTGCAGTTGTGTGGAGAGAGATAGAGAGAGAGAGAGAGGCTGTGTATCCGGGGGGCTTTTGAAGTGTGTTGTGGAGCGTGGTGAGAGTCCTGCAGAGAGTCTGTCCTCGTACTACAGAGAGGAGCTACAGGGGGCTCAAAAGGCCCTCTCCTGTTATGATGAATTCCTGTTCTGTTCTTTGTCTATATAGAAGTGTCTATTTGTACGTCTCTAAATGTTTTGATGAATTGAACATGGTGGACCCTGTTGTAAACAAGTGTAATGCTTAATTGGGTCGTCCACTCACAGTTAACAGCCTTTGTATTGAGTTTGTGCTTGAAATGTACTGTAATTCTGCAAACTGTTAATACATTTTTCAATCAATCAATCAATCTCTCTGGAAACACGTCTGCATGCGCACACCAGTGTTCATTTCGACAGCAACATTTTGATTTTTAGTTTTAGTCATAGTCTTTTGAATAGTTTTCATTTAGTTTTAGTCACATTTTAGTCACCTGGAATGTTTTAGTGTTAGTTTAGTTTTTGTCGACTAAATATCATAAGATTTTGGTCGACTAAATCTACCGTTGATTTAGTCGACTAAAATGTGTCTTGGTGGGCCTTGATGCCGTCGTAATGGCTGATTTTACACTTGCTGAAAATAGCCGATCTACAAGCTCACAACGCGTCGTGGGCTTGTCGATCGGCTAACATTTTAGTCTAGTTTTAATTTGTTGACAAAATTGTCAGTATATTTAGTCTCAGTCTCAGTTTTAGTCATCATAGATTAGTTTTAATTTAGTTTCCATTACGTTTTTGTCAGTGAAAAAAGGTAGTCGACGATCATTTTTCGTCATAGTATAGTCGACGAAATCAACACTGGCGCACACGCATCCAATAAGCTGTATACACAAAGGAGTATTTTTTTTTAAATGGCACGATCCTGTAGAACAGGGGTGGGCAACTTTGACGATGGAGAGGGCCACTATATTTCCACACTCACTCCCTAGGGCCATATATTACTGTCGTCGCAAAAATAGCCGATCTACAAGCTCAAAAAGCGTCACGCTGCGACGAGTTTTGAGCTTGTAGATCGGTTATTTTTTGCTATATTCGAATTGAAATGTTGAATAATTTTTTGCTATTTTTGAATTGGAATCCTGAAAATTAACATTTTTATGTAATTTCAAATGCCTTTAATTATACTTGTGTTGAGCAATGAGCTACTAATTTAGACTGAAGTAATTAAAGCGGGACATGTTTGCATGTTGTGGAATTGTAAACAGCTGAAACCAATATTATATCAGTATCCTGACATTAACCTGAGGGCCACATTAAGTGAATGTGGGGGCCGCATGTGGCCCCCGGGCCGCCAGTTGCCCACCCCTGCTGTAGAAGCTAGCCGTCTAGAACAGGGGTTCTCAACCCGTGGGTCGCGACCCCTCGGGGGGTCGCCAAATTATTTTGGGGGGTCCCCAAATTATTATTATTATTTTTTTCACGATTTTTTCACGATTTTTTTCACGATTTTTCAAAAATAGCAGACCTACAAGCTCGTAGCGCGCCACTCGGTGGCGCGCTATGAGCTTGTAGATCTGCTATTTTTAAATAGCTAAATTATAACAATGCTTAAAACACCAAAAGGGGTTCCCGCCCAAAATGGTTTAAGGTTATTGTAGCAGTCAATTTATATTGGGGGTCGGGAGGGGGCGGGGCGGGGGTCCCGAGACGTTGCCAAAGCATTTTCGGGGGTCCCCGGCCAAAATCGTTGAGATCCCCTGGTCTAGAAGATGGTCTGTCTTTGGTGTGTGTGTGTATGTTTCTGGAGTGCTAATCTGGTGGAGCGCTCAGCGATACGTTACTTGTCCACGATGCAGCGGTGAGGCCATGCAGAGGTGGACCAGGGGGGGGGGGGGGGGGGGGGGGGGGCGGGGCCTTGGCAAGACAAATAGTACATTGTCTTACCAATTTATTATGCGCACATAGCCTGAGGGACTGAGAATGACTCAGCGACTCAGGCTGTGATGTGACTAAAATGTATAATCAGTTGTTTTAATATCTCACTATATTTGAGATTGTACAAACTTTACAAAAATTAATGTATTCTTCGTATGGGATTTTCAATACAAAGCTAATGTCCATTTTAATCTCTTTCACCTGTACCCCACATCTCTCCTACAATTACCCCCCCCCCCCCCACACACACACACAGACACACACACACACACACACACACACACACACACACACACACACACACACACACACACACACACACACACACAGACACACACACACACACACACACACACACACACACACACACACACACACACACACACACACACAAATACAACTTATCACACACTTTTATGGAATATATTTAAATATAATAATACAGTATTTTGCATTTTATGTTTCACTCGACATCATTGTAAATGAGGGCCAGCCCACAATTAATTTAGCAAAGGCAATATACCTACTGTATATATTATGTATGTGAGTCATGATCAGCACCAAGGCTTGAGGTTGGAAAGAAGCATGCACCTGAAATGAAATGATTACTATATTTACCCAGGGTATCTGGGCTAAGCTCAAGAACTTGTTTCCAGCCAGGCCCTGCTCATAGAACATTTCATCGTAGTGGTTCAATGCCTTGTTCAAGGGCACTTCAGCGGTGGTAATTTTAACGTGTCGGACCGCTGATTCGAACTGGCGACCTTCCGGTATCAAGACCGCTCCGCAATCCGTTCGGCCACCGCTGCCGAACACCTATATATGTGCAGTAACAGAGATAAAGAGACTGCCCAACAATTCCTAAGCAGTACCCACATTTCCACAACTGTCCCTCCACAATAACCGTATAGGTCTAGATCTTCGGTCCAGTTCCATGCCGGCAGGCATGGTGAATACGTTCCCACAATGCTTTGCTCTTTTGTGTCTAAATGGCTCTGCTATTAATTTGGTAGCGGGAGGGAAAGACTACTGTGTATTATTGTTTGTTTGCCGAAGGCCTATCAGACCAAATTGCCAAGCAGGCTGAAATCAACAGTGAGCACATGCAGAGAAAGAACTAAGCTGTGTTTTTTTAGGGTAACACTTGTCTTTTCCTTCTTACATCTTGTCCGCTAACGTTTCTGTCATCCTCTCAGTCTATCTCCTTCTCTCCACCCACCCCCCCCCCCCCCCCCCCTCTATCTCTCTCCTCTCTCTCCCCCCGCCCCCCACGCACGCACGCACGCACGCACGCACTAACGAACGCACGCCTTCTTCCTCAATTACGTATGCCTCTACTTTTTCTTATTATTTTACGGTATGTCCCCACAGGCAGGGAAGATAACTTGTTATTGCTCTTTTTTTTAAGTCACTTTTAAGTTTTTAATTTCTTTAGGGAAGAGAAAGATGTGGGAGTATACTTTTCGGTTGTTAATAGATTTGTTTATGAAGCTTTAAATTGATTTATCTCTTTCACTATTAAGGCTGCAATTTTAAATCGGACAGCGGCTGCCAGTCTCTTCTGGGTGCCAGATGGGTGTCAACAACTGGCTTATAACCAAACTATCCTGTCTATCTATGCATAATAACTCTTAGACGCCTTCTTTTCTTTGACTCGATGATCGACATCTCTACAAATGTAGCAAGAAATGAAAACAGGTTTTGAGTCTCTGAAACCTATAATAGACCTAATGGCTCAGGGCAAACATAATTTGTAACTCAATGCTTGAATTTGACCACTATATGGTGGGTCTCAGCCCTGGGAATGGCAAGGCCATTTATCACTCAATCTGTCCAGTCTACAACCTCCGGTGGAAAGCATGATCTGAATATCAAGCTCCACAAGAGCAGTATTTCGAGTTGTGTAAAACAAATAAACACAAACATGGAGGGTTTATCTTGGCTACTGCAGAACTCAAGAAAAGCAATCCCAAGTTGGAGCAAATTTCCTGTTGTGGAAGGCATTAACAAATGAGGCATGTTCAATCTAAGGCACAAGATTACTTCTTATCAAAGACACCAATTCCTTTTGGTCCTGCAGAGCAAAAATATAATGCTTTCACGAGCTGTCTCCCTGTATTTTTTATTCCAATGAAACCAATTTATAGGTAATTGCCTCTCTTTCTCTGCAGATGCTGTGCAGCGCACGCTAATGACGGCGCTGTGCGTAGTGATAAACCGCAGAGAAAGGCAAGGGCAATATGTTGTTGTATTGTTAATTAGTCTGAGTGGAAGGCTATCCTCTAGGGTGAATTCTAATGGCATGTTGACAGTGCGGAGAATTAGGGACTGTTACACACTACAGCACAACAAACATGTGAATTGAAAGTATACATGAGACTCAGGCTATGGGCTTAACCCACTACATTAGCAAAGAGGAAATATAACTAAAGACTTTTCACTGTATTAATTCCCTTCTCATCTTGCTAGCTTGAAGCAAGGTGTTTGGTGTTCCTGTTTCTGCAGTGTTTGACTTAAAACAGTATTGTTTCAAAGGTGCAAAAGGAAACACCTTTCAGACAGCTAGTTAGCTACACAGTAAATTCATCATCGGTATCTTGAACCCGCCCTTTTTGTAACTGCTTAGATCTTAAAACATTTATTCAATCTCATGCTGCCCTTACACACCAAACAACTGTTCAGGAGTTTTGGCTGTTGTGTTGTTGTTGTTGTTGTTGTTGTTTGCTCCTGTCATCTCGATCGTTTGGTGTAAGGTTGTCATAAAAGTCAGTCCGAGCAGACATTCCATTATAATAAAATGTTTAATACAAACTATTAATCAAAGGACGTTTACTTAGTCTTCTTGACACGTAGACATGTTGCGCGGTGGATCGAGGTACTTTGATATGACCCTTGTCAGGGGCAGGCATAACACAGCAGGAATAGGGTAATTGCGTTAAATTAGCTTGCATCTCTTAGCTTGCAACAATATTTTATTAGGCCTATATTTCTGGCAAGCTGAAGGTCTACTTTTACGATGAATAGTTTTTGAGAATGATTGTTTGACACCAGTACCAGTCTGCATGTGTGGACATAATTATAGAACTACAGATCAACACAATTCTAGACGGCTTACCCCTTTAGGGCAGTGAGGCCACACCGTAAAAAGATAATGCCATTAGATCCCAGCTGTGACGTGTTGTGAGCTTGTAGATTGGCTATTTTCAGCGAAAGCTTTCCCACAATAATAGAAAACAGAAAACACACTAGCATAGAGCCCTGAGGAACTCCGCTCAACCATATGGGGTTTAAGTGGTTAAAGGGGCATTCCACTCATTTTCAACATTTTACTATGTCATTAATATACCCTTAGAGCTGTTGTGTGGAAATAATAAAAAAGTCCCCCCATTCTATGTTTCCTAGAACTGGAGGTCTGAAAGAAATCATTAACATGGTGAAACACATCTTGATGATATCATCAAGATGTGTTTCACCATGTTAATGATTCTTTTCATACTTTTCATACTAGGAAACACATAATGGGGGGACTTTTTTATTATTTCCACACAAAAGCTCTAAGGTATGTTAATGACATGGTAAAAGGTTGAAAATGAGTGGAATGCCCCTTTAAGAAACCAGTAACACATGGTAAATCTGTTACATAGTTTAGTATGTCGAAAGCTATAACATAGAGAAGGGTTGAAATAGCTTTCAAAATGGATATTATCCTTTTTGAAAATCTCACTTTTGACTAAACTAACTAAATATGTTGCTGTGAAGCCCTGGGAGAAATATGTTGAATACCAAGCTGCATGAATAGCACTCTGACAACGATGATTGCAATTTAATGGAGCTTTTCTGTGAAATCTTTCAGGATCAGAGGACATCTATTCACCATAAATGTGTTCTGTGACTCCTGTCTCTCCCAACTAGCTGACAGATTTATTACACTCCCTTAGAACTTAACCGGTGGGAGTTATAGCCATTGATGAGATGTAATGTTGGCTTCATAGAGGTATAAGTTATTATTTACGTTATTTGCTAAGTCCGTATATATACGGACCCCAACGTATACTCTGTGTATATAATGGTTGAGCCCCACAGCAGTGTTTAACATTGATCCGGTTGCTATGCAACACCTCCGTCACCACCAGCTATGGGACGTTAAATCTGATGTCCGTTTACCTCGGCTACTAACAGGATTTTCAAACCTCCATAAATCGTAATCCAGGAGAGCTGTCCATGGTGGATCTTCAGCCATACAAAGTTCGGATGTCATTTGTGACTTTGTACCGCGTCGCTCCAGACATGTAAACGTTTCTGGCGAGAAACCCTAATGCACCCTAATGCGTGCACCCTAATGCTAATGACAGCAAAGTGTGTGTATTGAGTGTGCAGGTGGCGGGGGTGGAAACTCCCTCTCTTAAAGTGAATGCTAATTCAGCAGAGGCTAACTACATTTATGCTAACAGCTAGAGGCAGAGAAAGAATTAAGTGCCACTCAAGATTTATGTTATGCGGGAATATCGTCGGCATACAATCTTAACTCATTCAGCGCCACATCGCCATCTGGTGGAGGGCTTTCGCCGACACAAGTGCATTGTCAATATGCGAAGCTTTTATCTTGAAAGCCGTTTTGGCCGGAAACCGCTGAGTAAGGAAGTAAAAATCCGCTATGTAACATGTCCTGCGATTGTCATTTAGTCCACCCAAAACATACTTTTTGTAAGCGAAATACAGAACTATCTACCAAAAAGAAGAATATTTACGTTCTAAGAAGTTGTGTCCCCATAGAAAGCATAAGCCAGTGGATTTTCCATATCCGGTTTGAGCCGTTTTTTTTCACTAGATCGAAACGAGTGTGATATGAGGGGAAACTGGACGCAACTGATCACCGTAATCAATTGTTATTAAAGGCGTGATAAGGCGTCATCGGCGCCGAGGTACATTCGAAAATAGGCGTCAAGAGGCAAACTTGACGAGCGAACGATTTTATTTTCGTGTCTGGCTGCCTTTCACAGCCCATCCCTTACGGGATTATTATATTACATGGGGAGAGCGGAGCAAATAGGAAAAACTTTGTGAAACATTGCCAGCAAGTTCATTCTCTGGCATCAGTAAACCGTAAACATAAGTAAGTAGCCTTGCCGAGCCATGAGGCCCATAGCGCAGGAGCCTATCTCCTGTTTCTGTAGCGTGAGGCAGCTTGATGTACAAGTACACCCCCTGGACATGACGCTAGTATGTCGCAGGGACTTACCCCCAATCCAACCCTTGATGCTGAGTGCCAAGCAGGGAGGCACTGGGTCCCATTTTTTAGAGTCTTTGGTAAACCGTAAACATGACAGAAACAAAAACAAAGCTGATGTATGCTATACTATGTAAAGGTGGAAGCTTGTGGATTTATAGCTAGTAGTATTGTCTATCCTGATTACTTTCTGTTCTTTTTGGCAAGTGACACAACCCCTCCATGATGGAGCTTTAAGAAACTGGATAAATGCTAGTGTATCTCTGATAGTGGAGGAAAAGCACTGCGCTACAGTAATAGGTGTAATGATCAGTTGGCACATGCATGTATCTGCAAACACGCAGATAAATCATGGCCGATATACGCATGACGAGTTTGAAGTCGATCGTCGAC
Organism: Electrona antarctica; assembly: GCF_951216825.1. NCBI lineage: Eukaryota > Metazoa > Chordata > Actinopteri > Myctophiformes > Myctophidae > Electrona > Electrona antarctica. Next base: position 8,829,191 of record NC_136798.1, on the reverse strand, counting down.
CATATATGGGCGTAGTGGTCGAATTGGCGCTTCTGGACAACCAACTATCCCACCGACTCGATGCCGGGCACGGGCCGCACGGCACTGGTTTGTAGGCAACGCGCTTGCCAAATTTGAAGTCAGCCTTTCAGTTATTGATCGGCCTCATACTGTACTTAAAAGAAAACATTAAATGTGTTGTTCAGTGTCATAGCTTAAACAACCTAGTAGGTATAAACCCATTTTGGGCGGGAACCCCTTTTGGTGTTAGCATTATGTTATGCTTTAGCTATTTAAAAATAGCAGATCTACAAGCTCATAGCGCGCCACCGAGTGGCGCGCTACGAGCTTGTAGGTCTGCTATTTTTGAAAAATCGAAGAACGACTGACATAGAAACATAGCTTTTTCAGAAAACTGTCAGGATGTAGAAGACATTTTTAGAATCTGATCTCAGGTCAAAATGGGTTAAAAGAAAACATTAAATGTGTTGTTCAGTATCATAGCTTAAACAACCTAGTAGGTACGTTAAACTTTGTAATTGACTGAAACTTTCAGTTTAGCTGCCGCTTTTCATATTCACCTCCTCTGCTCTGCTTCTCGTCTCGTCATGGCATATATCACTGACTCTGTCTGACTCACACTGGGAACGTTTGTCACAGCCGTTGTTAGGATCATCAGACAGGGATAGTGTGTCAAATCTGACACATTTGAATATCAAGAGTGTACTGTGAGCCGCAGGCGTAGCAGAAAAAGAAAAGAAAAGAAATGCACAAACAGAAATGAAACAAAGAAACAGAGCGTACGTTTTCATCTCGCCATGTTTTCTTTGTCTTCTGGATTAAACCATTTAGGCCTGAAAAAAATGTCTTCTAAATCCTGACAGTTTTCTGAAATACCTATGTTTCTAGGCCTATATCACTCAATATTTCATGTCAAGGACTCCAAAAATGATCTGTAATTGGCCTCTGACCCCCATCTGAAAAAATGTTGTTCCAGGGACCTCCCCAGAAGCAAAGATTCGAGGTAAAACGTTTGTTCTGAAAAAATATATTCCAAATTTGAGGCACATTTTCACGATTTTTCAAAAATAGCAGACCTACAAGCTCGTAGCGCGCCACTCGGTGGCGTGCTATGAGCTTGTAGATCTGCTATTTTTCAATAGCTAAATTATAACATAATGTTTAAAACACCAAAAGGGGTTCCCGCCCAGAATGGATTAAACCATGGCTTCCCAGCACACCATGGTTTCCCAGCAGGGTGCTTTCTACCTGCCCGTCTCCTCATCTCACTCCCATGATTTATCTTTTGAAGTGATTTAATTAGGGATAAAGCATGTGAAACAAACAAACAGACTGGATCAGATTAAACACTATCCTCAGCGGTCCAGAGTAATACACAAACAAAAGTATACACAAACCAATAGGCAGGTAAAAGTTTACCTTATTATATTGTATTAATTATTTTTGGAAAACAGGACATCCATCCATCCATCTTCAACCGCTTATCCGTAGTCGGGTCGCGGGGGCAACAGCTCCACCAGAGTGCTCCAGACTTCCCTCTCCAGAGCAACATTAGTGACTTCCTCCTGGGGGATTCCGAGACGTTCCAAGGCCAGTGAGTCGATGTGTTTCCTCCAACTGCGCCTTGGTCTGCCCCGGGGTCTCCTCCCAGTGGGAGCATGTCCTGTTTTCCTCCAAGGCGCAGTTGGAGGAAAACAGGACATGCTCTTAAAAAAATGCTTATGTGATCTAGTGTTCTAGTGTTATCTAGAGAAATGCTCTCAGATTTTATTTTGTTTTGGCTCTGTGTTTAGCCCATGCTAAGGATGGCTCTTCTGTCCAGCATTTCACTCCCATGAAGCAAGACATCTTGATATACTGGCTAGTTTTCCAATCAATTTGCTGTGGACCTTTCTCCTACTTTGGCTCCACATCTTGGTGACACCATATCCTTTTCTGTAGTGCCAACATTGGACCAAAATGTCCCATAGATTGGATCTAATGAGCAGCCATGAAACATTCTGAATGTATTCGTGCTCCCTGTTGGTTGAACCCCAACGGTTTTGAGTGACCCCACTGCCTTTCCACAAGCATTATGTTATACTTTAGCTATTGAAATATAGCACATCTACAAGCTCATAGCGCGGCACTCGGTAGTGCAAGCAGAGTTTGTAGATCTTCTATTTTTGAAAAATCGTGAAAATGTGTCACAAAGTTGGAATATATATTCTTTCAGAGCGAACGTGTTTTTTTTGTTTTTTTTTAAGATATTTTTTTGCGGCTTACGCCTTTTATTGGTTTTTGAAGGGACAGACAGTAGGCTGACAGGAAACGGGAGAGAGATGGGGGAAGACATGCAGTAAAGGCCGTGTCGGGCTCGGGAGTCGAACCCGCGGCACACTGCGACTGGATTACCAGTCGGGTGCCCAGGCGGTTACGCCACCGCCTGGGCAGAGCGAACGTTTTTAACTCATATCTTTGCTTCTGGGGGGGGGGTCCCTGGAACAACATATTTTCAGATGGGGGTCGGTGGCCAATTACATATAATTTTTGGGGGTCCTTGACATGAAAATGTTTGAGAACGACTGCCATAGAAACATAAGGTTTTTCAGAAAACGGTCACGATTTAGAAGACATTTGTAGAATCGTTCCCAGGTTTAAATGGGATATGGAGCATAACAGCCACCAGTGGGATAACAGTCCCGCTTGTTAACCCATTTTGAGCGGGAACGCCTTTTAGTGGTTACATACATTATGTTATAATTTAGCTATTGAAAAATAGCAGATCTACAAGCTCATAGCGCGGCACCGAGTGCCGCGCTATGAACTTGTAGGTCTGCTATTTTTGAAAAATCGTTAAAATGTGCCTCAAATCTTTCAAAGAATTGTCGTGATTTAGAAAATATTTTTTTTAAATTCCGACGTCAGGCCTGAATGGGTTAAAGCATTGAGTGGTGAATGTGAGCCTGCAGGGCAACTTTGTCTTTTTAATTGTTCCCATGAAATGTTTATCATCCAATCATAATTCTAGCTGACAGGTTTGTCAAGTTATACTGTACCTCCATTGTAGTCCAGTGAGACATCCCACAACAGCTACCAAAAGCATCCCACACTGTCTGTCTGCAATCCAGGCAAAATGTTCCATACAAAGAGACAGAGATGTAAATAAATCCAGCCACAGGCAACATCTAGTGTTCATTACCAGCCAAATGTTTCTCATAACATCAGGGCTGCCAAAAGTGTGTGTACTGTAGGTGTAAGTCTTGGGAACCTGCCAATTGTAATCAAGCCATAGACATAATGTGATTTAATTAGTTTTGTTATTTTTTAGTAAAACAATTATTCGTTGTTTCTAAGTGCAGTAAGTCAAATCAACCCTGTGCTCAACTAGGAATATTCAAGAACGTTGTTCTGTCCAAGTCATCTTTCAGTCTTCAAGATTGCTATCTATTGGTGTGCAATTACACATATGCCTATAGCAGGGGTGTGCAACTTTGACGATGGAGAGGGCGGCAGGGCCATTATATTTCCATACTCACTCCAGAGGGGCCACATTGCATGCATGTCGTAGCAAAAATAGCCGATCTACAAGTTCAAAACGTGCCGCATCGCGGCGTGTTTTGAACTTGTAGATCGGCTATTTTTGCTATATTTGAATTGAAATCCTGAAAAGTCATTTTAACTAAATACAAATGTATTGGACAGAAAAAAGACAATAACATTATTTGTAATACTACTCAACAAGCTACTAATGTAGACTGTAAGTAATTCAAGCGGGTCATGTTTGCATGTTTGGAATTGTAACAGCTGAAATCAATAACATATCGTTATTCCGAAATTAATGTGAGGGCCACATTAAGTGAAGGTGGGGGCCGCATGTGGCCCGCGGGCCGCCAGTTGCCCATGTATGGCCTATAGGAATATGTGTACATATTCAGATTACATTATATTTTCATGAGTGTATCTGCCCAGAGAATTCAGTGCAATTTTACTGTCAGGAGTCTACATCCTTCACCGTGCAAGGCAGCACTAAAGGAATTGCATGGGACATACTGTGTAGGGTTGTCCAGATCCGATCACGTGATCGGAAATCGGGGGCCGATCACGTCATTTGCAAATTATCGTAATCGGATCGAGACCAAACAAAACGTGATCGGGACATCCCTAGTATCAATGTTATATCCATCCATATCATGATATTAGACTGGATATAGTATAGATTTTGGATATTGTACTGTTGTACTATTGCCACCAGCTCAGTGGCCTTGTGGTTAGAGTGTCCGCCCTGAGACTGGGAGGTTGGGGTTCAATCCCCGGCCGGGTCATACCAATGACTCTAAAAATGGGACCCAGTGCCTCCCTGCTTGACACTCAGCATCAAGGGTTGGATTGGGGGTAAGTCCCTGCGATATACTAGCGTCATGTCCAGGGGGTGTACTTGTACAGATAGGCTCCTGCCCTATGGGCCTCATGGCTCGGCAAGGCTACTTACTACTATTGTGATATGGCATAAGTGTTCTATACAAATATAAATATCGGATTGGGAAAAATCAGTATCCGCAGATACTCAATATCAAATGATTGGAATCGGGAGTTGGAATTGGGAGCAGAAACACGTGATCGGGACATCCCTAATGGGACACCTGGTGATTTGCAGTCTGCTTATCCTGATGTTTGCTTCATTTTGGTGGGTGTTTTCAACCTGAAGAAAGTCCTCCCAAAATTATATCAACATGTCATGTGTAACAGGTGACATGAGAGAGAGGATGCACGATCAATGCTGGGTGCCTTTTCAGGCAATGAGTTCTCAACTTCTCAGACAGTGCACGAAAGACCAATTGTGAGCCTTAGTTTTTAGCACACAATACATTTCACGTGCCATTTACTTTGTAATTGTGGCTGACAAATAAAGTCGAACCTTGTAATTATGCAACTACTTTAAAAAGGAAGACAATGGGGTAAGGCTCAAAATCTTTATCCATGAAACACTTCTCCATATTCCCTGGTCATTAGTTCATTAGTTCAACTAAGACAGACATCAAAGTTCTATATAGCCTAAGGAATGGAAAGAGACAGTTAAGACAGCTAATCAGCTACCCTATACTATATTAGCCTTGACTTATGCAGATGCGTGGACAGGGTATGCCCTGACAATTACTATCTATATTATGCAGATGCGTGGACAGGGTATGCCCTGACAATTACTTGGCTGATAAGAGATAGTAGCCTTCCAGACAGGCAGCTCCACCAATATCGCAGAAAGCCGTATTGAGTTCATTATCTAGTGAATACTTATTAAAAGAAGGTGACTAAAGCAAAAATAAATTATGAAATACCGTGAAATCAAGATTTTCCCCCGAACCTACAGTATAAGTTATCAAAATCTCATATAGTTTTGCTCTCAACAGCATGAAGACAACTGAAGCTAGACTTTATTTTTAAGAAGCAAGTAAGAAGATCTATTAACAGTGCCCACATACAAGGACCATGGTACTATAAACCTTTCTTTACATCGCCTCCCTGCTTCATATTCATACAGCTGCTGTTCATGTAACACATGTTCAAACCATTGAGATCTAACAACTGCACACATGTAGTATGTACATATATTAGCTCTCATCCAGAGCGTTGGCGACTTCTCTCTAATGCCCTGCCAGGAACTGTGTATGTTCCTAGTATAGAGTTATGTGCGATGTCTTAAAAGGTAGTAAAAATAAATAATATTCATGCATTATTCATTTTGACCAGCACTTATTAATACTTCATGTAAGTGTAAGTTATAAGTTAATTATAATGCACCATACATGCGATTATAATGTATTATAATAATAATAATAATAATAATAATAATAATAAACTTTATTTATATAGCACCTTTCATACATAAAATGCAACCCAAAGTGCTTCACATAAAAAATAACAAGCAGCGGAATGCCGAAAAACAAAAAAGCAGGTCAATACAAGACACAATATATACAAATTAGCAAATAAAAATGGCAATACAAAAGTAGAAAATGGTAAGGAAGGATACACCCAACCTTATGTAGTGCTATAATCTTACAGTCTCTATGTTTTTACGACAGTTGTTTTGATTTACTACATCACACTTTACAGTCTAAACTAAAGTATGAAATACAGTATAAAATACACAGTTCTTGGCAAACTTTAGAGAGATCACTAACGCTCTAGGCCAGAGCTATACACAGATAAGAACATGACTCGGGGATAAATCTCCATGAGTTAGTCACGACTCCAGAGATGAGCCCCTTCATAAACCAATCTTTCTAACCTTTATGCTACTGCCTGTCACCAATGAGAGAGACTTATTTTGTATCATCGAAAACAGAGAAGAGAAGGCACGTACATCCAACTGAGGTCAATTTTACAATGACATAAATGTTACTGAAGAAGTTCTGCAAACTATATCCTTTCTTTTCAGAGCAGTTGGATTCCACATAAGCTATGAAAAGGTTTTAGACCTCAAGTGCTACCTTGTTTGCAATTAATATGTTAATGAGTTGTGGTAGTTTAAAGGGCACATCTTTGTGTCATACGGCCAGATGCAACTATTTATTTGAATGGATAGATTTCAACCATTATGATCGCAATGTCCCCAGATCAATTCCACCTTCGAGACCTGTGCTACGTATGTATGTCAGAACCTCTGCTGTATATGTGCTCACTTAATTCTTCACCTATACACCATTTTCACGTCAAGGAACCGAAAATTGATGCACTGCACTCACTGCTCATATCATAAGGAATGAATAAAATGCAAGACTGATGGCCATACCTGCAGCACGCAGACCAGGTCGTTTTAGGGCATGTGCAGCGTGCATGCGATTAATTTGTGTGCAAACGTTTGACTGTAGATTGTGAGTGTGTGTGTGTGCGCACACGCGCGCATCGCTGATGTTTTTCTTGCGTTATCAGCGACTGCACAGCCGTGTGCTGCCAATCCCACCTGCAAACACCAACACTACAGCTCATCTAAATACTTCCACCTCCTCTGCCAGTACCGTGCTGCCACCAGCCCCCCACAGGCCCACCCCCACTCGGAGATGCACGCACATCCTTTCACCCGGTTTTCACCTTCTCATCAAAAACATCCCAAATTAGCCCTGGCCTTTTCTCTATACCGAGGGGACTAAACAATGCTCTGCCCTTATTGTGTGTGTGTGTGTGTGTGTGTGTGTGTGTGTGTGTGTGTGTGTGTGTGTGTGTGTGTGTGTGTGTGTGTGTGTGTGTGTGTGTGTGTGTGTGTGTGTGTGTGTGTGTGTGTGTGTGTGTGTGTGTGTGTGTGTGTGTGTGTGTGTGTGTGTGTGTGTGTGTGTGTGTGTGTGTGTGTGTGAGAAAGACGCAGGCTGTTATTTACCAGCCCACCCGGTGGCAATTACCCATGGCGCCACGGGAACGGGAGCCTCCCACCGATGTGCCAGCTAGCAGGTGGTCCTTTTAGATAGACCAGGGACAAATGACAATGGAGTAAACGGCCTCCGTTGTGCTGCTATTATGATGCCATGGCCACCGCTCCATGCCATGATGAGAATGGCACCTGTTGCCAATCCGCATCCGCCGTTAATGATACCGGAGGACAGTTCATTTATTAGTCATTATTATGATTCTGTCTGTAACTGCATCTATGTATCTGCATCTATCTAATATAAATGAGTATGTAATTAATTTGTTTTTGTGTTTAGTTGTGCGTTGTCAAGCTATTTCTAGTCTTCCAACCACTTGGTATGCTTTATGCCTCACATTCACACATTGATGGTGGAGGCCACCATGCATGGCAGCAACATGCTTGTTAGGAGCACATGTCCAGTGGCCAGAGTTCTATGACCACCATGAGAACAAACCCCTTACAGACTTGAATTAACCGCTTAAGTTTTTTTTTGTGGCTTTCGCCTTTATTTTATATATTTTATGGAGGGACAGACAGTAGGCTGACAGGAAATGGGGAGAGAGATGGGGGGGAAGACATGCAGTAAAGGCCGTCGGGATCGGGAGTCGAACCCGCGGCACACTGCCAGACTGGATTACCAGCCAAGGTGCCTGGACCACTGAGCCATGGCCCAGGCCAACCGCTTAAGTCTTAACCAGATACTGTAAGCCACTTTTGTCACTCTAAGCCACTTTTGGCGAATTCAGATTCAGATTCAGATACCTTTATTTGCCATTTGTGTATACACACATAGGAATTTGCTTTGACATAACATGAGTGCATTCAATTCTTTTTTCACAAAATGAATGAAGGTGACGTGAATAAATGCACACAACCCTGTGTAAAACACACACACACACACACACACACACACACACACACACACACACACACACACACACACACCTCTAATTCCGTACATACCGCTTTAGATAGATACTGTTCATCAGGTAATCAATAATACACTACAGGATCTTCATCACTGATGAAAAACGAATGAAAAGCAATATCTGCTCTCATGATTGAGAATCAAGCATTATGAAAAGTCATCTTTATTATAAATAGTTTATCATTGTGTGTGTGTGTGTGTGTGTGTCATGTGTGCGCTCGTGCGTGCGTGCGTGCGTTATTATTTTCTGTGTTTTCATGTGTCTTGGTGGATGTCAACAAAGCTCTCATCACCACCATTAACACACATGAGAGGAGCTAAAAATCCTGAGGGAGACAGAAATTAATCCACGTTTTTTTCCCCGCTTTTTTCTATCTCTTCCCTGTCAAACTTGTCACCTGTCAAACTGTCCTGAACGTCAGCAGGTATGCGAGTCTTATGACGGCCTTGTCTTTCCTCTCTAGGCTGGGTCACGGCAGATCCGCTTTCAGCTTCTGGAAGCCATTAGGCTTGTTGAACATCATTGACACAGTTTCACCTTGCACCTACCAAAGAAATACATGCAGTGTTGCACGCACGCACACGCACACGCACGCACACTATACAGTATACCCTGTATGCACAAAATCACAAATCATAAACGTCCATAAATACCTACACACAAATAAGATACGCATGCACGCACACAAGCGTAGACAGTATTCTCACGTATGCAGACAGATTTACATCAGTATTATCTTGTAATTCTCTCTCGCACGCACAGTAAAAAATCAATAATGTAACAGCACCTGTGCAGCTGACCTTGGAGCCATAATGCTGTACTGTATAGATGTGCTGTAGAGCTATTTGTGTGCTAACTCAGTGTCAGTGTCTAATTGTTCTGTGTTGTAAGCAGATGAAACTGAGCTCCCACAGGAACAGTTGAGTAAATACCTGAGGCATGCACACCTACTGTACATGTTTCTTGGATGTTTAAGACTCATTAAATTGATGAGAATCATTAAATTGATGAAGACGTCACATTAGGATACACTAAAATATTTATCACAACACAATGCCTTAAATTGCTTGTCCTACTTAGCTTAGAGGTGCAGGTTCATAATTGTTAAGTGCTTAACATTTAGATGAGATGCAATGGTGCAAACATTTTGATGGTGATGGCCAACTGTGTTTCTCTTCAGTTTTAACAAAAAAATATACTTTTTTGACCGGGGTCCAACAGGGGTCTATCTATAGGTCCCCTCTATTTTTCCTCAAACCAAATCTCTTTGCTGCAAATGACGGATACAGGCTCATATGCGCATGACAATGGAGGGGGGGGGAGGGGGGGGGGGGGGGGGAGGAGGAACTACTACTTTACATGGAAAGATCAGAAAAAGTGAAGAGAAGTGTGAAGATGTCTTAGCCTGGCCCCCCAGGATTACATTAGATAATTGACACTGGCTGAAAAAATGAGTTACAAAATCGTGGGATAAAAAATTTATAAAAAATATATATATGTTCTGTCGAAACGAGTGTCAGGCTTGAGATGTCTCTCAACATACACATTTGTGTTGATAGGATTCTCTCAGTCTTCACACAAAATCATATTTGAGGAAATGAGAAATATTTAATGGGGAAAGAATATTAACCAGGGCGCGGTTGAGAAAACACATGACCTCAGGTCACCTGATGACGTTATTAGCCGCGTACTGTACATTGTATCTACAAAAAAGGCCCATATCAGAACATCAATAGATGGAACAACGAGTGGAAAGAACATGAAATATAATGAGTAGATCGTTCCGATCCCAGACATAATTCCAGAGGCCATGAACGTTTGCATAATGTGGAAAACCCTAAGGCTAAAATAAAATTATTAAGCTGGCGATAAATCAATGCCTTAAATCGAAACCAGAAGAAAGTTGCCCGTACACGCATGCACAGATACACGCACGCACGGACACGCGTACACACATCTCTCTATCTCTCTCCCTCCCTAAGGAGGGGATATTAACATTACATTGAATGTAATGCACCTCACTACTGCCAGTGGTGTTGGAATGAACATGTCTCACATCACACACGGCCACTTACCTTCACTCTTCACCTCTCTGCAACATCTTTCTCTTTCATATTCCCCCCTCATCTTTAATTGAATTCACCCTCTGGCTAAAACCAGAGGTATTTCCTGACCTTCAGATCCTCACTCTTTCACTGTGAGAGAGGATTTAGAAGAACAGACTCATCCACGTGACACAGACACACGCCAAAAGCCAGAATGCGTTCTCAGTGACCCCAGACGGAATTCAGTGTCTCATGTGAAAGTGTGAGAGCAATTTGTGCATGTTATGCACGCACTACCATCATCCAATGAAGTACAAATCAATCCTTAGTAGAAGTCTACAGTAGTCACCAGGCCCAGAGTATAATATACTCTAACTCCTCCGCAGGCGTGGATGTTTGCAGCATGCGCTGGATTGAAAAATGAGCCCCTGCCTGCACATCAAGGTCAGCCCTCAACTGTGTATAGTGTTGTGTATTTAGAGAGTAATGGAGTTCTCTAAAACTAACTGTAGAGTAGTGGAAAACCATGTCATCAAACTAGAGAGAATGGAGTTCTCTAAAACTAACTGTAGAGTAGTGGAAAACCATGTCATCAAAGCATCACTGACTAACCAACAAACTAGAGAGAATGGAGTTCTGTAAAACTAACTGTAGAGTAGTGGAAAACCATGTCATCAAAGCATCAGAGTTCTCTAAAACTAACTGTAGAGCAGTGGAAAACCATGTCATCAAAGCATCAGATGCACTAATCAATAGCACTACTGATATACATTATCTCATTACGGTATATGTCCAAAACTGTTAACTTTTCAGGATTCAAAATCCCAAGTAGCAAAACTAGAAGATCTACAAGCTCAAAACAAGACGCAATGCGATGTGACAGACACGTTAACACTCTTTCCATGTCCATGACGATATTGACAACCTTTTTCAACGTGCCAATTTGTGCCCTTGGCGTTTTTGAGGAGTTTTTGACATAATTCTGGGTACAGACGACCCTCGCTTCCACTAACCGTACGGGTGTTGTTTCCGTAGCAGACGATTTCATTCCGCAATGTTGGGCGATCCAAAAATGTCACCTCCATTCACTCCATTCACGATCTTTAGCTGCGTTTTTCTCAGAATCTTTTCTCTAGGCGATATTTGGACCTCAATGAAAAATCTTAGATGCCCCGCGGTTAGCATATTAGTGCTTCTAGCAGCACTGAAGGAGGTCCAGAGTGGCTCAAAGATGGCGGATCGGGATGTTGTGCCAGCGCCTCACGTTTCCATGCATGGTGTATCGAGTGCAGAGGGGGCCCGGCACAGAATGCAACTATGTTGTTCGCATGTGCGGCATGGAAAGAGTGCCGGTATACTGACCGCCGTATACTAAAAAAGAAGTATAGAATGTTCAGAGCACTGAAAAGAATACAGTGTTGTGCCTTCTTCAGGTGTAGTGTGTGTGCACAAGCCGCCATCTAGAACTTTCTTGTTCTCCAGCATCCCCCTCTCGGCTTAATAGTCCAAATCATGGTCGGTTCCATCACGTTCGCGTCAATCATGGGAACCCATCTGAGGAAAAATAATCACACTTGTGTGACAGCTTTCTGCGACAGAGACGTACACACAGAGAGACTTGGTGCATTTATAGATAGACGGTTATGTCTCAGTCAGGGTGAAGTGGCCATGGTCCGCCTGTAATGGGATGTAATTCACAGCCCATTTACAAAAACTACTTTTGCAATAGGAGTGACTTGTGGATATGTATGGCGAATCTTGTGGTTAGTTGGATTTTTTTATTGTGTTTTTCACAATAAAATTGTGCAGCACAGCTATTGTACGGTTGCTCCGTGGAGATACTGCTTGGCACAAGAGTGGGCGTGCCGTGGAGTGACAAAATGATGTACATGGAGGATTTTATTGAGCTTGTCGAGGAAATGTGGAATACATTAAGTTATACATTTAAGGAGATCAAATCACTCATGGAAACTAAACTATGAGAAGCTGTTTTCTGTCTTTACTGACATTTGACCTGTGACTTGTGTGGTCTGAGGGAAGGGTTTTCCATTTTTCTCATGTGTTAAGACCCACCTACTCCCTTTTGAGGGGGTAGGAATGTATTTAAGCTGAAGTCTGACTGAGTTGTGTGAGTCAGTACATGGTGTTCCATTGCAACGCTTTAGTGCTGGCTCCGTATTCGAATACAAGATTCTAATACTTCGAAACTCTGAATTGTGTCTGTCTCATTATGTTGTTTAACTGTGTTATAAGTGCTCTCCAAAAGATTCCAGAACAAGCTAACAACAAAATATGGTGTTGTGGAACAGTGGAACTTCTAATGTCGGGTGGTCTTCGTGGTCTACCTAATGTGAAACTACTGCCTGGGAAGCACAATTAAGGTCGCTGAAGCGATGGTTAAAAAAGAAATGCTGTGCGTAGGCTAGAATAGAAAACAATGATGTATTATCTTTGGACTTTTAAATTATGCCCTGATACTGTGGAATGTAAAATCTCCGAAAAAAATAACAAGCAACACATTTATGCTTCACTCTGTGAGAATATGGGTCTTTGCTCATGAGTTTGTGAACTGGAACTATATCACCCTGTTCTTCTACATTATGGAAGAAGAACCCATGCAGCACTGCCTTCTAAATTTAGTGACTGTCTTCAAACGGTGGGCAGAAAAAGGCATTCTAACTTTTGCTAAACTTGTACGACAATGGAGCTGCTCTCATTTTAACACATTCATGGAGAATACCAGGTACATACAGTGGCTCACATTGTATGCACAGCGAATGTGGGCCAGTGAAAACCCAACACCTCAAACCGTAGCCTTTCTATTCAGTGACTGCTCATATAGAAATATAATTTTCACTGGGAATCAGACTTTGTTGGATTAATTTGGAGAAATTTGAATGACAAAAATCGGAAAGATGGAGATAGTTAGACAATTAACGTGTATGGGGGAAATCTCTAAACTGATACACATCTGAAGACATAATGCAGTGTGGACTGAGTTGAGTGTGAGTGAGTGCTGAGTGTGTTACGTTTATGAATGCAATTTTTTTTTTATATATAATTTTTATCCCACGCTTTTGCAACCCATTTTTTCACCCAGTGTCAATTATCTAATAATAGTAATCCTGGGCGCTACACTTCCTCTGCCAACCTAGGAGGGCCTAGGACTGACCTCATGCTTCCTTCTATGCATGAGTAGTCCAAGCTGCTTCTTTTCACCTGACAGGGGAGAGTTTCCCCGGCCAGACGTAGCGCGTGGAAGGAACACGTTATTCCGACCAGTTCCTTTCCCCTCCATCAGGTGCCCCGGCTGGCCAGGGGGAGGTAGTTTAGAGACCAGGATTCCTGCATGTTGTTTGTGAGGGTACCTACCGTAGGGGACACGGGGAGAAAATGCAAAATGAATGCAAATCTTGATAATCTAATAACTTGTTTTGGAGTATTTGCTAAATCTGTGATGCGATGCGACGCATACATTGTGAGCTTGTCAAACAAATTGAATAAAAGCTACAAAGTAACTATAGTAACTAAAGTTTTCAAATAATTGTTGTGGAGTAAAACTAAATGTTTTGCCTCTGTGATGTATCATTGAAAATTGGAATTACTTACTTGAGTACTTCCACCACTGCAGCTAGCAATCTGTTTGCTAGTCCAGCTGGGGATACCATATGGTGAAAACAGCCTACAGTGTACCACTGTACTTATGCAACAGTCGTCACACATCGCTGACTGTAGCTGACAGGTGACTGCCTCGTTCAGAATGGGAGTAATGATGAGTTACGGTATGTGGCTGAACCTTTGCACGCACGCACGCACGCACGCACGCACGCACGCACGCACGCACGCACACATACACACAGCAAACAGGCATATGTTCGCATCTTTGCATGCATACCGCCGGTACCAACTCAGTAGCCTACAGTATGCATGCAGCCACATATTCATGCATTCCTAAAAGTCCTTATATGTATACTGTATACAGTACGTACATGCACTGAAACACACACACACACACACACACACACACACACACACACTCACGCTCACACTCAGACTCACACTCACACTCTCTCTCTGTTGCTGTGTGTCTCTCTCCCTCTCGGTGTCTCTGTCTCTCATGCACAGATGCTCCCACTTGGGAGCAGTAGAAGTACAGTGTTATATGAAGTGAATTCTTTCACATAATGCTTGGCTGTATCACATGTCGACCTTGAGGTTAGCAACCTGTATAGAGAATTCTGTTTGACTTGTTTCACAAAGCCTTTACTCTTTTTAATCCACTCCGGGTGCCAGTACAGTGAAGAATGCTACATTTCAGTGGCTTTTCACTTGCAATCCCTCAACACATGAGCCAAATGAACCCCACCTGCCAGCCGAATCCTGATCCAATTTTTCCAAAGTTTGTCAACTGTCGTAATTTTCAACCTGTGTTTCAATTTTGGCTGCTAAGGGATGAAACTGGATGTGGCGAACAGACACAAACAAACAAACAAACAAAATATGCAGTTCAATTATTTTATTGTCATTACAGAATATAAAATGTGCACTTCCTGGATCAATATACAATACACTAAATGTTAGAGGAAATATAACTGTGTGTGTGTGTGTGTGTGCATGCATGCAACATTTTCCTGGGGGTAGTGAAGTTTTATAGTGTAGTACTCTCATAATGCTGTTGCATATTTTGGGAACTCACTGTAGAAGAGAGTATTTTCTGAATGTGGGAGGTATGGGGGTATTGACTGGGATCTACTGAGCTACTTTGCTTTGTGTGGAGCTTAATTTTATTAATTTGGTCGTGCTCTCCTCTCAGTGGCGTGCACAGATAGATACTGTACACTGTACACTGTACAGTATGTGGACCATGGTGACATTGATCAATTCTTGATCAATGCTTCTTGATCAAAGCTTCTAATATATTATTTAGGCCCCAACATCTATAAATCTCACACTATTAAGGCAACCGGCCGGTTCCACGCGCTGCACAAGGTGCCCTTTTTTCACTTGAGCACCTGCCCCTCTAAATGTCTGTGTACGCCACTGTCTCCTCTATTATAAAATATATACCATGATTAATATCTTACATCCATGAAACCGATGTAATCAGGGACCTTTCATGCATACTACAGTGATCAACACTATTACAGTATTATTACCAACATCACTATGTCTCATGTCTATATCAACAGGTTCTATTTCTGTCTTTGTATGTATACTCTCATACAATTGTCATCACACAGACTGTCATTTTATGTATATTGTACAGACGTTGCGTTCACTTGGACACTTACCCTGGTGCGGGAGGGGGGAGGGGGGGTTACATATGTAGTATGTATATACATGCACATAGAAAAATGGGGGGGGGGGGGGGGGAAATGGCACATTTACTGTGAAAAAAGAAAACAAAATGAAATGGAACACTGAATGGGGAGAGTCAATGTATGGAGTAAGAAAAACAAAAGTTAATTAATGCTGTAAATGTATATGTTCACTCTCCTCCCAGTTCTGTACAAATTGTATGAATGAGTGTGCTTACCAATAAACAGAATTAAAAAAAATATATATATATACAGTGGACAGATACATTATCCAACAAAGATACTAGCAACCAGCAAAGCATGGTAGTGAATGATGGTACAGTACAGTAGAAGTGTACAGAATACCGAATTGTGCCGACCCCCATTTTCCAAAACTCATTTGTGGAAAAAGAACATTGAATGTAAAATAGTCTAGTCCCCGATTATAATACGACCCCGTTTTTTAGGATATTTCCATCGGAAAAAACGTAGTCTATATATTCAGAACAATAGGGTAGCTCTGTTTTGCACACACGCACGCACAATACGCATGCACACATGCACATGTATGTAACGATTTTTTCTCTAGCAAACATAATTAAAAAACAATTCCACCGTGCAGCCATTCAATAACAGCCATTAAATCATAATGGCAGACGCTGCACGTGGCCCCTATTGATATTTTCCTCCACATAATAAAGAGCAACATGTTCTCTTGTGAGGGTGAAGGCTTTGAAGCTGCTCTTTGAGGTTAAACTTGAAAGAAAGTGTAGGGTGGGGAGGGATCAAGGTGTTGAGTTGCAGAAGGCACACTCCTCACAAAGCAGACATCAGAGACCTAGTAGACACAACGCCAGGCGTGCCTTTTGTGGCAGCAAGCATTTTATGTAAGCGCAGAGCATACAGTATGCACACATATCAATGTACCTGAACGCCTACGCAAGTGTCTTGGTGTCATCTGAGAAGCTAAACACACACACAACAGATGGGACAAAACACACACATAAACAGCAGTGATGATATACCTGGCACGCACGCACGCACGCACGCACGCACGCACACACGCACGCACGCACGCACGCACGCACGCACACACGCACACACACAGTCACACACACATGGCAGTAGTTTAGTGCGTAGGAGAGAGACAGTGAAGCCTGTGCAGAGAATCGGAAGGTCACTCTCGGTACACCCCATGTACGTGTCGAAATGTCCCTGAGCCGGACACCCCTAACACATGCAGCTCCCCGCCCGTGTGCTGATCAAAGCCATCTGAAGCTGTAAAAGCAACTTCCCCTACCTCAGGGACCAGAAAATAACTCCCTTCCATATACTGTACACCTCCCTATACAGTGAGTGCACGTTCCAGGAAGTCTATGATTCAGTTGATGGAATATTTAGTATTTTTACTCTCTCTTATTAACCCATTTTGGGCGGTAACCCCTTTTGGTGTTTTAAACATTATGTTATAATTTAGCTATTGAAAAATAGCAGATCTACAAGCTAGCGCTACGAGCTTGTAGGTCTGCTATTTTTGAAAAGGAGGATTTTAAAGATTCTTTTTAAATTTTGAGGTCAGGCCTAAATGGGTTAACACCCCTCCCCCCCCCCCCCCCCCCCCCCCCATCTGCTGATGTTTTCCAGGCCCTCCTTTTCATACATCAATGTACATAACAGTAGTTATGCAGTTCTATCAAAGCCTTGGCCTTCTGAGTGTGTTCGTCAGATAGATAAAATAGCAAAGTATAGAGAGATGTCTCATCATTTCCATCTTTTATTCCACTTATCTTTCAGAGATCAGAGAATGTGTCACACATTTGCATTCAGGTTGTGTGATTTCTCAACCAGTTTCTATGGCTAATTAGCACACAACATCAACTCTGTTTCCCCCTGCTCCTGTCTCTGTTGAGCATCAGGAAGCAGATACGACTGTTGGTATCATGGCATCATGACTCCACACTCCACAGAGATGGCCAACAGAACAAAATATATACATGTACAAATATTTGCAGTAGGAAAGTTTGTCTATCCCTGCTGTTAGATTGGGTCGCTGCAGGCAGAAACCTTGTTAATTTCTATAATTTTTATCCCACGATTTTGTAACCCATTTTCACCCCTGTGTCAATTATCTAATGTGATCCTGGGCTCTACACACCCTCCACCAACCTAGTCCCCATATATGGGGACATGGGGAGAGCAACGGACTTGAACTCATGCTTCCTTCATGCCTGAGTGTCCAAGTTGCTCCTTTACACCTGACAGGGGGGAGTTTCCCTGGTTGGACGTAGCGCGTGGAAGGAACACGTTATTCCAACCAGTTCCTTTCCCCTCCATCAGGCGCCCCGGCTGGCCAGGGGGAGGCAGTTTAGAGACCAGGATTACTGCATGTTTTTTGTGAGGGTACCTACCCTAGGGGACACGGGGAGAACATGCAAACTCCACACAGAAAAGGCCCTTTCGCCAACCCCGCCTCGGGTAAGGGCACTGGGTAAGGGCACTGATGACGCGGAGGAGGAAACACGCCGCCAGCACCCACAGCGTCCCGAGCAGGAATCGAACCCAGGACCTTCTAGCTGTGAGGCGACAGCACTACCAACTGTGCCACCGTGCCCCTAGGCAGAAACCTTGTATCTCCATATTTCGTCTTTGTATGTTTTTTTATTCATAAATGAATGCCCATTTTATACTTCATGGCATCACCGTTTATGACAGTGTCGCACAAAAGTAGCAGAAATATAATAATGTTTTTGAACGTTTTGGGACCAAAATAGGGATGCCATGGGTTGAAAGTGGTTAAGTCTGTCTGTGGGTTTTATGGTAAATGGTAAATGGTGCATTTATATAGCACCTTTATCCAAGGCGCTTTACATTCACCCATTCACACACACATTCATACACCGATTGCGGCGGAAGCCATGCAAGGCACCAACCAGCACATCGGGAGCAATTTGGGGTTCAGTGTCTTGCCCAAGGACACTTCAACATGTAGCCAGGAGGAGCCGGGATTCGAACCGCCGACCCATGGATCATTGGACGACCTGCTCTACCTCTTGAGCCACAGTCATTGAAAAGCAATAACGCAAGCTTGTGACTAAAATAACTACATTATCTTTTTCCCCCCTTCATCTCCTGAAAAGTAATGGTTTTGGGACGTATAAGGTTTCCACCCGACAGTCTAGCTACAGTAGTAGAATTAGGAAAGTTCATCTATGGTTTTGGGACGTATAAGGTTTCCACCCGACAGTCTATAGCTACAGTAGTAGTAGAATTAGGAAAGTTCATCTAGCCCTGTTGGAATTACATGCACGATTGAATGTCACGCACTGCTAGAGCGTAGCGAGAGAACCATGGCAATCAGACTCCCCTCCGCCTACCACCGTGCAATAGTCCTCTTGCAGCAGGGGAGGCTCATTAAGTTGGGGTTTAACCACAACCCTATGTCCTTATTCTGTGGGCGAAAAATTCATGTATTTAGTAATTGTATAGAGTGAAAACAGGAGGGGGCCTAGTATATATCCCTGGGAGACTCCGGTCAACTAAGGGTTTCGCAGTAAGTAAGTGGTTAAAAAACCCAAAACAAAACAAACCTTGATCTTGCAACGCACTTTCCATGCAAATTTGATTGCATGAATACACAATCGGAGGGGCTTGGCTTTCCCTCCGCCATCTGCACTCTGTTGCACTAAGAAAATAATCTATTTAATTTCCCCAGTGGCCGCAGGTGCTATCATTTATCTCATCCAGCGAGACTTCTACAGCAGACAAAGCCATGAAGATAAAGCTACCTTGCTGCCTCTACGCCCCACTGTGCTGCCGTATGGGAGATGGAGGGGGCTGCACGGAGGGGGCTGTTCTGCAGTAGAGCAGGTCAAGGCTGTGCTCCACTTGAGGGGATTACATTTGATGTGGTCTTATTATAGTTAGGGATGAAAACGAGTTTTGATAAAACATTTGAGCTAATTGAAATAAAGAGGAGAAAATGTAGGGTGGCATTTCTACCTTTATCTAGTGGGGATGTATGTGCGCGCGAAGTTTCACAGCAATTGGATGCTGCGTTCATGATCTGAGGCATTTTGTACAAAATGGGCCACACACAAACTTTGGAAACCAATCTTAGCCAATTACGATGGAATATGAAAAATCTGACACATCTGTCTTAATGACATGACACTCGGGATATAGACGCATGCACGCACACACACACACACACACACACACACACACACACACACACACACACACACACACACATATATACATGCCTTCGGCCTGGCAGAAACAATGAAAATGAAAACAATACAGTAGCTGAAACTTATTATGTTAACAAAACTAACTAAAATCATTGAGAAACTGTCCTTAGTTTTACTTTGTTCAATATCCAATACTTTTCTAGCTGAAAATAGCAGATCATACATGCTCAGATCTACAAGCTGTGAACTTCTGCTATTTTTTGCTGTTTTCTTGAGCATGTTGCATCTCATATTATTACAATGAAAAACTAACACTAAAATGATTCCTTTTCAAAAGATGAAGAACTAAGGCAGCTACCCTAAACTCTAGCTTTACAAAAACAAATTAAAACTAACTGAAATTGAAAACAAAATGGCAAAACAAAATAGAATAAATAAAAACGAATGAAATACTAATAACATCCTTGTTCTGGTCCAAGGCTGGCACTGGCAGGCTGGGCTTGATGTTCCCATTCAGAGCAAAGAAAAGAAAGGAAACACTGGGTTTTATAAAACACACCATGTCTTGATAACTTCAAAGTGCTATGACTTGCAGCCACATCTGGGCACAGTAGGCAGTGATGGCGTGTAGCCTGTAAGACTGCATGAACTGAAAATGCTGCCTATTGAAAGTTAACAATACATGACAACATCCCTGGGTGTGCGTGCGTGCGTGCGTGCGAGTGTGTGCGTGTGTGGGTGTGTGTGTGTGTGTGTGCGTGTGCGTGTGCGCGTGCGCGTGTGTGTGTGTATGGGGTGACATGTTTATTTGCTTGATTCAGTGTGGATTCAACCACCACCCACTCACTGGCACATTGGAGACCCCCTGGTGTTTTCCCTGCAGAGCTGGCATTTTAATTTGTGCTTGTGTGACACCGTGCCCAGGCTTCTCTCTCTCTCTCTCTCTCTCTCTCTCTCTCTCTCTCTCTCTCTCTCTCTCGCTGTGTGTGTCTGTGTGTGTGTCTCTCTCTCTCTCTCTCTCTCTCTCTCTCTCTCTCTCTCTCTCTCTATCTCTCTGTGTGTGTCTATGTGTGTGTCTCTCTCTCTCTCTCTCTCTCTCTCTCTCTCTCTCTCTCTCTCTCTCTCTCTCTCTCTCTCTCTATTCACATCTGCGACTCTCTCTCTTTCACCTCTTGATTTTGTTTAGGAGTTGTAAAGTCTATTTTTAGACAATTCTTCTCTTTTATGAGGTTGACATTGATATTGGACATTTTTATTTTTGAGGGGCGCTATAGCCCCTCCTATATACAGATTTAATGTTTGTCTTTCAACGACGCTTGTTTAATAAAACGCCATAGACAATAATAAAGAGAAATGTAATGTTTGTTTTGAGGACTAAAACAGACATTAGCACCCATTGCTTAAACAAACATTATGTTGTAATTGATGTTGTAAGATGATAAGAGCGCCCCTCACTTCACACGGGTGTGATTTTTAATCAATTACACAACCAATGAAGTCTCCTACTGAGTGTCCTACTGACTCGGTCATCAAATGATTGGCTCAGGAATGCATGGAGACCGTCCTCTGAGTTCTAACCTGGCCTTGATTGGCACATAACAAGAGACCACACCCATCTCCATGCTGATTGGTCTATAATTCTAGTTCCGCTGGTCACTCTGGTCCCGTAATTGGTGGATGCACTCAGGAGGCCTATGGAGCTACGCCCACTTTCTTCTATACTGTCTAATGGAAACTATTCAAGTCACGCCTCCTCCTTCTACCATCGGTTTAGTGATTATTGGGAATATATCCGGTTCGATAAATAACATCTGAAGGATTTGTAGAAGGATATTTACTTCCTCACACCAAAGTGCATCATCAACAGAATGCTATCCTGGAATCAATACCATTTTTGGTTTTCCGATCCTGTCTGGAGCGGAAGTACTTTACATCATCAGGTAGCCGGAACACACGACTGGAACCGCTGGGGAGACACCAGAATTAAAGAGGTTAAATTGCACAATACCCTCCACGACCCCTTGCTCCAACATGCATGGCGTGCATTACTGAAGAATCCCACTACGCATCCAGTAGTATAGCAAACATTTTCACGGATTGCCCCACGCTCCCCAGACACAGAGATGATTAATTCAAAGCCATCCTGATGCCTCTCTCAGTGTACAGCCTCGTGCCATGACTCTGCGTTGACTCGCGTCAAGCTTAATTATTCCACGGATCAACACTTTGTGAAAAGGAAACTACAGTACTGCGCTGGCAGCAAAATGCAGACCTCCCTCCAGTCAAACTAAACTGTTATGCTTCCGTTTGGCAGCAGCATATCTCAGGGCTAAATGACTGTATAGCCTATGCATTATGTATACCTTTGTATATACTGCTGCAGCTTACAACACGCTGCTGTCACCGTGGCCATCCGTGACCTGTGGTTCCTCCTTTTGATTGGTTGTTGCAGTACTGTACAGTCCCCTTGGGTCAGGTGTCAAGACATGTCACGGCGCAGTAGATCGCGTAACAAACAAACCAACGAAAGCCACTGGCGTAATTGTTGTCCTCCCGGGGAACATGGAGAAGCACGACAAGTTGTCTGAGTATAGATGGATGTCTGTGACAGTGCAGTGGACTCATAGGGCAGTATTATGCGTGTCTTAAGTACCATGTCTTATGCCTTAACTTAAGACCTGGAGGCGTGGCCAATGCTGTTTGGCCACTCAGAATAGCCAAATGGCATTGATCACGCCTCCATGTCTTAAGTTAAGTAATAAGACCTGGTACTTAAGACACGCATAATACAGCCCATATAGCGTAGTAGGGGCTATGATTTTTCGAAGTTTCGAATTTTTTATTATAGCACCGATTGTGGTGCCACGTACTCTACATATTCAAGTACACAGTACGTCCTTTAACTTTGTTTTCAAATGTGATGCTTTGTATGGTCCCATTAATATTAACCTTGCAGCAATATATTTTAAAACACGCGTCATTACTTAGTCCTCATGATAGGATTATCAAGACCAGGCAATTTTCACTCTGATGTCGATATTTTCCAGAACACATTATTTTCCCTCTATGGGCACAAGTTCCTGTTGCATTCTCCCAATTTATTAGGCCGATTGTGGTCATCCTTTCTAGTGGGGGCTTCCCGTCTGTCAGCGTTCTAAACAGCAGTTAGATAGCAGTCCCTAACCCATTCAGGCCTGATGTCGAAATTTAAAAAAAAAAGTTTTCTAAATCATGACAATTTTCTGAAAGATTTGAGGCACAAAATAGCAGACCTACAAGTTCATAGCGCGCCACTCGGTGGCGCGCTATGAGCTTGTAGATCTGCTATTTTTCAATAGCTAAATTATAACATAATGTTTAAAACACCAAAAGGGGTTCCCGCCAAAATTGGGCTAATTGGCAATGATTGCAAAGTCTGGATACAATTAAAGAAGCCCCAGTCTGTAACCCAAAATATGAAGCTATTGTAAATATTTTCTTTTGGAGAAAGGCTGGTTTCCAGCCTGCTACAAAGTGCTTCTGCTGCAATTAAGTGTGCAGCAGCACTGTTGAGGCAGAAGCCTCATTCTGAGTGTGTAATGTGTTTCAGTAATGACACTGCATGGCAGCAAAACGGCTTGTCGTCACGCTCGCTGCCTACCGGCTCAACCCGTTACTGCTGACCATTAGAGGGCCTTTTGTCAGTTGTTGTCCCCTCCCTCCCTCCTTGTGGAACAGCTCCCTAACCACATCAAAGAGGCCCCCACCCTCCCATCCTTCAAAACTGCCCTCAAAACCCAGAATTGCTCTCCCCAGCTGCACCCACCCCCCCTTATGTTTTATCTGCCTTTGTTTGTTCTAAAACTAGACGTGTGATCTGGTTTAGAAAAACGATGATATATTTTATTTGAGGGGCCCTAGCCCTTCCTATGTTCAGCTATAGTGTAGATGTTTGTCCTAACACAAACATTAAATGCCATTGACAATGAATGGAGAATTTACGTCATATGTGTCTGAGCAAATCGGCTATTTTGTCCTAACAGAAACATTAAAGCTGCTATAAGCAATAAAATGTCAAAATGTTCAAAAACTTTTTTTATATTTATTTGTTTGGTATTCAGACAGCCAGCAATGAGTAAAAGGCTCCCAAAAAATGTAGTCTCTGTGATACATCTAGACGAGGCCACTATCTGCATTCAAAGATGTTCCTAGAAGTTTTGTCATTGGTCGGAAAAAAAAACGGTCGCAATGACTAACCAGTCAGGAAGTAGACAGGCAAATCGACCAATGACAAAGCTTCTAGGAAAATCTTTGGGAGTGTTTTACTCATTGCTGGCTGTCTGAATACCAAAAAAATTATAAAATAAATAAAAATGTGACATATTATTGCTTATAGCAGCTTTAAATGCCATTGATATGTAGACGTGCAAATCGTCTATTTTGTCCTAACAATTAATCCTTCCTTGACAATGAATGGAGAACTTACATCATTATGTGTCTGAGCAAATCATTATTTTTGAGTGGTGTAAACCACTCCTACAACTGGCTTTGTTAGTCTGTGCAGAAAAAATGAGCATGGTTGCTATGTTCACCCTGTTCACCCGGGTGTGATTTCATTACGTCAGACATGATTTCATTACGTCAGACAGGCCTTACACCACTCAGTTCACACGGGTGTGATTTTTTGTTTTACATCATGAAGATGTATGATCATAAGAGCGCCCCTCATATCACACAGATTTTTCTTTTACAAAACAAACTTTATTTCCCTTCCTGGTTTAATGTTTGTTTTTCCTTAGACAAATATTAAAATTGACAGAGAATGGACAGAGTTTAATGTTTGTTTTGTCACTAACAAAAACATTAAATGCCATTAATGAGTTTAATGTTTGTTTTGTCTGTGTTGTTTTGTCCTCGATGTGGGTGTGATTCCCCCCCCCCCCCCATGCACAGCGACTTTGAGTGCTTAGAAATGTGCTATGCAGCTACGGTATATAAATGTGAGTTATTATTATTACTACCAGTATACTTTGGACCATGCAAGTAGCAACGTGACACAATCAAAGTGAAGCTTGGCCAATCAGAGACTTATATTGGATAAGTGGCACAGACGTAGCGCAAAAAAAGACAAACTGCCTACAATTTACAATTTAGTCATTTAGCAGACACTCTTAAACGAGAGCGACTTACATTAAGCAAGAACAAAAACATGGTAATACATCATAGGAAAAGAGAGGAAGCCGCACACTCATATGCTCCGAAGGATAAGTTTATTGACGACGTTTCGAGCCAAGGCTCTTCATCTGGTCAAACTCAAGATGTCAGTGATACATCATACATCATATACATAAAAATAGTCATCAGAAATCATACGTAAGCTATGTATAGTGGAATATCTATATAATTAAACTATGTGTATATACTATAGAGTGCTATGTCTACATAAAATGCTATCTAAGTTACACAAATTGAGCCTTTGGATTTGCCTGTAAGGTCATCAAGGCTAGGGCAAGTGCTACGGGCAGATGGAGTCTGAAGAGGTGGGTTTTCAATCAGAATCGGAAAAATTCTGGATCGGGGAGAAGTGGCCAAAGTTGTCGCCCTTGGTCATCACTTGAGGATGTTGGATCTTTGGCGACGATCTCCTGAAAAGATGGGTTGGGATGGGAGGGATCACCACTTTCATCTCCGGTCCAATGGTTTTGTTCGGAGGGAAATTGTCGTATTCTACCAGCACTTGTTTAGGTCCATTGCCATGCATATTGTGTTGGGCCTTAAAATAAGACCCGTTTCCCTTGTGATAAACGTTGGTATAACACGGGACTACAACACTCAATTCCTCCCGTTTAATCTGTCCAGGTTTTGCGCTGCTTCCTTCCTTGGCCGCACCGTAAACGCAAGGGACTTGAATGTGCTCATAACTGCTCGGGGCCATGACGTGCGTCTCCTCTGCGCTGTTGCGCACTGCCTGCCTGAAGTTATCCCCCAACGCGTAGGTTGTCATTTCTGGGACAATTTCCCTTGGCTGTTGAGAGAACTGGGTACTGGAAGAGTTGGTGACTGCGTCGCTGACTTTCACGGGCACTTGACGACGGGATTTTGCGCGTCTGTTCTGGAACCACACCTGAAATATGTACAACAAAAGAATGGTTTTAAAAAGTGCATTTTTTTTCTGGCTTGGATAGCCGCTACACCAAAAACTTAGATTGAAATTCAGGAAAATACTGTATGCTTCTAAATTATCGTTGCCTATTACCTGAATTCTGGACTCTGGTAGACCAGTCAGAGCTTCCAGTCTCTCGCGTAGATAGATGTCAGGATATTGCGTGTCCGAATACACCTTCTCTAGGACCTGGATCTGCTGCTGAGTGAAGTTGGTCCTCTTTCTTCTGCGGGTGAGGAGAACCATGCTGTCCGTCCGCGGCCCGGGGTTTGAGGAGGAGTTACCCCTCTCTGATATGCTGTAATCTGCAAAATAAAATAATAGACAATTAGTTTTTGTTGCACGAGTTGCAGAAGCCAACAGGATATGCTGATTTAGCCTATGTAATTATTAAAACATTGTAGCCTAGTAGTTACCAACCTGAATGCATCATGCTGTTCATTCCGAGATGCCCTTCGTGATGATACATCTGGAAGCGACTTCTATCAACGATGCTCAGATTTCCAAGAACTGCAGACATTGCCTTCTACTGACGATCAGCTGCTGAGTGAGTGAGTGAGTGAGAGGAATGAATGAACTTCTCTTGGACGAATTCTGTCTTATATCCTCCATTCCTCCCCTCTCCATCTGATCAAAGGTGATGTTTCTGGGAAGTGTGAATTGGCGAGCCATCGGGGTCGGCTTGCAGAACAGCGACTTCAGACGTGTCTGATGGCCAGTGGAAGTGTGAATCCCTGACACCTTGAACGATGAAGCCACCGCAGGTCGCTTTCAACTCTAAAGCATTCCTAATGGGCTCCGCTTGCTCAATACACAACACTTGAGAAAACATTGATTCGCATTGGGATGAATATGCAGTATAACGGACCAGTAGTAGCCATCAAAGGAAGATGACTTTAAAGTCCTCATAGGATCAGAAAGGCCAATTTAAGCCTGTCTTTGACCTTGTTATTTTGGACTTGGTATGTAGGCCTATCATATACAGTTTAACTGTAGCTACAGCTTAGTTTGATTCTAAACCAGTAATTGTTTATAATGATGCTTCTTTTTTTACTGATGAATGCTTGGTTTAGGCTACTCGTATAGGCTAATCCTGGTTTACTCAGGCACAGTGAGGCACTACAGCTACACTGTCAGTTTATCTGTGAATATTTTGATGTTTTACCATGCTTGTTGTCTCTCTGGTTAAGGCGTCTGTTAACCCATTCAGGCCTGACGTTGAAATTTAAAAAAAAAAAGTTTTCTAAATCATGACAATTTTCGGAAAGATTTGAGGCACATTTTAACGATTCTTCAAAAATAGCAGACCTACAAGTTCATAGCGCGCCACTCGGTGGCGCGCTATGAGCTTGTAGATCTGCTATTTTTCAATAGCTAAATTATAACAATGTTTAAAACACCAAAACGGGTTCCCGCCCCAAAATGGGTTAATGGTTAATGTGGTTAAACGCTAACGTGACATGGATGCGTTCCAGGTCTCAATGGATTAAATGCCTAAATTGAAAATTGGACAATATTTATGGAACCTTTTTATCCTGCTAGACTGCTTTATTATATGATTGAGCACGATAACAGAAGTCACATTATGGTAAGCATGTCTCTCTGTTATGCATGTACCGGTATGTGGCTATAAAGGAAATGAGGCTTTTTTCCCACCTCTCATTGCCAAGACAGTTAAGCACAATACACAAGTTAAAACGTAGCTATCCAGCAGTGCAGGGCACTTATTGAATGGGTTGCCTCATTTAAATTAGTGGGGGGTCATGTCAGAACAGCTAGACTAATGTGTTGTATCCATTACAAAGATTTAGCAGAGGTGGACCCATTTACCATCAGGACTAGACAATCCCCCAACCAAAAATAACAATGTATCTATGCACCACATCTCTGTACGTGTGTATTTATAGATCTGTAATCTGTAAGATTGGGAGTGAGTCTGCAGTTCTGATTGCAATGGGAAGTGCATTCCAAAGTTTTGAAGCCAGAAGGGAGAAGAGTTTGGGACGTGTGGACTTGTTCCGGCGTTTTTAGTGAAGGTACTTCCAACTTCCCTGCGTTGGCTGATCTGAGCACGCGGGAAGGTTTGTAGGGATCGATCAGACATGCACGATATGGGGGTGCCATACCTTTGGTTGGTTTGAATGCCAACATCAGAGTTTTGTACTCTGTGTGGGCAGCGACCGGGAGCCAATGGAGGGAGCAGAGAAGGGGGGAGACATGTGAGAATTTTGGCTGGTTGAAGACCAAGCGAGCTGCGGCATTTTGGATCAATTGGAGAAGCTTAAGTGTGCATGCCGGTAGTAGCCTGGCTAATAAGCCAGACCGAATCAGCCGTTGGCAAAAAAAAATTGCCTGCCGGCGGATTACGGTCTGGAGAGGCTCAATTGTACGCCCATTTCCTACACCAGAGAACTGGTGTGGCCAATCGGGACACGGTATGCAATATGGACGGGCTTTGGTACAGTGACGTTCAATGCTTGAGACCTTTGACTGACAGTAGCTCTGACCAATTGCGTCAAAGAGAAAATGTTTGAACCCGCCCCCCGGGAAACAAGATCCATACACAGCATCTCCAGACTCAAATACCACACAACAGTGTGATTTGAGTCTGGCTTATTAGCCAGGCTATGCCGGTAGGCCAGTAAGGAGGGAGTTACAATACTCAAGTTTTGTTATGACTGATACTGTATGTCAGACACTCTTATATTATAATAATAATATATAAAGAATACTGTAGATAGATTATCATTCTACAGAAATGAGCCCTATATAGTGGAAGAACACTCATGTGTGGTTGGGGAGTTGGCACTTCTATTTCCATAACATTACATTATAGCCTTTGGAAATGAGAATTCGTAGAGCACTCTGACAAGGCGAGAGATGGAATTGTTTTGTTTAATGTCCAGACTGAGGGCTGTGTATTGCAACGTCACATTGGATTTTATAGATTTCGTGTATGTGGATTTGATGATTTGATGTCTGCTTGTTGAAATGGTGCATGATAAAGTTTACAAAATGATTCCAAGAATTGGTCGCAACAATGATGTAAGTGGCAAAGCAGTGACCCCTACATAACTTAACAAACCCAATTGCTAGTTATTAAGTAGGATTGATGGATGTGTCTCCCGGAACCATAATGACTTGATTCATTTAGAAATGACCCAATCAGATTCATTACTCTGTCCATGATTGGATCAGTGTTTTGAGTTGCGAATTGAGATGCAGTGATACTAGTAACATAATGATTTATTCCATGTCGTTACATGTTGACTAACAAATAACAGAGCTACTGTGAAGGGTTGCTGTTGGATCTCACATTAGTATCTGCTCGATGTATCCTGTGTGTGTGTGTGTGTGTGTGTGTGTGTGTGTGTGTGTGTGTGTGTGTGTGTGTGTGTGTGTGCGTGTGTGCGTGTGTGCGTGTGTGCGTGCGTGCGTGCGTGCGTGCGTGCGTGCGTGCGTGCGTGCGTGCGTGCGTGCGTGCGTGCACACTCGTGTTTGAAAAGGTATGTTTTTTCTCATTGCTCCCTAAAATTAGGGGAGTATAACCTTTTGTACCCCAAGCACATTGTTTCAAGTCAATTTGTGGACAGGCAATTTCCCCTCTTAAAGCCAAATCGCTGTCCTCTCGTGAACCCTTTTACTCCAAACAAAAGCTACCCCACTATGGCTGTGCCTTAATTTGTTGTGCTTGGGCTTAAAACACCACAAAACACACTTGAGGGAAAAGAAAAGTAGAACTACATTACAGTGGATGATGTTTTTCCCCTCTCTTTGTTTTTGCTGCACCTTTCAAACATTGGATCACAGCAAATTGTCTTTAATGGGAGGAAATAGGCTTGTCCCTTGGGCTTTCTGCACCGAAGCAGTCCCTAGCTGTAACAGTATGATCTCTCTCTCTCTCTCGCTCTCTCTTTCTCTCTCATTTCCTGTTCTTTGTGTCATCATACAGTTTGATGTTTACTGTATTGTACACTCCCCTGAACATGCAGCATCAGGCACGCTACACCGCTCGTATACGTAGAAGCTTCTGGTGCCCATAATGAGGCCACGGGGGGTGGGTGGGGGGGTGGGGGGGACTGGGGTAATGCACGGAGCAATGCGTGAGTTTCCGGAAGATGACGATAAAAGGAAAGAGAGTCATAGAGAATCTAGGGTGGAAGTGATAGAGAAAAGAGAGAGGGAGAGAGAGAGGAGATAAGAGCTGGCTCATGTTCCGTTGCTTGCACAAGGTCGACTGCTCTGACGATTGACAAACCTCACGATCAAAGATCATTGAATCCGATTATTCTTCCCCTTCCTGGATGTTCCTTACTGTATCCTGGCATCTCCACTGACATACACTGACATACCCATTCTGAGGTGATGGCAGCACTGACTGAGAGCTGTGTAACACACACACACTCGCATAGGCACGCACGCACGCACGCACGCACGCACGCACGCACGCACGCACGCACGCACGCACGCACGCACGCACGCACGCACACACACACACACACGCAGACACACACACACACACACACACACACACACACACACACACACACACACACACACACACACACACAGTCACACACACACATTGGTAAAGTATGCATTGGTTTCTGAACCATTCTGTCTTCAGAGAGATGTGAAAAGGTGCTTTGCATAATCCATTACAGGCCATGGGTCTGGGTGGATATACAGGCGAACGGAAGAAGATTTCTATGTCTGGTACCATCCACATTTACCTGCAGGAGGTGGACTTTAAAACGCATGCTGCCCCTGCTGCACACTAAGGCCGTTAAGCCTTTTCACTCCCAGTACCAATTTGTGGCCCTGTTCCTTGTTCGGTAATACATTAAAGATGACTTCATGAATTCTCTAATGACTGCCTGGCACAGTGTTTGCAAAACCTTTGTCTTAGGAAGAAAAAACAAAACTATATTGTCTGGTGAGAGAATGTACAGCGCCACTATGGCAAACTGTGGATTTAAATGGATCGAGAACATTATTATCCATTGGCGGAAATTAATCTTTTGACTTTACCCTGGGGTTAGAAAATGAAATATAAAAATAAACAAAAACAGCAATCATACACATACAGTAGACCGACAGAGTGAATCCAAGTGTAGCATAGTGCAGACTAGAGTGGAATTGCTATGAATTCATCTACATTTTAACAACGGAAATTGTGTGTGGAATAAAAGAGTTTTCATAAATATTCGTTGTAGCCCCGGGTGTTCTGTAACCGCTACCCTGAGGGGAGCATATCGATTTAGACAAAAATCTGATTCAATGTAAGGTTTCCCCTCAGATTTGCAGTGTTTTCTGCCTGTATATCTCTGAGGTTTCCCTACACAATCCATTTTCACAATCCTTGATTTACTTCTATTCTTAGACCACAGAAGGCAATCCCACATAGTGTTACAGTGAGGCTCAGACTCAGAGGCTGTAACAACAAGGGAGACCCAGCAACTGAATGGACCCAATTTAAATAATTTAATTAACAAATAATTCAATATATAACAAAATAGGATATTGTGGGGTGTGCCTGCTATTTTCAGTGGTGTATGTGAGTTGATGTATTGCAGAAGACCCAAACTACAACATTTCAATCCTTTTTTTAATTACTTCATGTTCATTGTGATTGTTTTGGGAGGCAAATTGAAGCTGAATGTTTGAAGGAATGCATTGAAATCAATGAGAGCTTGGTTGACAAGCGTGTGAATAAACACTATTTCTGAGTGATTACGACATTTGTAAAATAACGAGTTCAGCTAAATAGCAACTGTTTTTCATACCCCGCCCACCTTTGGAGTTGCATCATGGGAAGGTAACTACACAAACCAAACCTCTACCAAAGTGTCCACAGACACAGACAACTAAGAGACAATATAAGATACATGTAAGTGGATGTTGCTGCATGAGGCATTTTATCTTCCTGAACGATTGACAAAGGTTGCCAAATATTGTTTGTTCATACGCTTGTTGGCCCGACTCTCATTGATTTATTATAGACGAATCCACAGAGGGTTTCCCTGGGCGTGGCCATTACTGAGGTGTAGTATAACTGATTAGCTGCACCTGGCCTACAGAGCACTAATCCATGGAGCAGTGCCCTGTAGGGCTGTGCTAACCTGACTCCGCCAGATGGAAGACGAGCTTCCATCTGGGCTCACTGTAGCCCAATCGCTGAAGAAGGCCATCCCTTTTATCAAGCAGATGATTGGATGATCCCGCCCGTAGCTGCAGCTGATTGGTTTCCGAACCGGGCCGGGTCGGTTCAACGCAAATCCCTGAGCGAGCCCAGATGGAGCTTTGTTGTGAACTTGTGTATCAATATACGCCCCCATCTGGCGGAGTCATGTTACATCAATGCCTCATGTCAGATGTTTAATGATGTTCTTTCTTTTCATAATAGCCCTGGACAGAACACACAACCAGCAGGTGGCATCAGTGTATCTCTAAATAAATAGATATATTGCGAGTCAAAACACTTTCTATGAAACTTTAGCACACCAACTAACTCTAGAGAATGTCTTCTCACAGAGAAGCTCTTCAGTGTTCTCACTAACGATGTAGATCTTGCAGTGTGCTCACTCTGCTGTCAGTTCTCTCTGTTTATCAATCACAAAAACCACAGGTTGTTCAAAAATGTTTGAGCCGCTGACTTAAAATTGGACGCCATTTCTATACCAAGCAATGACCAACTCCTTGGTTTACTATTACGACGAGAACACCAAATAATCTACTGTAGTGCATGGTTCTAAAACGTGATGTCAAGGACCCGCAAATGTATGTATTTGTTAAAACATATACGTATAATACGTTCAGTTATCTCTTTGACTACTACTGTTAAAACATATACGTATAATACGTTCAGTTATCTCTTTGACTACTACTGTTAAAACATATACGTATAATACGTTCAGTTATCTCTTTGACTACTACTGTTAAAACATATACGTATAATACGTTCAGTTATCTCTTTGACTACTACTGTTAAAACATATACGTATAATACGTTCAGTTATCTCTTTGACTACTACTGTTAAAACATACGTATAATACGTTCAGTTATCTCTTTGACTACTACTGTTAAAACATATACGTATAATACGTTCAGTTATCTCTTTGACTACTACTGTTAAAACACATACGTATAATACGTTCAGTTATCTCTTTGACTACTACTGTTAAAACACATACGTATAATACGTTCAGTTATCTCTTTGACTACTACTGTTAAAACATACGTATAATACGTTCAGTTATCTCTTTGACTACTACTGTTAAAACATACGTATAATACGTTCAGTTATCTCTTTGACTACTACTGAGGCTCTGAGGAGTGTTGTTCTCCATGCAGCTTTTACTTCTATTCATTCCTTCTCTTACTTTTATGTCACATGTTCCCTCCCTCCTTCCCTCCCTCCCTCCCTTCCTTCCTCCCTTCCTTCCTCCCTCCCTCCCTCCCTCCCTCCCTCCCTTCCTTCCTCCCTCCCTCCCTCCCTCCCTCCCTCCCTCCCTCCTTTCCTTCCTTCCTTCCTTCCTTCCTTCCTCCCTCCCTCCCTCCCTCCCTCCCTCCCTCCCTCCCTCCCTCCCTCCCTCCCTCCTTTCCTTCCTTCCTTCCTTCCTTCCTCTCTCCCTCCCTCCCTCTCCTCCCTCTCCTCCCTCCCTTCCTTCCTTCCTCCCTCCCTCCCTTCCTTCCTCCCTCCCTTCCTTCCTTCCCTTGTCCTCCACCTGACCACTTACCAGGTACACACAAACCTCCAACATATAACAACAGGCCATCAACAGCACCCAGAGGGCTGTCGCATGCAATATTGAGGCTTTTCCATTAGTGCTAGATTGCATGGCGGTGGAACCATGACGGCTGTATGTGCATCAGGAGTCACACCATGCTGCTGAGAGAGGAGACGAGGAAAGGAGGGATGAGGAGGTGGGGAAGGATAGAGTCACACCATGCTGCTGAGAGAGGAGACGAGGAAAGGAGGGATGAGGAGGGGAAGGATAGAGTCACACCATGCTGCTGAGAGAGGAGACGAGGAAAGGAGGGATGAGGAGGTGGGGAAGGATAGCAACAGGAAAGAGGAAAAGAGGAGACCCAGGGAGAGAAGGAAAGGAGAGGGAAAATTGCTAAGAAAAGAAATCAGAAAAACAATGCAATAGCAAGGTACAAAAACAAGCGTGCTTTCCCTGCCTTTCTGTGGGATTCCTGCTGAGGTAAGAGCAAGACCCACAGCGAGAGCTGTCAGACAGACAAATCCCAGTCACAGCAGGAGCCTTACATCTTCTTTTGCCTTGACTCCTACAAATGGGATCAAACGAGCCATAGATAAACAAAGTTTGGCTGTTTGTGTGAGTCTTGGGAGCGGTGTTATTACATCATGACATTCTTCAGGACTAACTAGCTTCCTCTGCCACAATGCGGTCACTATGTCTTTAAACATGCCTAAGGCATACCAGTCAGCTCTGTCCGACAGCATATATAGTAAAGGAAAACAAAATATAAACGAATAAAATACAAATCAAAACCACTTTGACTAGGATTTTCACACTTTCTCAACTCACTATAGAATTTTGTAAAAAAAAAAAATGTTTTGAATTCATTGATTTAATTAATATTTATAATGAAGTATAAGAATTAATAATAGTGGATTTGCCACCAACATTTAATTTGAGTGAATTGTACCTTTTTTATAATTTATTTTAGTTTTAATAAATGAACAACTTTCCCTCCATGTTTTTTAATCAGTCTCAGACTTTAAAACGTGAACAGCTGCTCTTCCTATTGTTTTAGAACAAGAATACTAATCAAAACGTGTAACAAAAGATGTTTTGTCTTAAGTTATCTCTGGCCAGACCAGTATCCCACAACTCATTATAACAAAGAATATGTTGACTTTTACTCACCTAAACATCATGTCTGCAATCCACA
This sequence comes from Electrona antarctica, assembly GCF_951216825.1. Lineage (NCBI taxonomy): Eukaryota > Metazoa > Chordata > Actinopteri > Myctophiformes > Myctophidae > Electrona > Electrona antarctica. The sequence continues at coordinate 8,794,278 of NC_136798.1, read as the reverse complement.
CACACACACACACACACACACACACACACACACACACACACACACACACAGTACACACACACACCCCCCACGTTGCTACATCTCTTAGGCATAACTTAGATTAAGGTAAAAGCCCCCTAGCCCCTCCTATGTCCAGCTTTCCGGGTCTGTGTTTGGCTGATCACCCCATAACGATGATTTGATTGGCTGAGCACGGAGTGTGATGTATAATGATTGTATGATGCCCCACTCACTTCACACGGGTGTGAGATATATATCTTTTTTTGGGTCTTGACATGCCAGAAGTGGCAAGGGATTCATCGAACCTTAGACTATACTGCACGCTCGTATGAAATCTGCAGGGCGTTGCTGAAAATGAGCACTTGTGCTCAGCTACTACCCTGGGTAAATAAAGGATAAAAAAAACAGCAGTGGCGAGTAATCCCTGTGAAATAATGAGCACAGGAGGAAATAACCTGACTTGATCTTTTTGCATTCATATTTTCACATTTACAGGTCTGACTTTTAGGTGCATGAGTAATTGAAGACTCTGAATCTCCATCTTAACCATTTTTGAGGTGTCTGGCTTTCGGAAATTATGACATCATGGCAGCCAAGTCTATGGACTTTTAACACATTGACTACATAACCCGTTAAACCCGCATTTTATTCCATTGTCTTTCCCTGCGTAATACGCTAAACCAGCTATTTGTTATATGTGTTTAATTCACAGTTTTGTAATAACTTAAAAGAAATAGCGGCTTTGTCGCGGACCTGGTGACGAGGCCGACGCTTTATGATGACGTAACCGGAAATCACTCACTCTCATAGCGAGGATTCACTGACGCTTCCGGGAGGAGTGAATAGGAGTGAATCCTCGCTATGAGTCTGGCCGCACCAGGCTACCATTTAGGGACAATGTCCTCACAGACTGTTAGTGCAGAGTTGGATTATGGTTATTGTTGTTTTTGTGTCAGAATCCTTAATTAAGGGACCACTTCACCCTATTAACCCATTTTGACCTGAGATCAGATTCTAAAAATGTCTTCTACATCCTGACAGTTTTCTGAAAAAGCTATGTTTCTATGTCAGTGGTTCTTCGATTTTTCAAAAATAGCAGACCTACAAGCTCGTAGCACGAGCAGGGCTGTTGACAGTTCAGAAACATGCCAGTGACATCATCGGTAAGATCTCAAAATGTTATTTTGTCATTTTTATTCATGCAACAACAAAGGTTTTTATTTCAACATGCTAACTTTCCAGAAAGATAAAGGCTCTGGTTTCTATTAGCATGGAATCCTCATAAAGTCATTGTTAAGCAGGGTCTTGAACTGTCAATTGCCCACCAATGAGACGCTGAGTGAGTAGATGGAAATTGTCCTATTTTGTAATGACAATTAGTGAGGAGCAATTATACGAAGATAAGGTTGGAAATGGGTGAAGTGTTCCTCTGGCTGAGAGCTGAGGAGCTGTCCATGGTCCTGTAACTCCCACAGTTCTGTGGAGGTGGTGAAGTATACTGCGGTGCAATCACTCTGTTAGTGTGCGATATGGAATCTGACAACTTTCAAAGTTTGAAGTAAGCCTATGCATAATAAGTGTTCTGCACCTCTGCTCGCGCTTTGATTGGTAGCCTAATATATTGTGTTTTGCATATTTTTATAATTTGTTGTCTCCATAAGTTGGTTTATTGTCTACGTGACATATTGTAATTGTATATTACCCCCTCCTGGGGGCGTCTTCAAAATTAAAAACGAATATGCGAAAGCTGTGACAGCCTATCTATATGAAAATAATACTGAACTCAGCAGATAATAGACACCGTATTGAGCAGGTGAGCTCCAACTAGGGCAGACATGAACTGCATGTGAACAGCACATGTTCACTGTGGGTCTGTAGGCGTGTGCCTGGATTGTGCCCAAATATGGAGATCCCTGATGTCAGTGCAAATTGGCGTTGATAGGCAATGGTTTCTGGTGTGTGTGTGTGTGTGTGTGTGTGGGCTGACAGAACAGAGCTTGATCAGCCCAAGAGAGGGGGGAGGGGAAGAGGAGGGTGGAGGGAGAGAGAGACCTGGAGGGAGGGAGACTGGCCACAGACACGTATAACAAAAATGCAAGAACAAACAGCGCAAGTCCAATTGAACAAAGAGTGTCATAGAAGTTCCATGAAATATGGGACTACTTTTATTTGTATATTAAAGGATGGTTGCATTAACAATTTGTAATTGGTAATACATTACGGATATAATCACTATTGTCAACAACAGAATGTGGAAGGGTGTTGTCCATTGGCTTTTTTTGACTGCTAGTTTTTTTGTTTATTTTTCTTTTCTTGTCTCTTTCTTTTGTGTAAGTCATGTGTATTTTGTATGCTTTATTGTAAAATCATTCAAAAAACTGTTTTTTTTAAGAATCACTGATGCGGGAGAGATACAGCAGTAGATCACTAACTTCTATAGCCATCATATGACACTTAAATATATCCTAAAGGAAAACCTGAAACATTACAAAACGTACGTTCTCTGTTTCCCCATACACTATTAAATAAATAGACTCACCAAACATAACTCTAGCTGTGAATCAGGTCCCATCCCTCTGTCGCACAGTACTGCTGGCATGGCATGTACACTACAGTCGACGGAGCTATCAACCGTGGCCTGTGCGTATGTATGTACACTGGAATATCTGCACTCCTCCTGTTTGCGGAGAGAGGGATCATCAGGTATTCCTATTCCGTGACAGAATAATCTTTGTCAACTGCTAGTATAGCTACGTCGATCCCACCAGAATGTATGATTGTAATACGTTTTGAAGATTAATTTCACCCAGCACTGAGGACTCCAGCTGGAGTGCACCCTGGAGACGTGCATACGTTGTTGTTTTGCAAAGTGAAAAATCCTCTCCGTAGGTATGTCTCAATAGAGCCAGAAGTCGATATCTGAATGACTTCTGTTTTGACTGCTTTAAGCTCCTGTTTAAATGGGTGACTGATTATTCTTGTAATTGTGTGTCCTGTTTACCCGGCGGCTTCAGGCATGGTTACACTGCTACACACGGGAAGAGGCTGTAAGATTCCACCCATAATGCATCTGGGTTAAACCATTAAATAGTTTGGTATATTAAAAATGCAACATTATTCTATTATATATTTTAGTGCGTTAATCCTGCCATGCAACTTCGACAAGAAATACGCGTAGTCAGCAGTTTGCCATGAAGTAGCCGCTTCCCTTTAGCAAAATCAAGAAAGCTATCATTGAAATTAAATAAATGTATATTTAGTTGCTGTTGGTGCCACGTACCAGCGCTTTGTTTCCTTTAGAAACATTAAGCCTCTCCTCCTCACTGCAAAAGCCTGTGCACGTGCACATGCGAGCGCATGTATGTGTTCATTAGCTGTCCACTTCCATTACAAACAAGATCTCTTACACACAAGATCTCTTGTCCTGTCATAGCACGTGCCTCCATCATTGATTTGCCATCAATTCTCTGCGATGTAAAGGCTCCAAATGGCCTCTAAATTTACTGTTTGTTTACTAAAACACACACAGTATGTTTGTGTGGCAAACATCTTCATACAGTACTGTAAATCACATACTGTACACACAACTACACACACACGCACACACACACACACACACACACACACACACACACACACACACACACACACACACACACACACACACACACACACACACGACACGTGCTTGCGTGCATGCATGCAAGTACAATACCACCATTTCAGCTTGCTACAGTTGCACAATGCCTGAAAATGGAATCTTCCCCCGCATGGGGAGTGCATGTGCAGCCTTCAGTTTCCCAGCATGTGGCTGAAAGCACACGTGCCAGGCAGCTAGCATCCAAATCTGTTGAAATATCTGTCCGTTTGGGCTCCGTAGCCCAATGTTCATGCATGCATCTGCTACTGTAAAGCACGTCTATGATCACAAGTATATTGATCTCAACATTCATCTCACCTCCTTCATGTTTCTTGTTGTTACAATATTAATATCACCACATTAATACATAATGTATGGCAGATGAATGCTCCATATGAGCGTGTTGCAGGGACGTGTTGCACCAATATGAGACAAAAGCCACTTCTACGACGATGGAATATCAATGCTTTGATATCTCAGAAGCCGTCCTGTGCATAAAAGGGAGGAGTGGGTGTACTGTAGCCTTACAGGGAGGAGTGGGTGTACTGTAGCCTTACAGGGAGGAGTGGGTGTACTGTAGCCTTACAGGGAGGAGTGGGTGTACTGTAGCCTTACAGGGAGGAGTGGGTGTACTGTAGCCTTACAGGGAGGAGTGGGTGTACTGTAGCCTTACAGGGAGGAGTGGGTGTACTGTAGCCTTACAGGGAGGAGTGGGTGTACTGTAGCCTTACAGGGAGGAGTGGGTGTACTGTAGCCTTACAGGGAGGAGTGGGTGTACTGTAGCCTTACAGGGAGGAGTGGGTGTACTGTAGCCTTACAGGGAGGAGTGGGTGTGCTGTAGCCTTACAGGGAGGAGTGGGTGTGCTGTAGCCTTACAGGGAGGAGTGGGTGTACTGTAGCCTTACAGGGAGGAGTGGGTGTGCTGTAGCCTTACAGGGAGGAGTGGGTGTGCTGTAGCCTTACAGGGAGGAGTGGGTGTACTGTAGCCTTACAGGGAGGAGTGGGTGTACTGTAGCCTTACAGGGAGGAGTGGGTGTACTGTAGCCTTACAGGGAGGAGTGGGTGTACTGTAGCCTTACAGGGAGGAGTGGGTGTACTGTAGCCTTACAGGGAGGAGTGGGTGTACTGTAGCCTTACAGGGAGGAGTGGGTGTACTGTAGCCTTACAGGGAGGAGTGGGTGTACTGTAGCCTTACAGGGAGGAGTGGGTGTACTGTAGCCTTACAGGGAGGAGTGGGTGTACTGTAGCCTATGTGATTCAGCAGCGAAGCCTGGTCGTTCCCAGGATAAACACAGGAAAGTGGAGTGGCAGAGAGGCAGAGAACTGTTTAAATATAGCTCCGCTGTCGCTGATGACCATCCCATTAAACGGAACGAGGGCTGTGTGTAACACCTCTATAGTTTTGGAGATATTTACAACTTCGCGTTAAAAGAAAACTATTAATAATGCATTTGTCCGGCTTGTGTCCGGCGATGGGATAATGAAAGATTGATACGTCCTGCCGGCCGGGCTGCTCCCTCCCTCCCTCATGCCACTCGGGTGTTTAAGCGCGTCGTGTCCTTTCCGGTAAATTGGAGCGCGGCGTGAGAGCAAAAGGAAAAGAGCGGCGGGGCTCAGCGCTCGTAGGCTGCCGTGATTGGCTAATGGGCCTAATGTCCTGTGCAGTGCTTATCCTGATTCACAGATGGATGATGATGAGGCAATTGGGCTCCGGGGGAGGAAGGGGGAGGGGGAGGGGGAGGGCGGGGCGGGGTTGCAACAGAGGATCCCTGGAGGATGGGAGAGGAGGAAGGAAGCGCTTTTCCACTGACCTTTGACCTGAGGAGGGAGAGAGAGGGAGTTGAGATAGAGACGGATGAAAAACAAGATGCACACAAAGAGGGAGAGAGACCGTGCTCTGGCAAGCAGGGGTGTTAAGTAGAACTAAGTGCTGTACTTAAAGGGGCATTCCACTCATTTTCAACATTTTACTATGTCATTAATATACCTTAGAGCTGTTGTGTGGAAATAATAAAAAAGTCCCCCCATTCTGTGTTTCCTAGAATTGGAGGTCTGAAAAAAATCATTAACATGGTGAATCACATCTTGATGATGTCATCAAGATGTGTTTCACCATGTTAATGATTTTTTTTTCATAATTACAGTTCTAGGAAACACAGAATGGGGGGACCTTTTTATTATTATCACACAACAGCTCTAAGGTATATTAATGACATAGTAAAATGTTGAAAATGGGTGGTTTTCCCCTTTAAGTACAATTTTGAGGTATTTCTACTTGAGTATTTCATATTTCCAATACTTTTACTTCTACTCCACTACATCTCGGATCCAAATATTGTACTTTTACTACACTACATTTATTTGACAACTTTAGTTTACTATATAGTTACTTTGTGGATTGTGATTATTATTACAAAACATACGGTAACTACTTCAGCCCTATATACATTCCGACCATTTTCAAAATACCGGTAGCCAATCTACAGATCTGCTATTTTCAAAAGATTATTATACATTTGAAAACTTCAAATAGGACGTTCTGCATGCTATACTTTTGCTACTTTAAGTACATTTTGATATATTTTGTACTTTTACATGAATTCCAGACTTTTACCTGTAACAAAGTATTTCTATTTTGCAGTACTGATACTTTTACTCAAGTACAAATTCATTGGCTGTGCATGGCTGGGTAGGGGGAGGGGGAGGGGGGGGGCTCCCCCTGCCCTTCTTTAAACAAAGGGTCAATGTGCAAGGATCAGACCCCATGCTGTGTCTTTGTTGAGCATGGGGAGTAGATTCCATGTAGATGTCCACAAATGTCCACAAATCTTCAGTAAATTGTTTTCTCGGTAAATGTCCACAGATGTCCGTTAACATCCCGTAATCAGGGAATTAACCGGGAAAAAACCATTTGGCATTAATGCCCGTTTTTGCCTACTTTCACCCTGTGTGAGTATACTTTTTCCACCACTGCTGGCAAGCGGAGGCAGAGACAGACACGCCGCTGCAGTCTCGTCTCTCCTGCAGAAATGTACAAGCTTGCATGCCTTAATCAAACACCATTACTGTAGCTCGTCATCATGTAAACAGACGCCAAGCATTTCTTTCCTTTTCCCCGGTTCGGTCGTTTTGGGAACAATGGAGTTGTTGACGTTCACAAAAACTGACAGGACCATTCTCCCAGGCCATGAATACTTAACCCATTTTGACCTGAGATCAGATTTTTCAAAAATAGCAGACCTACAAAGCTCGTAGCGCGCCACTCGGTGGCGCGCTATGAGCTTGTAGATCTGCTATTTTTCAATAGCTAAAGCATAACATAATGCTAACACCAAAAGGAGGTCCCGCCCAGAATGGGTTAAAATGTCTACCTGAAATTTCCCCTATTTAAGAACCGCTTAACATCCAACATCCTCCTACCTGACTCTGCATGCAGCTGAACATTATGAATTATTATGCGAGCACTCAACACAAAGGGTGACAAAACATCCATTCGGATGATTGTTTTAGTGCTGTAGAGAAATTCTCCTCTGGCACAAGAGCAAGCGAGTGAGAGAAGGGAAAGTAGAAGGAGGGATGGAAAGAGTGAGTGATAGTGAAAGAGTGAGTGATAGTGAAAGAGTGAGTGATAGTGAAAGAGTGAGTGATAGTGAAAGAGTGAGTTATAGTGAAAGAGTGAGTGCTAGTGAAAGAGTGAGTGCTAGTGAAAGAGTGAGTGATAGTGAAAGAGTGAGTGATGGTGAAAGAGTGAGTGATGGTGAAAGAGTGAGTCATAGTGAAAGAGTGAGTGATGGTGAAAGAGTGAGTGATGGTGAAATAGTGAGTGATAGTGAAAGAGTGAGTGATAGTGAAAGAGAGAGTGATAGTGAAAGAGTGAGTGATAGTGAAAGAGTGAGTGATAGTGAAAGAGTGAGTGATAGTGAAAGAGTGAGTGTTAGTGAAAGAGTGAGTGATAGTGAAAGAGTGAGCGATAGTGAAAGAGTGAGTGATAGTGAAAGAGTGAGTGCTAGTGAAAGAGTGAGTGATAGTGAAAGAGAGAGTGATAGTGAAAGGGGAATACAGAGGGAAACGGTTTAAGGAGTTCTATCGCTCCATACATCTACCCTGCATGGGCCTGGAGCTTGATTGATAGCTGTCACGTGCTGAGACTGATCCCCACCTTGAGGGCCACTGGCCCACTGCTGAAGAGACGTGATTACTGGGGTGTGTGTGTGTGTGTGTGTGTGTGTGTGTGTGTGTGTGTGTGTGTGTGTGTGTGTGTGTGTGTGTGTGTGTGTGTGTGTGTGTGTGTGTGTGTGTGTGTGTGTGTGTGTGTGTGTGTGTGTGTGTGTGTGTTCTTTTTGGCATCTTTTGTTGGTACTTTTGGCATCAGATAAACCAACATTCCTGCATCCGATAGAGTGCATGCACAAGTCAGGAGCTATACTCTACTGGGTGAGGACAACGCGAAAAGAAACACAAGCTTGATAATTCCCCTAAGGACACCCAAGGAATCTGATTGGTTCCATTTGTACAATCTCAGAGTTACAGACCGATAAGGGCCCATTTGGTTCCTAACTATCATTCATTTAGCTAGGGACCCCCTGGCACATCCTCAAGGACCCCCGAGGTCTCCGGACCCCGTGTTTTGAGGGTGCAGTACTTAGTTCAGACTAGTTATTGGTCCGACAAGCGATAATTTATTGGTTCCCTTTTCATCCATCATGCACTTTAAAATATCACCATGCACTTTGTGTTGTATGTTACGTGTTATGTTATGTGTTTATGTACTACGGTTATGTGGGAGCTCCCTTGAAATTTCGTTGTATGCTCAGTGTATGCTTGGTGTGCAATGACAAATAAAAGTCTATTCTATTCTAACCTACCTCAAACCCTAACCTAACCATAACCGCAAGCACAGGAGCACGGACTATAATGCTCCGTCTGAATTACGTGCAGATCCCATGTTGGGAACCAGTTCCCTTAGCAGTAATGGCTCACTGATGGTGTGTGGGGCTATTCTGTTCTTTGAGTCCACTCCTCTCTACGCTGCAGTTTAAATGCTAATCACTTTCTGTGGTGTGTTTGCGCAGCTCATATTCCCCAGGGAAGCCCAGCAGGAGATACAGTAAAAGGGAAGAGCAGAGAGAGGTTGTGCAGAGAAATTGATGACAAAAATCACACCTGTGTGAACTGAAGTGAGGTGGCGCTCTTATCATCAGCTGGCCATTCATTATCAATGGCATTCAATGTTTGTGTTAGGACAATGTTTGTGTTTACACGAACCCTCAAAGGTGGACATACAGTAGGAGAGGCTAGCGCCCCTCAAAAAAAAAAAAAACAGTTCTGAAACACAGATCATTATGAACTCATTAAAAGCAGGAAAGCATCTGTGTTATTCGATTTAACCACTTTAATCATTATTTTATACTTTGGCATTAATATATAAGCTCATAGTACCTCACTTGGTGCCGCACTATGAGCTTGTACATCTGCTATTTTTGAAAAATCTTGAAAATATGTGCAAATCGTTGAATGTATATGTTTAAAAGCGAACATTTTTAACTCATACTCTTTGCTTCTGGGGACCCCTGGAGCTTAATATTTTGAGATGGGGTTGGCGGCCAAATATATATAATTTGACATGAAAAGGTTTGACCACCACTGACATGATATAGCAACATGAAACATTTGTAGGATTCAACCTTGCCCGCTGGCTATAAGTGGTCCAGGCGCATGCCACATATAGGCTCCGGCCTGACAGAGTGTCACGTGTTCGAGTCCCGTTCATGACGACCTTTGCTGCATGTCTCTCCCCTTCTCTCTCCCTTTTTCCTGTCTATCTTCACTTGATACTATCAATAAAGGCAGAACATCCAAAAACAAATCTCAGGTCTTAATGGGTTAAACTTAAAGGATTCAGAATCACTGATATCATATCTGTCTTTACGTATATGATTGGGGAATAGAATTCTGCTTATACAATGTTTAACCAGATTCTTAACATTCAATGAATGTGAATAGTGCATGTACGTGCACGCGCGTGTGTGGACATGCACAAGTAACACCACTGCATCAGTGAGTAGGTGTACAAGTTATTTTACAGACATCTTTGTGCATCTGTGTGTGGCGTGCGTGTGTGTTTGTGTGCGTGCGTATGTGTGCGTGTGTGTGTGCACACAGACACACACAAGTGTGCGTTATTCTGCGACAGACTCGTATGGGCCCAGCTGTGGTATTTAGTGGTCCTGATCCAGGGTGTGAGTGGCTGTCGGGCACAGAAACAGGACAGAGGGTGTAACCGGCCCCAAACCCCCAACTAATCTACTCTTGCAGTTATCGCCTGCTAAAGGAGCTTACAGAGACACTGTCTACCCTAGGGAACCCAGATGTACAGCAGAATGTGCGCGCACACACACACACACACACACACACACACACACACACACACACACACACACACACACACACACACACACACACACACACACACACACGCGCACACGTGCACGTGAGCGCACATTCAGTACAGTCTATCTACACACATACATACTGTATAATCCCATACACACAAATGCGTGGGTACTACCTGCAAGCGTAAATACACCCTGCACGACAACACGTCGTACACAGTCACACACCTTCATTTGCAATTACTTGCGACACCATCAGCATCTCTGACTTGATAAAAAACACTTAGACAACAGTGACAACAACAACAACCAACAACCTTAATGAGCACCACGTCATCCCATTAATGCCCGAAACCCCCAGTAAAAGGCAGTAAACGTGTTACTATTTAGATAAAGCCTATCTTAATTTGTTTTCTTGCAACAACACCCGTACAAAGGGAACTCTAATCTAATCTTCACTCTGTTCTCTGTTCCCCACCAGTTAATGCTGAATTTGGTAGAGATATTGCATGCGGTTTCAGTCACACGTACTATCAGCCCCACTGCACTATTATCACCGTCCCCCCTCAGCGTATCATTGCTTTAAGATACCACCAGTGTGACCAACTGTCATTGAGGTCCTTTGCTGTTAAATTTAAACTTTTTTATTTTAGTTAAATTCTTCCCCAACAATCCTACACATGATCAGACTCTCCCTTATTGTTTAAAACAACGATAATATGATAATATGACATCATCATGACATCATATTTGAATGCAGTTATAAAAATCAATCAATCAATCAATCAATCTTACATGGTGCATTTATATAGCGCCTTTATCCAAGGCGCTTTACATAGATTGTGCATCAATTCACCCATTCACACATCGATGGCGGCAGAAAACATGCAAGGCACTATAGCCAGCACATCGGGAGCAATTTGGGGTTCAGTGTCTTGCTCAAGGACACTTCGACACTAACTCTGGGGGAGCCCGGGTTCGAACAGGCAACCTTGCGGTTACCATCCAGCCACTCTACCCCTGAGCCACCGCCGCCCCCCAATCTTAATGAATCAATCAATCAATACCTTGTAACATTCATTTCAGTAGTCTGTTTTAGCGACACGCCTTATCATTATAGCATTTGTCGATATGGAACTATAGCGCTGAACAAGAAATGCTGCAGCTTCCTGGACACATCTCTGTTGATGCTCTTCATCGCAGGACCACTGAGACAGTCTTGTTTCATTGGACATCAATTAGGAGCATGGAATAATTCAGGTCCTGTTGTTCACGTTTGGCTATAGCGTAAGCTTGGAAAAAGACTCTTGAGCACACCAAACATACTCTCAACGTCATTTAGGTTTTTACTGTATTCAGTGACTCAATGCAACTCAACATCACTCTTAAAGAAACAAACGCGCGCTTCACTGAATCATCGAGAGGTACATCAGAACACTCATTATGAGAAGTGCTGCTATAATTTCTCTTCTCTTCATATTCATATCTCTTTAGCAGTGGCTTAAGCAGACACAATGCCTTTCTATTGTAGCTGATCGGAGAGGCCTCAGCTTTTCACAACAGACGAAGAGCAACATCTAATAGCACGGATTCTGATCGGAGCAACTTCAATTATTGACATGCTGCACTTGGCTTGTGAAAACAGTGCAGATAGAACCGATGGGAAACCTCCCATTGAGTTAAATGTTATCTGGATTGGGCACAGAGAACCACCAACCTGATCCGCCCACTCACTCATTTCAATGAAACTTGCTCGCCTAGTACATTCTCCTCCTGACCCGCCTGGAAGCTGTCTCTCCTTCCCGTGTTTGATGACATCATCATGGGCCCATAACCATGCACATTGGTATCCTGTATGTTTTGTTTATGTTTTGGGGGCCAAACTTTTAGTATTAGACTTCAACCAGCCTTCCCAGTCCTGGGGGCTTGAACCCCCCCTCCTCTGTCATTGACTGAGCCTCGACTCGAACGATGGGATCGGTGGCTTTCTCCCTCATTTCAAGCAGTACATTCCTGATTTTTGGAGTTGGTACTGCACAGCTTTGACACTTTCCACCCAACTCTGATGATTTTACCGTTTTATTCACATGACTCTTCATAATAATAGTGATGAGTTGAGGCTGAGAGTGGAGGCTGTTTCCTGCATCAGCGACCCAATACGTGTTATTTATTGAAAGCCAGGTGCGCCAGGAATGTATTTTACTGATTCAGAATGGTCTCGCACTCTCGCTATTATCCAATTTCTAGCAGCAGCCTCGTTGCTAGACAACGCTTGCTTCGGCTGGAACCCTGTGTTTGAAGAGAACGCAGATGTTCTTGGTGAATTTCAGATTTTTTTGCTGCCTCGTGGTTACATTAACGCTTCTGAAGAGAAATATTTTTTGTTTGTTAGACGAATGGGCGATTTTGCTTTCAGATTTTTTTGGGAATTTATATCTGAGGCCGAATCTGAGAACGCCTTCTAGGGACCTAAGGTTTCTGAAAACCTTCAAATTCTGATTCATTCTTTTTTTAAATAGTTATGTTGCTACATGTATAGCAATAGCTGATGAGACACAGAGAGCGCACCGGCATCAAAGGTAGAACCACTCCCATTGCACCAGGCGTCAATGGGCTAAATAAAATATAGCGGCTGTATCCGGTGGTGGTAGAAGACAGTGTCTGAGTCTTTGGTGGCAGGCAATGAGTTTTAAGGGTGTGCACTCCATGAGTGCACTGCATGGCACACCTTTACATTTCACTCTCGTGGCCCCATTGTCGTAAGACTGGCCACTATAATCTTCAAAAGGAATATTGAGCTCACCTGGTCTCTTGAGGATGACGGATGACAGGCCTTCTCCAGTTGATTTTCGCAGCTTCAAAGAACCCCATGAAATATTCTTTGATCCCACCATCTACTGCCACATTTCGAATGACAACAGAGAGCTGTTCTTTAGCTCTGATATCAGCGGTGCGGTCCAAAATGAGTGCATGGTATTCAGAGAATTTTATTTCACTCACAAAGCTATTTTGACAGAATGGACTGGCAGGTTTTCAGTGATACAAAAAAAATACAAGAAGTGCTTAGGCGACGTTGTTCCCACTGAAACTATCAGTTTATCCAAATCAGAGTGAGAAGCGCTCAAGCAGCAAGACATCACTTATTCATCCAGGAATGAAGAGGAGAAACATGAAATAAATAAAGGTTATGGCACGCACACGTCTTTGAAGTGGGTTACACATTATAATTTACTTGAGGGCATGACCGTCTCCTTCTCTCTTCCAGAGGAGCTAAACTGCTTTTACGCCAGAGATACTTGTGAAGTGGGATTGTGATGTGAATAATGCTTTACTTATTTGTTTGGTCTGCAGTCTGACATGGAAGCTGGCCTGTGTAGTTAAGTACGATTGTGATTGTGCTATTGTGGTTGCATGTTATTACAGTGCACACACACATGCATGCACGCACACACATGCGCATACACATACACATAAAAGACAGGCAGGCTCTACTTAGGGAATCCATTGTTTCAACTACTATAGCCTACAGCTTTTGTTATTATTATTATTATGGTGTATGGACTGTCTGTCCATGACTGTTCCAGTTCATTACTGTATGCCCCTGCGGGTTGTGTGACAGGCTGCTGGGTGTATGTTCTGAGGGGCTGTCATGCAATACTGTATTATGAGTGTTGTGACTTCCTTTTCATTGTGTCTCATAACTTAGCGGTTATTTTTTTGAAATAATTTTTATCCCCCAATTTTGTAACCGAAAATAACATCGCCTAAATGCAACTGAGACGTATCCTCAGTGATGTATCCCAAGGTCATCGGGGTTTCGGGTCTCTCGAACATCATACCCCTCACTCGGGTGACCCAGCCGGGGTGATCAAGTCCCGACTTACGCCCCAGTAGCTACCCTCGATCAGACCACTAGGGAAAGACAGGGCCGCACAATCCGTTGGAACCACTCCGGAACTACTATGCCGGGACTGAGAGGTACAACCCATTTTTCACCCCTGTGTCAATTATCTAATGTGATCCTGGGCTCTACACACCCTCCACCAACCTGGGGAGAGCAACGGACTTGAACTCATGCTTCCTTCATGCATGAGTGTCCAAGTCGCTCCTTTGCACCTGACAGGGGGGAGTTTCCCTGGTTGGACGTAGCGTGTGGAAGGAACACGTTATCCCAACCAGTTCCTTTCCCCTCCATCAGGCGCCCCGGCTGGCCAGAGGGAGGCAGTTTTAGAGACCAGGATTACTGCATGTTTTTTTGTGAGGGTACCTACCCTAGGGGACACGGGGAGAACATGCAAACTCCACACAGAGGGGCCCTTTCGCCAACCCCGCCTCGGGTATGGGCACTGATGACGTGGGGGAGAGGACACGCCGCCAGCGCCCACAGCGTCCCGAGCGGTAATCGAACCCAGGACCTTCCAGCTGTGAGGCAACAGCACTACCAACTCTGCCACTGTGCCCCCCGGTCAAATTATTTTGCAAACTGCCTGCGCCCACACTGTATGCCTCGAATGAGGTCAGTGTGACGTAGTCTGATAAAGGGGTCTACTGGATCAGTATACGATAGACCAATTATTAGAGTTATTATAGAGCATTTTGTTATTGAGGTGACTACATTTGAAAGAAAGAAAGAAAGAAAGAAAGAAAGAAAGAAAGACATTCTAAAAAGTAATATGGAAGATTTTGTCTGTTTCAGCACGCTCGGGTGAACTTTGCATGGGCACATTTAAGTGGAGTCTGGTACTTCCTGGCCTGAGTGTATAGTTCTTCTAAGAATAATGAGTACAGTAGGACTTGTAGTTATGGTCAGTGTAAAGGGCACAAGGAAAAATGAATGTCCTGCTTTAAAAAAAAAGAAAACGTAAGTTTCAGGTGTGCAAGTAGAACCTGGAGCTTTGGCTGTCCCGGTTGTAAGTTCAGCCCTGTTGTCGCTCCAAAGTAAACGCAGTGTCCCTCTGATGCCTGGTGTCCCCTGTGTGGGAGTCTCCTTCTCTCTAAAAAATGTCCTATATTTGTCTCCACCAGGCCGAAGGCATGGGGAGGAGAGAGTATGTTTTGCACTCCGTCCGTCCGTCCGTGTGTCCGTGTGTCCGTCCGTCCGTCCGTCCGTGTGTCCGTCCGTCCGTCTGTGAACAGCTAATCTCTGTTGGGTTGATCGCAGCCATACTCTGCACACACACTCCCTGGATGCCAGAGCTGAACCTCTGCTCCAAAGTTTTCACATTGGCCTGTTATAGCGCCACCAGGAGGCCGCTTTGTGAAAAACAAATGTTTTGACGGTACACCCACAGATTTGGTCCAAACATTACGCAAATTGGTACACAGTCTCTCTAGAGCCATTCAACGAAACGGGTCTTTCAGATTTCTCAGACTCCATCCTGATTGGCTACGATTGGCTTCCAAAGTTCGCAGGAGTGCTCCGTTTCAAACAAAATGCTGCAAATCATGAACACATCGTGTGATTTCCATGAAATCTTGCACGCACATTCCCACTAGGCCGAGGAAGAAATGCCACTTGAATATTTTCAACTCAGCCTCATGGTGGCGCTATAACTGGCCGATTTGTGTTTTTACCTATAACTGCACCGATCTGTGTAAAACCATGTATGCACACTCCCTAGAGGCCAAGGAAAAACCTTTGCCTGGAATTTTCACATCTGCTCTTTATAGCGCCACCAGGAGGCCGACATATGTAAAACACATTTTCTAATATTACTCCTTCAGATTTTATCCAAATTTCATGCAAATCGGTACGCATGCTCTCCATAGTCATGTGATCATGTGATTTGTTTGATTTCTCATAATTATCCATCCTGATTGGCTACGATTGGCTTCGAAAGTTTTCAGGAGTAGCCCGTTTTGTACAAATCGCCACAACTCCTCAACGCAGCGTCCGATTGCGGTGAAACTGTGCATGCCTATTCCCACTACTAGGCTGAGGAAGAAATGCCACTTGACAGTTTTCAAATCAGCCTCATGGTGGCGCTACAACAGGACAAGTCGCGTCACACACACACACACACACACACACACACACACACACACACACACACAAATCACTAAAATGGAAACACTGGCTTCAAATCCTTCAGTACAACATCAACTGCATGCTGTGGTGAGCTTTGATATGCCTCTTATGAGTGCAGTGATGTAAATATGTTTTCAATGTAATGGGTCCCAGGACGCAGTAGTGGTCTTTTAGATGGGTCCCAGGCAGGGACATTTTATGAGTCCCACTTCAACAATTTTAGAGTACAGTATTGCATCCCAGGACCCCCGGAGGGTGACATGATTGCGTCCTCTCAATTTAGTGCGTCTAAGGATGCAGGATATTTGCATCACTGTGAGTGGCATCCTCCACGTGTCATATCCCAGATGCTAATTTAAGTAGCATATGTGCCAAATCAAAGACGATTTGACATTGAGTAATCCAAGACAGACAACTTAATTGTAAGAGGTTTATTTTAAAAGAAATTCAGTGGATACAAATTATGGTATGCACTGACCAGTCAATGTACAATTGAAAAATTAAAAAAAAATACAAAAATACAAAAATGTATATACAAAATTTTTAAAAAAATACAAAAATACAAAAATGTATATACAAAAATAAAGAATGACTTGGTAAACAGTAAACCAGTTAGTCAAACCCCTCGCAATGCAAAAAAAGCAATGACAAAAATAAATAATAATCTTTCTGATCTATGCTGGGAAACAGTTCATAATAAATTCCTGTAACATAACGGTTCTGTGGAATCTTGTCTTTGCTCTGGTATTGTTGTCTTTGTGACACCAAGCAACGTATTTCTCTTCCAAGTGAAGATCCACAAATTCACCACATATACAGTTAGAGACTGATGGGTGGCAAGCCACATTTGCTGATAACTTTAGCAAGTTTTATGCTGTTAATTTGTGCCCAAGACGTCCACAGACGTCCTGGGAATTACCGTTATGTGGTGCCCAAGACGTCTGTGGACGCCTTAGCAAAAAAAATATATATATGTAAAACAAAATGTAATGTAAAAAGTGGGCACCCTGTTTTTTTTTGTGCCCACAGACGTCCTGGGAATTACCGTTATGTGGTGCCCAAGACGTCTGTGGACGCCTTAGCAAAAAAAATATATATATGTAAAACAAAATGTAATGTAAAAAGTAATGTAAAAAGTGGGCACCCTGTTTTTTTTTTTTTTAAGTGTTGTGTGGGCACACAATGTGTTAAGAAAATGTTGCTGCTGATGCCACATGCGTGTCTCACGCTCTGCTCAAGCAGTCTCTCCCTCTGTTTCAGCCATCTCTCGCTCTTGCTCCAGTCTCTCTCTACGCTTCAGCCATCTGTCTCTCTGCTCCAGTCTCTCTCTCTGTTTCAGCCGCCTGTCTCTCTCCTCCAGCTCCTCCAGCTGTGTCTCTCTCTCCACCAGTTGGTCCAGCAACTCGTCCAGCTCCTCCAGCTGTCTCTCTTTCTCGTGCAGCTCTTCCAGCAACCTGTTCATCTGCTCCAACCTTCTCTCGTCCAGCTCCTCCATGTCCTCCAGTCTGTCCTTTTCCTCCTCCACAACCTCTGTCTGTTCTTCAAGCTGGTCATTCAAGGCCAGGATCGTTTCCGTTAATTGTGCTACCTCATCTTTTCTCCTGGTCATTAACAAAGCAAATGTGCTTTCTCTGTTGCTCTGCCTCTGGGTCACTCTGGTTGGTGGGTAGAGCCTTCTCAACACGGCAGCCTGAATCGTGAATAGAACAAACCTTAGTCCACACAATAGTATACAGTAGATTACAGCCTGCATACTCATGCAGTATATGGGGAAAAAACTCAGTTTCCATTATGTACCCTGTAATTATTGAATATAAGCAGGAGTTAAATAATAACTGCAATTGATGTTCTTTGTAAATGAACACTGTTACACCCTTATTCCATAACATCACAAGCTATAGTGTACATTATGTAGACTGTTACTACATATGATTACACTGTAACTCTTGAGTAATTACACACTGCACGTTGCAGATGGCAATTTATGGAATTGCCCAGTTTATAATGTTTATAATGTTGTGTTTGTTGATTTGCCTTGAATAAATGTGGTAATGTTCAGTTGTTCTCTCCAACTACTCAGAATGATGGCCACACTACTACAATATGTTATGACATTGACAACTCACCATTTTCTTCCTCTTAGTTGTCTTTAGATGGCACTGGTCATTCTCATCATCACGCTATTGGGACAAAAAGGCACTGTTGTTAGCACATAGCTGTGGTAGATTATATGTAACTGGATATAGTTTGAAAACAGAAAGATTACACACGCACCAATAGTCTTTAATTCCATACCTTTCGTTTGTTGGTGGTAGATAGGCCTGGTGTAGCAGAACTTCCCTCCTGGTAACATGGTCTTATCTCCATTGCTGAAGCACTGTGACTGTGGTTGACTTTGGCTGGAGTTTATATGTCTCTCCTCATCTGGGTGTATTTCACACCTGGACAAAGCCCCATCAACAGTCTGAGCAATCATCTCCCATCCAGTTTCTGGACGTTTGCAGCACTAAGCTATGTCCCATTTCCATTAGAATGGAATGGTATGCGTCTGATACCAATTTGAATAGTCTGCCCACTTTGTTAATGGGGACAAAATTAACATCATGCCATGCCATTTCAATATTCATGTTGAGTATAGTGTTATTCAGGTCAACAGATCACAGTCTGCAAAGTATTTCCAAGAATAACAGTGTTTGTGTATTTAGTTGACTAGAGTAAGGAGTGTTGGAATGCCCACTTGCCCAGATTTCCTAATAATTAGAATTTTTAGTCTAGGCATTTAGCAGATGCTCTTGTCCAGTGTGATTACATGAACCCCATTCTGTTGGTGGTCATATATGTTTAAAGAAATTACAAAACAATGAAGTGCTACAAAGTAACTAGGTTATACCAGGTTCGACTTAGCATCTGTCTAAACAAACATGCTGTCGAACTAACATTCTTATGAATTTGTATCAAGTGTATAGTCAAGTGGTTAGAAATTATACATTTGAAAAACATTTAGTATATACTTACTATTTGACTCAGTACAGTAACACAGGGGTTCTCAACGTTTTTGGCCGGGGACCCCCGGAAATGCTTTGGCAATGTCTCGGGACCCCCGCCCCGCCCCCTCCCGACCCCCAATATAAATTGACTGCTACAATAACCTTCAACCATTTTGGGCGGGAACCCCTTTTGGTGTTTTAAGCATTGTTATAATTTAGCTATTGAAAAATAGCAGATCTACAAGCTCATAGCGCGCCACCGAGTGGCGCGCTATGAACTTGTAGGTCTGCTATTTTTGAAAAATCATGAAAATAAAATTTAAAAACAAATCTTTTTTTTGTTTTGTTTTTTTTAAAATAATTTGGGGACCCCCTAAAATAATTTGGCGACCCCCCGAGGGGTCGCGACCCACGGGTTGAGAACCCCTGCTCTAGACAGAGGAATACCAAAGAGAAGATTTATGGGTGTAGTGAAAGAGGACATGAAGTTAGTTGGTGTGAAAGAAGAGGGGGCAGAGGACA
This sequence comes from Electrona antarctica, assembly GCF_951216825.1. Taxonomy (NCBI): domain Eukaryota; kingdom Metazoa; phylum Chordata; class Actinopteri; order Myctophiformes; family Myctophidae; genus Electrona; species Electrona antarctica. Next base: position 8,774,709 of record NC_136798.1, on the reverse strand, counting down.
GGGTGAGATGGAGGCAGATTATTCGCTGTTGCGTTGCGACACCTGAAGGGAAAAGCCGTAAGGAAAAGAAGATAGCAACAAAGTATGCTAATTGTAGTTCCTTACTTCCCAGTTCCCACATCTGAACAATAATAATAATGCATTTTATGTATAAAGTGCTTTACATTCTTATGAAAAGAGTCAGTGGACTGTGGTGCTCTCAGGTGAATAGGGAGAGAGTTCCACAGACATGGGGCTGTGTGGCAGAAGGCCCGGTCGCCCATGGTGCGGAGGTTGGTGTGCCGCACACAACATTTGTAGACAAGGTTCTGCTGAATATAACTATGAGAATCTTTGTATGCGTTTATTTCACATAATTTACACACAACGGCAAGGGAACATTCTGAGAAATTATCACCCCCCTTTCATTATGCTACTGTATACTGTGTTCCAGTGTACAGGAATTAATTAAATGCATCCACTGTGTGAATGGGGAAGACATTGGAATGTGAAAAATATAGACGTGTAACACCAGCAGTTGCATGACTTTAGCACTGTCAACTATGCAATCGACTATTGTAGGCTTTGACTTTTTAAAGGGACCAGTTCCGAATTGCAGCCACCTGTACGTTGAAAGAGAGTAGGGATGCACACTTCTTTATGCCTGTTGGTAGGGCACAAAAAATGACCCTTGTTCGTGCCAAATCTGGGTTGAACTTGATTTGTGGAGCTCCCTCTGGTGTTGTGATCGTGGACTTGATTGACATTTTTTAAGTCATTTTTGAAGTCCCTCAATAACTAACCTTGTAATGTAACATTACAACATAACATAATAACAGATAAAATATGATGCAGTGGTGTATAATCAAATAAATCTAATAATAAAAGTACTGGTCCTTCACCACAAATAGGTTTCTATTGTGACTTCATTGATTATAGCTGCAGAGAGAGACTGAGTCACAGATGGAGAGAATAGAGTACAGTTTGCTTTAATGTAGAGGTATAGTTTCGAGGTAAACTTTATTCACTGCATGTTCCCAACTTTGAGAAATTATGAGCAAGCACAATTATATGTTGAAGTTATGCCCCCCCTCCCCAAAAATAAAGAACATTCTCAAACCAATTCCATGCAACTCGTGCTGATAAACATGATTAATCACATGATTTATCATAGCTATAGTTATCATACTGTGATTAATCGCAAATAAGTCATCTGTTCATGATATACTTTTATTATATATACCTGAGTTATATTCCCTATTAACATACGACAACAGGGTAAACATAGCCAGAGTCATATACATAGCCAATTAGCCAGTCAGCCAAATGAGTGTGTTCAGACTTCAATCTAAGCTATGGTCCAACTATGATTCCCGAGTGTGGCACGGAATTACGTGGCTCACCGCTCCAAGAGATGGGTCAAATGCGGCGAACAAATTTCACATGCAGCAATGTATGTGACAAATTGTAGGACTTTAACCTTAACTGTCTCAGTCAACTTTATCTTGATGCAAAGGAAACAGGTTCCCCTCTTGACCTCACTTTCACTCACGTATGAGGAACACTGGTCTTGGCGAAACCACAAACTTCCTGTCTGCCTTAGACAGCTGCGTCTAGAAAAACAAGTCCTGTCAGCAGCTTTGAATGCAACAGCGATTCATTTTATTTAGTTAGTTTAGAATTCAAGATTTAGACATTTTAAATGTATTGCATAAATTATTCTCCTTTAAACAGACATTCTAAACATATCTGTTCACTTCTCTCCTCCACACAGACACATTCACACATACATGTATACCGTTGTGTTGAGTGTAGACTCCATTTCTGTTTTTTTTTTTTTTATACCAAAAGTTTTGTACTTTTACTTGAGTAAATGTTGAATTCTGGACTTTAGTATAGTATAGTATAGTATAGTATAGTATAGTATAGTATAGTATAGTATAGTATAGTATAGTATAGTATAGTATAGTATAGTATAGTATAGTTCTACATTGCAGTACTGATACTTAAGTAAAAAACGTGAGTACATTGTTGTCAAGGGTTAAGTGGTGGCGGGGCTGTTAACCAACGGTCGTCCAGTACAGTTTGTAAATGACCCAAGGCACTGTATTTTGTCTGTGTAATTATCTGCATGCAACATGTGTCATACTTTTATTTTGAAGGGGTTTTTTGGTTTTGAGTTCAGTGTGTGGCTGAGAGCCTGGTAATTTTCCACTGGGGGTTTCCTTGATTGGTTATTGCACTCACCTGGCTGCTCAGAATCAGAAGGAAATGTTTGAGGCAAGCAGCAGCAACAGTTTTATCTTAGCACCCAGCTAGAACGGGAACAAGGTAATGTGTTTGTGTTTTATGATTCTGTGCATTTACTTGGATATGTTTATATTAACACAGAGAAGGTGTTGCTTTCATGTAAACATTGTGATTATTCATGATTATGTTTTGTGTGTGTTTTAAAGGCCCATTCTGTATGTTATTGTTTTATGACCTGGTTTATAATGTTTGTATGTTGTAAGAGCTCATTTTATCTTGTTTATCTGTCCTATAGTTCTTACGGTGTCTGTCCAGAAAAGAGGTGTTTCACACAAAGGAAAGGACTTTATGTTCAAAACAAGGTCTAAGGCTGAGCATAAATAAAACCTTCTGGAAACATCAGTACGCTTCACCATTCTCTGGCTTGGGTTCGCTACAGTAAGAACTTCCCCGCAACGATCTACATGGTTGTTGCCAAAGGACAGGCTACGGCAGAAGGTCTTCACGGCGTGCCTGCTGCTGCTTCGACGGAGGGTCTCTACACACGGTGTGATGTGCTTGCTGCAGCTACTGGTACAACATACCCAGGGACTTCATTGAGTGCCTGCTGCTGATCCTGCTACGTCGCTACATGCCAGCTCCATTCATCAAACGGCACATGTTCTCTCATGTTGGAGCCTGACCTGCATCGGCAACTCGGGCAGCGGTCACATGGATTCAGTGCAATGGTCAGGTACATATCCACCACCATTGATGCAAGTCAGTATTATTGTTATACAGTCAACGGTATTGACAAGGTGAGCAACGGATGTAGCCTGAACTGAACTGTGAACAATACTCATCTGCTCACCTACAGAAAATTCAAAAACGAACAAAAAGATACTGCATTTCTAAAAACGAACGCAGATACAGACATACATGGTCTTAAGGATACATTTACATTTTTGGACTTGTGTTTGAAACGTATACAGTACACCACGTGCACAACACGCACACACAGACACAGAAGAATACATTTATTTTTGGATTTACATTTCAAGGACTTTCAGAGTTGGGTTCATTGTTGTATTTACATGGACATTTATGGTTGATCTACATTGGTTGAATTGTCTTTGATAATAACTACTGAGGTTCTGATATTTCATGTTTATTTTTCATTGCAAAGGGTCAATTATAACTGCCAATATATTTGATCATAACTGCCAAGAGGTTCTCTCATAACTTAAAGGTTGAAATTCATATTTCTGTTGACAATGTCTAAGTCAGGTAAAAGTAAGGAGCTCAGGGAACAGAAAAGTGAGGTCACAGAGGAACCTCGCCGCTCTGAGCGTGTACGAATTCCAACAGAAAAGATGCATGCTTACCAACAAGAGGAGATGAGTAAGAAAGAAAAGGGACTAACCACCCTGTATGAACAGTGGAAGATTTTGGCCCGTAAAACGAGACAAGATCTCAAAACTAACATAACAGAAAGCCATCTGACATCACTCGTAGACCCTCTTGAAAAGGCACAACATGTAGTCACAAGGACCTACATGGAAATAAGAGATCAGATCCCACCATCAACTGAACTAAGACGTAAAATTGATGCGTGTGAAGCCGTGACTAAGGATATCACCAAAATTATATATGATAGGATTACTGAGATTGATGGAGATTATGATGCAGAGTTTGCAAATGGCCGGCTTCGTGAGCTACTAGAGTATGACTATGCCCGCTCTATTTATGGTTCAACTGCATCTCAAGTACAAGGCCATCACTCTGTGGCGTCTTCACATAGAAGTGAACACTCTGTGGCACCTTCAAATAAAAGCCAACACTCTGCACCACCGTCAAATAAAAGCCATCACTCTCCAGCACCTTCCAGTGCCTCTGTGGCACAATTGGCAATTGTTAAATCACCCTCAGCAGCACAACAAAGTGTTAAACATGCCTCTGCACCATCTTCTATTGTTAGTCAACACTCTGCGTCCGTGTGTATGGCAAACAAACGTGCAGATGCAGCCGCTGAGCTAGCAACAAGGGAAGCTGAATATAGAGCACTAGTGGACGAAAGAAAACAAAAGGAAAGGATAAGGAATTTAAAGGAGCAATTACAGGTTCAGGAGTCTGAATTGGAAAAAATACAGAAAGAAAGGGACATTGAGGCAGCACGAGCCAGGTTGGAGGTCTATAACAGAGAGGTACAAAGGGAAACGGACAACCAATCTATAAAACATGACCCCGAGAGCCAGCACCCCATATTCTCTACTTCTGTACAGCCCCACATACAGTCTGTTAAGGGTGCCCCTGATAACCAGCGCTCCGTCATTCCTTCCTCTATGCAGCCCCAAGTCCAATTTATTAAACGCGACCCTGATACTCAGCGTTCCACACCAGCTATTGCCATGCAGTCCCCCAGCAATGAGGCCACAACACCTCCTCCTACTGATGTGTCAATTCTGGCGCAAGCTGTACAGGACAGCATAGCAATTAATCGACTTCCTATGCCTGAGCCCACAGTCTTCAATGGTGAACCCATTCGATTCATTGATTGGAAGGCTTCCTTTATGTCACTTATAGACAGAAAGAGCATTTCGTCTGCCGACAAACTGTACTACCTTAAGAGGTATGTTAGTGGCCCAGCTCATAAATGTCTTGAAGGCACATTCTACCGAAGCGATGAAGAGGCTTATCAAGATGCTTGGACCAAACTTAACCAGCGATACGGCCAGGCCTTTGTCATCCAAAAGGCATTTAGGGAGAAGCTGACAAATTGGCCAACAATACATGCTAAGGATGCAGAAGGTTTAAGGAACTTTTCAGATTTTCTGAATGCTTGCCTACAGGCTATGCCATATGTTAAGGGTTTGGATATACTGAGTGACTCTGAAGAGAACCAAAAATTAGCACAGAAATTGCCAGATTGGTTAGCGTCACAATGGAATCGGCAAGTTACTAAGGCCCTCATTGAAAGTAACGAATTTCCCAGATTTCATGCCTTTGCTGCATTCATGTCATTCGAAGCAGAGATTGCATGTAACCCAGTTACCTCTATCCACGCTCTTCGCTCATCTGACTCATTCAAGGATAAAAGGGATCCAAAGGATATTAAAAGGAACAATGTGAATGTTTACAGTACCCAGGCAACTGTAGACAGTGATGAAGAAATGCCAACAAAAGATGCCCCATGCATGTGGTGCAAGGGCACTAAGCATCAGCTCTATAAGTGCCCTGACTTCATGAAAAACTCCCTTGAGGACCGAAGAACATATATTAAGGACAATAGACTATGTTACGGATGCACAAAAGCGGGACACGGCGCGAAAGAATGTCGCCGCCGTCACAGTTGTGACACATGCAAGGGAAGACATCCCACTTGTCTTCATGACAATTACTATGTACCTGTGCATAAGGAAAAGGTAAAACCTGTGCAGAAGAATAGTGCAACACAGCAGGATGCAGATGAGATAGCATCAGCTCTGTCTCACAAGATTGCCAGAGAAGGACAGTCTGCAAGCACTTCAATGATCGTGCCGGTATGGGTGTCATCTGTCAAGAATCCAAACAAGGAAAAACTTGTCTATGCCTTATTAGACACACAAAGTGACACTGCTTTTATTGATCAAGAAGTGAGCAGTGAACTGCAAATGGATCATTACCCAGTTAAGCTAAAACTAACCACTATGTTGGGAGAAAATACAGTCATGAATAGTGAAAGGGTATCAGGTGTCCGTGTGAGGGGCTATAGCTCCTCAGTACACATCGACCTCCCTTCAGCATACACGAAAGACTGCATACCTGTCAACAGGGAGCACATACCAACCTGTGAAACAGCCAAACACTGGAGTCATCTTTCAGATATCTCTGATGAAATACCGACACTCCTGAGTTGTGAAGTTGGCCTTCTCATAGGCTACAACTGTCCCAGGGCATTGGCACCTAGAAAGGTGATACTAGGCAAAGAAAACGAGCCCTATGCTGTCCAAACCGACTTAGGGTGGAGTATTGTTGGATGTTCAAGGCCTTGCCTCGATGCATTGAGGTCAACCAGATTTTGTCACCGGGTTGCTGTAAAGGAGTTACCCCCTTTAACACCGATGGATGTAATTCGTGCTCTTGAATATGATTTCAAGGATGTCACTGGACGTGACAAAACCGTGTCTCAAGAAGATCTAATGTTCCTAGATAAAATACAGAAAGGCATAACACAAAATGACCAAGGACATTATGAAATGCCCTTACCTTTTAAGGACAGACCATACTTACCAGACAGCAAGCCGCTCGCCGAGATCAGACTCAGCCACCTCAAAAGGAAATTCTCTAAGGATGAGAAGTACAAGGAAGAGTACATTAAGTACATGAATGACATCATTGAAAGGGGTGATGTAGAGGAAGTGCATGAGGATGGAGTTCCTGGTGAAAATTGGTACATACCTCATCATGGAGTATACCACCCAAAAAAGCCAGATAAACTGCGAGTGGTATTTGATTGCTCAGCTAAGTACAAAGGAACCAGCCTTAATGAACATCTGTTGTCAGGACCAGACATGATCAACAGCTTGACAGGAGTCCTCATACGATTTCGCCAGCATCCAGTTGCTCTAACCTGTGACGTAGAAAAGATGTTCCACCAATTCCATGTCCAAGAGAATGATCGAAACTACCTACGATTCTTATGGTGGAAAAGGGGAGATTTGAGCACACAACCGCAACCGTACCGTATGAAGGTGCACCTCTTTGGTGCAGTGTCTTCTCCCGGGTGTGCTAACTATGGCCTAAAACATCTAGCCAAAGAGTACAGCCACTCATATCCATTAGGGTCCCAGTTCATCACTCAAGATTTCTATGTTGATGATGGAGTCACAAGCGTGGAGACTACGGAAAGGGCTGTACAGCTGGCACAAGAAGCACGTGAGCTGTGCGCCAAGGGTGGTCTCCGTCTCCATAAATTTGTCTCTAATGACAGAGGTGTTCTACAGAGTATACCCTCATCAGAATGTGCAATAGACGCCAAGACAAAGGACCTTGGTTTTAATGACATGCCACTGGAAAGAACACTGGGAATCCATTGGAACATAGCGAACGATTGCTTCAGATTTAGCATCATGCTTAAAGACCAACCTCCAACACGTAGGGGGATTCTATCCACTGTTGCCTCGATATATGATCCCCTGGGGTTTGTTGCCCCATACCTTCTCAATGGAAAGAGAATCCTTCAGGAAATGTGTCGTCAAGGTAGCGGTTGGGATGATCCACTACCAGAGGAGCTTAAGCCACGGTGGGAGAGTTGGAAAAATGATCTGGTTAATCTAGAAAAGATACATTTACCTCGATGTTACTTACATGCTGACTTCGGAAAGGTTGTGAAAACAGAATTGCATCACTTCTCTGATGCCAGCACCAGTGGCTATGGTCAGTGTTCTTACTTAAGGCTGAAGAACAAGACAGGTGACATCCACTGTGTTCTCATCATGTCAAAGGCCCGTGTTTCGCCTTTAAAGGTGACCACTATACCCAGATTAGAACTGACGGCAGCGATGGTCTCAGTCACAGTGAGCAACATGCTCAAAGAAGAGCTAAACTACCCCAATGTAGAGGAATTCTTCTGGACGGACTCTAAAGTGGTTCTGGGGTACATAAATAATGAAGCCCGGCGCTTTCACACTTTTGTTGCTAACAGGGTGCAGAAAATACGCCATAGCACCACTCCCCAGCAATGGTTTTATGTACCAACCGATGAAAACCCGGCAGATAACGCTTCCAGAGGAACTACTGTGAAGGAACTTTTGTCATCCAACTGGTTCACGGGTCCTAAATTCCTGTGGGAAAAGGAAATACAGATTCCAAAAGATGTGAATCCTGAGCTTCCAATAGGAGATCCTGAAGTAAGGAAGGCTCAAACGCTACAAACGAAGACTGCAGAACAAGTAAGACTTGTAGACCGCCTTTGCAAGTTTTCATCTTGGTCTCAAGCCATCAAGGCTGTAGCACGTCTGCAACGACGAACTAAGAAAGACAAATCTAAGACACACACGACAGTAAGTGAACGAGAAAATGCAGAGCGTTTCATCATCAAAGACCTGCAAGATGAAGTTTATGGAGAAGAAATACAGCTGTTGAGCAAAGGAAATCAGCTCCCTTGTCACAACAAACTGTATCGGTTTGACCCCTTTTTAGACACAGATGGTGTTCTTAAAGTGGGAGGAAGACTTGGTCGTTCATCGATCCCTACTCTGTTTAAACACCCAGCAGTCATTCCCAAGGAGCATCATGTGACTAAACTGATAATTGCTCACTTTCACGAAAAGGCTTCACTATCAATGAGATCCGGTCCAATGGCTATTGGATCCCCGGGATTAACAGAGCAGTTGCATCCTACATTCGGCAATGTGTGATCTGTTGGAGACTCAGGAGACCGATAGAGGGACAAAGGATGAGTGATCTGCCACCAGAGCGCATAGAACCCTCAGCTCCTTTCACATATTGTGGCATGGACTGTTTCGGCCCTTTCTTGACTAAACAAGGACGAAAAGAGCACAAAAGATATGGACTGCTCTTCACCTGCTTTTGCTCCCGTGCAATTCATATTGAAATGCTAGATGACATGTCAACTGACGCATTCATTAATGGTCTACGTTGCTTCATTGCAATTCGAGGCATGGTGAGGCAAATTAAATGTGATCAGGGAACAAATTTTGTAGGTGCAAAAAATGAGTTGCAAGCTGCCCTTCAGGAAGTTGATACGGACAGATTGACAACCTTTCTTGCAGAAAAGCAGTGTGATTTCATTATGAATGCACCACACTCGAGTCATGCTGGTGGTGTTTGGGAGCGACAGATCAAAACTGTAAGAAGTGTTCTCACCTCCACACTCTCACTCTCCTCCAGTAGACTGGATGACTCTTCCCTACGGACCTTATTCTATGAAGCTATGGCAATAGTTAACAGCCGTCCCCTTACCGTTGACAACCTTAACGATCCAAATAGCTTAGAGCCCCTCACTCCCAATCATCTGATCACAATGAAGTCCACCACAGCACTACCTCCTCCAGGACAGTTTGTCAAAGAGGACTTGTATGGCCGAAAAAGATGGCGCAGAGTACAATATTTAACGGAACAGTTTTGGAGTCGCTGGAGGAAGGAATATGTCCACAACATTACCTTCAGGCAGTGCTGGCATACCCCTAAGAGGAACCTTCAAGTAGGTGACGTGGTGATGGACAAGGAAGAAATGTTGCCACGTAGTGAGTGGAAGCTAGGACGTGTCTCGGAGACACTTATCGGCTCAGATGGACTGGTCAGAAGAGTCAAAATAACTGTAGGAGATCGAAAGCTCAATCAGAAGGGTGAACGTGTTAACAAATTGACTGTGGTAGAACGCCCAGTACAAAAACTGATTTTGTTATTAGAAACTGTTTAGTATATCCTAACAGTACAGGTGAAATGGTCATGTGATGTTTTTGTTTTTGATATGAGCCATTTCATATGTGAAAATTATTTGTGTTTTTGTATGCCTTATTTGTAAAACCCTCATAATTATGGTGGGAGTGTAAATGACCCAAGGCACTGTATTTTGTCTGTGTAATTATCTGCATGCAACATGTGTCATACTTTTATTTTGAAGGGGTTTTTTGGTTTTGAGTTCAGTGTGTGGCTGAGAGCCTGGTAATTTTCCACTGGGGGTTTCCTTGATTGGTTATTGCACTCACCTGGCTGCTCAGAATCAGAAGGAAATGTTTGAGGCAAGCAGCAGCAACAGTTTTATCTTAGCACCCAGCTAGAACGGGAACAAGGTAATGTGTTTGTGTTTTATGATTCTGTGCATTTACTTGGATATGTTTATATTAACACAGAGAAGGTGTTGCTTTCATGTAAACATTGTGATTATTCATGATTATGTTTTGTGTGTGTTTTAAAGGCCCATTCTGTATGTTATTGTTTTATGACCTGGTTTATAATGTTTGTATGTTGTAAGAGCTCATTTTATCTTGTTTATCTGTCCTATAGTTCTTACGGTGTCTGTCCAGAAAAGAGGTGTTTCACACAAAGGAAAGGACTTTATGTTCAAAACAAGGTCTAAGGCTGAGCATAAATAAAACCTTCTGGAAACATCAGTACGCTTCACCATTCTCTGGCTTGAGTTCGCTACACAGTTTCTGTGTTGGTGTGTGTGCCCAACCCTCCACTCTTATTGGGCCATCAGACCCCCTCTGTGAGTATTTAGCAGGGCTCTGTTTTGTTTGGTGTCACTTTAATGTGTGTTCATTGTTGAGCTGAACTTCTCTCTTCTGGACTTGGTGAAGTTATCAGGTATGTTTAATCAATTATTGTCTTAATTCATTTGACTTGCAGTGATTAGTGATCAGTTGAAGAGCTATGTGGGGGACGGGGTATACTTGAATTCAGTTTTAATCTGCTACTACTACACTTACTACTAAAGGTATGTTTACACCTAACTTTGATCTTTTTTGCAATGGTTTTCAGTGGGAACAAGAGAGCAACAAAACACAAAAACAACCACATAGGCCGAAGTTAGGTGTTACCGTACCATGAGACTTTTACATGGTGCTTGTAAATAGCAAGGGAAACTTTGACAGGAAAAGTCTCGCTCACCGTATAGAAAATAGAAGTAAAACTCCTTAAACTGAGACTTAAAAATATTCTTTCTTTATTTTATCATGCTCTAAAAGTGCTCTGTGCTCAAAGTGCAATTAAAAAGCAAACGTTTCGGTCCTAGGACCTTCGTCAGTGCTATATGTATGCTGTATGCATATTTTTCTAAGTCTCAGTTTAAGGAGTTTTACTTCTATTTTCTATACGGTGAGCGAGTCTTTTCCTGTCAAAGTTTCCCTTATGTTTTTGAGACCACCGCTACCGTAGTCAAGTTTGGAAAGAAAAAAAGGACGAAGAAAGGCGCAACAGTTTTCTCAGTGCAAGAAATATATTTAAAAAAAGTCATGTGAAGCAATGAAATGCTTTTAAACTGGTTTAAAACTGTTTCAATTAACTGAATTCATATGACCGTTCCATAGTATTAAGCCAGATTTATAAGAATAATTACACTACTATTAATACTGCATCTATTACCACCACTGCTCCTCATAATGCCAACACTGTTGTTTCTTCTACTAGCTCAATGCAACACGAGGAAGCAGACAACATGGATTCCTATTTGACTCGGCAGGAAGAGGAATTCACCTGTCCTGTGTGCCGTGACATCTTCAACCATCCTGTTATCCTGTCGTGTAGCCACAGCTTCTGCAAATCCTGTATGCAGCAATGGTGGACAGGAAAACCATCACACAACAAAGAATGCCCTGTTTGCAAAACAAACTCCTCTAGATCAACCTCCCATCAACTTGGCGTTGAAGAACCTGTGTGAGAACTTCTTAGAGGAGAGAAGTCACAGATGTATTTCTGAGGTTCTCTGCCCTCTACATGATGAGAAACTCAGGCTGTTCTGTCTGGATGATGAACATTTGGCATGCCTAGTGTGCCAAGTTTCTGAAAAACATGCAGGACACAAGTTCAGACCCATTTACAAATCTGCAAAACACCTCAAAAGGGACCTCCAGAAACCACTGGAGACTTTACAGGAGAAACTAGATGACTTTAAAGAGATTCAAGCAGGATATCATCAAACAGCAGAATACATTAAGGTGCAGGCCCAACACACAGAGTTGCAGATTAAGAAACAGTTCAAGAATATTCGGGATTACCTACGCCGGGAAGAGAAGGCCAGAATCACTGTGCTGAGGGAGGAAGAGAAGCAGAAAAGTCAGATGTTGAAGGAGAAGATTGAAATGCTGCGCATAGAGATGGTGATTCTTTCCAACACCATCAGAGATGTCGAGGCAGATGACATCTCATTCCTGCAGAACTATAAATCCACAGTGGAAAGAGTCCAGCGCACACTGCCAGATCCACAGCCAGTTTCAGGAGTAGTGATTGACGTGGCCAAACACGTGGGCAACCTGACCTTCAGAACCTGGGTCAAGATGAAGGAGATCGTCTCCTACACTCCTGTGATCCTGGATCCCAACACATGTGTCTTTACGGGATTCATCCTGTCTGATGATCTGACCAGTGTGTTGTACAATGAAGATGTGCGCGAAGAGCTTTATAGCAACCCAGAGAGGTTGGACTACCTGCACATCGTCCTGGGTTCAGAGGGATTTAACTCAGGGACTCATAGCTGGGACATTGAAGTTGGATACAACAGCTTCTGGGAACTGGGGGCGTTAGAAGAGTCTTTCCAGATAAACGGAAACAATGGAGGCGCGGGTTTGTTCTGGTGCTTAGGGTTTTGGAATGGTAGATACACCGCAAGCTCCTCAGCGGGGTCGGGGACGACTGTTGTCTCAGTGAATCAGAATCCCTGGAGGATCAGAGTCCAGCTGGACTGGAACAGAGGAGAGCTGTCCTTCTCCGATCCTGACACTAACACACACCTACACACCTTCACACACACGTTCACTGAGAAACTATTTCCATGCATTTCTACTATTCACCATCTCCCTCTGAGGGTGTTGCCGTCCGTCTGTGAACAGCTAATCTCTGGCACCGTTGGCTTGATCGCAGCCATACTCTGCACACACACTCCCTGGATGCCAGAGCTGAACCTCTGCTCCAAAGTTTTCACATTGGCCTGTTATAGCGCCACCAGGAGGCCGCTTTGTGCAAAACAAATGTTTTGACGGTACACCCACAGATTTGGTCCAAACATTACGCAAATTGGTACACAGTCTCTCTAGAGCCATTCAACGAAACGGGTCTTTCAGATTTCTCAGACTCCATCCTGATTGGCTACGATTGGCTTCCAAAGTTCGCAGGAGTGCTCCGTTTCAAACAAAATGCTGCAAATCATGAACACATCGTGTGATTTCCGTGAAATTTTGCACGCACATTCCCACTAGGCCGAGGAAGAAATGCCACTTGAATATTTTCAACTCAGCCTCATGGTGGCGCTATAACTGGCCGATTTGTGTTTTACCTATAACTGCACCGATCTGTGTAAAACCATGTATGCACACTCCCTAGAGGCCAAGGAAAAACCTTTGCCTGGAATTTTTACATCTGCTCTTTATAGCGCCACCAGGAGGCCGACATATGTAAAACACATTTTCTAATATTACTCCTTCAGATTTTATCCAAATTTCATGCAAATCGGTACGCATGCTCTCCATAGTCATGTGATCATGTGATTTGTTTGATTTTCTCATAATTATCCATCCTGATTGGCTACGATTGGCTTCGAAAGTTTTCAGGAGTAGCCCGTTTTGTACAAATCGCCACAACTCCTCAACGCAGCGTCCGATTGCGGTGAAACTGTGCATGCCTATTCCCACTACTAGGCTGAGGAAGAAATGCCACTTGACAGTTTTCAAATCAGCCTCATGGTGGCGCTACAACAGGACAAGTCGCGTCACACACACACACACACACACACACACACACACACACACACACACACACACACACACACACACACACAAAACCCAAATAAACATGTTTATATTACTCCTAAACAATTTTTTTCCAAACATCACACACACACTCCTATCCTCCTGGTGGAGACCTGTGCCCAGAAGGGCACTTTTTCTAGTTGGCATGTAAAACTCTTTTCGTTTATATTTAGTTACTTTCTCCAGTTATGATTGGCCAATCAAATCACTAAAATGGAAACACTGGCTTCAAATCCTTCAGTACAACATCAACTGCATGCTGTGGTGAGCTTTGATATGCCTCTTATGAGTGCAGTGATGTAAATATGTTTTCAATGTAATGGGTCCCAGGACGCAGTAGTGGTCTTTTAGATGGGTCCCAGGCAGGGACATTTTATGAGTCCCACTTCAACAATTTTAGAGTACAGTATTGCATCCCAGGACCCCCGGAGGGTGACATGATTGCGTCCTCTCAATTTAGTGCGTCTAAGGATGCAGGATATTTGCATCACTGTGAGTGGCATCCTCCACGTGTCATATCCCAGATGCTAATTTAAATAGCATATGTGCCAAATCAAAGACGATTTGACATTGAGTAATCCAAGACAGACAACTTAATTGTAAGAGGTTTATTTTAAAAGAAATTCAGTGGATACAAATTATGGTATGCACTGACCAGTCAATGTACAATTGAAAAATTAAAAAAAAATACAAAAATACAAAAATGTATATACAAAAATAAAGAATGACTTGGTAAACAGTAAACCAGTTAGTCAAACCCCTCGCAATGCAAAAAAAGCAATGACAAAAATAAATAATAATCTTTCTGATCTATGCTGGGAAACAGTTCATAATGAATTCCTGTAACATAACGGTTCTGTGGAATCTTGTCTTTGCTCTGGTATTGTTGTCTTTGTGACACCAAGCAACGTATTTCTCTTCCAAGTGAAGATCCACAAATTCACCACATATACAGTTAGAGACTGATGGGTGGCAAGCCACATTTGCTGATAACTTTAGCAAGTTTTATGCTGTTAATTTGTGCCCAAGACGTCCACAGACGTCCTGGGAATTACCGTTATGTGGTGCCCAAGACGTCTGTGGACGCCTTAGCAAAAAAATAATATATATGTAAAACAAAATGTAATGTAAAAAGTAATGTAAAAAGTGGGCACCCTGTTTTTTAAGTGTTGTGTGGGCACACAATGTGTTAAGAAAATGTTGCTGCTGATGCCACATGCGTGTCTCACGCTCTGCTCAAGCAGTCTCTCCCTCTGTTTCAGCCATCTCTCGCTCTTGCTCCAGTCTCTCTCTACGCTTGTCTCTCTGCTCCAGTCTCTCTCTCTGTTTCAGCCGCCTGTCTCTCTCCTCCAGCTCCTCCAGCTGTGTCTCTCTCTCCACCAGTTGGTCCAGCAACTCGTCCAGCTCCTCCATCTGTCTGTATTTCTCGTGCAGCTCTTCCAGCAACCTGTTCATCTGCTCCAACCTTCTCTCATCCAGCTCCTCCATGTCCTCCAGTATGTCCTTTTCCTCCTCCACAACCTCTGTCTGTTCTTCAAGCTGGTCATTCAAGGCCTGGTACGTTTCCGTTAATTGTGCTAACTCATCTTTTCTCCTGGTCATTAACAAAGCAAATGTGCTTTCTCTGTTGCTCTGCCTCTGGGTCACTCTGGTTGGTGGGTAGAGCCTTCTCAACACGGCAGCCTGAATCGTGAATAGAACAAACCTTAGTCCACACAATAGTATACAGTAGATTACAGCCTGCATACTCATGCAGTATATGGGGAAAAAACTCAGTTTCCATTATGTACCCTGTAATTATTGAATATAAGCAGGAGTTAAATAATAACTGCAATTGATGGTCTTTGTAAATGAACACTGTTACACCCTTATTCCATAACATCACAAGCTATAGTGTACATTATGTAGACTGTTACTACATATGATTACACTGTAACTCTTGAGTAATTACACACTGCACGTTGCAGATGGCAATTTATAGAATTGCCCAGTTTATAATGTTTATAATGTTGTGTTTGTTGATTTGCCTTGAATAAATGTGGTAATGTTCAGTTGTTCTCTCCAACTACTCAGAATGATGGCCACACTACTACAATATGTTATGACATTGACAACTCACCATTTTCTTCCTCTTAGTTGTCTTTAGATGGCACTGGTCATTCTCATCATCACGCTATTGGGACAAAAAGGCACTGTTGTTAGCACATAGCTGTGGTAGATTATATGTAACTGGATATAGTTTGAAAACAGAAAGATTACACACGCACCAATAGTCTTTAATTCCATACCTTTCGTTTGTTGGTGGTAGATAGGCCTGGTGTAGCAGAACTTCCCTCCTGGTAACATGGTCTTATCTCCATTGCTGAAGCACTGTGACTGTGGTTGACTTTGGCTGGAGTTTATATGTCTCTCCTCATCTGGGTGTATTTCACACCTGGACAAAGCCCCATCAACAGTCTGAGCAATCATCTCCCATCCAGTTTCTGGACGTTTGCAGCACTAAGCTATGGCCCATTTCATTTGAATGGAATGGTATGCGTCTGATACCAATTTGAATAGTCTGCCCACTTTGTTAATGGGGACAAAATTAACATCATGCCATGCCATTTCAATATTCATGTTGAGTATAGTGTTATTCAGGTCAACAGATCACAGTCTGCAAAGTATTTCCAAGAATAACGTACTTACACTATACCCAACGTGAATATTGAATTTACATAGCATGGTGTTAACAAAGTGGACAGACTTTGAATTCTAATGTGTTTACACAGACAGCTTTTAGTGTCTGTGTAAACACAAACTTTATCCTATTCCTAACACAAACATTAAATTAAATGTCATTGGCCACTTTTACGTCATTGTCCCAACACAAACATGAAATGCCATTGACAATGAATGGCCAGTTTTTTTGCAAACATTACGTAAATTGTTATTGGCCGGAATGAGATGATGTATATATAATCTTTATTTCAGACAGGAGTCCATATCAACACAAAAAGACAAACAACATGGGAAAAGGATCAAAGTGAGCAATTAACACAAAACAAAGTACAGTAGTGCATATACAAGTACTGATCTACCTAATCAGCAGCAGGCTGCTGAGCCAGTGCTTGCGTAGCCTGGACATGACCCGGTAACAGCTCTTTATAGGGTTTGTTAGTGCCACTATGATACTGTTACTAGACACCTCTAGGCGTTGCATAAAATTATACAATTTTATACAGTTTTCTTAAAAAAGCATCACATGTGGGCACACCAACAGAGGTAAACAACTGACTGGCACTGTGCCACCTAGGAACACGGAGAAGTAACCTCATGGCATCGTTATATGCCACTGAGCCGTTGCATGCTTTTTACTCGGTACGAGGATGTATGATAAGAGCGCCCCTCACTTCACACAGGTTTGATTTTATTATCTCCACCAGGCCGAAGGCATGGGGAGAGAGTATGTTTTGCACTCCGTCCGTCCGTCCGTCCGTCCGTCCGTCCGTGTGTCCGTCCGTGTGTCCGTCCGTGTGTCCGTCCGTGTGTCCGTCCATCTGTGAACAGCTAATCTCTGGCACCGTTGGCTTGATCGCAGCCATACTCTGCACACACACTCCCTGAATGCCAGAGCTGAACCTCTGCTCCAAAGTTTTGGCATTGGCCTGTTATAGCGCCACCAGGAGGCCGCTTTGTGCAAAACAAATGTTTTGACAGTACACCTACAGATTTTGTCCAAACATTACGCAAATTGGTACACAGTCTCTCTAGAGCCATTCAACGAAACGTGTCTTTCAGATTTTTCAGACTCCATCCTGATTGGCTACGATTGGCTTCCAAAGTTCGCAGGAGTGCTCCGTTTCAAACAAAATGCTGCAAATCATGAACACATCGTATGATTTCCGTGAAATTTTGCACGCACATTCCCACTAGGCAGAGGAAGAAATGCCACTTGAATATTTTCAACTCAGCCTCATGGTGGCGCTATAACTGGCCGATTTGTGTTTTTACCTATAACTGCACCGATCAATGTAATGGGTCCCAGGACGCAGTAGTGGTCTTTTAGATGGGTCCCAGGCAGGGACATTTTATGAGTCCCACTTCAACAATTTTAGAGTACAGTATTGCATCCCAGGACCCCCGGAGCGTGACATGATTGCGTCCTCTCAATTTAGTGCGTCTAAGGATGCAGGATATTTGCATCACTGTGAGTGGCATCCTCCACGTGTCATATCCCAGATGCTAATTTAAGTAGCATATGTGCCAAATCAAAGACGATTTGACATTGAGTAATCCAAGACAGACAACTTAATTGTAAGAGGTTTATTTTAAAAGAAATTCAGTGGATACAAATTATGGTATGCACTGACCAGTCAATGTACAATTGAAAAATTAAAAAAAAATACAAAAATACAAAAATGTATATACAAAAATAAAGAATGACTTGGTAAACAGTAAACCAGTTAGTCAAACCCCTCGCAATGCAAAAAAAGCAATGACAAAAATAAATAATAATCTTTCTGATCTATGCTGGGAAACAGTTCATAATGAATTCCTGTAACATAACGGTTCTGTGGAATCTTGTCTTTGCTCTGGTATTGTTGTCTTTGTGACACCAAGCAACGTATTTCTCTTCCAAGTGAAGATCCACAAATTCACCACATATACAGTTAGAGACTGATGGGTGGCAAGCCACATTTGCTGATAACTTTAGCAAGTTTTATGCTGTTAATTTGTGCCCAAGACGTCCACAGACGTCCTGGGAATTACCGTTATGTGGTGCCCAAGACGTCTGTGGACGCCTTAGCAAAAAAATAATATATATGTAAAACAAAATGTAATGTAAAAAGTAATGTAAAAAGTGGGCACCCTGTTTTTTAAGTGTTGTGTGGGCACACAATGTGTTAAGAAAATGTTGCTGCTGATGCCACATGCGTGTCTCACGCTCTGCTCAAGCAGTCTCTCCCTCTGTTTCAGCCATCTCTCGCTCTTGCTCCAGTCTCTCTCTACGCTTGTCTCTCTGCTCCAGTCTCTCTCTCTGTTTCAGCCGCCTGTCTCTCTCCTCCAGCTCCTCCAGCTGTGTCTCTCTCTCCACCAGTTGGTCCAGCAACTCGTCCAGCTCCTCCATCTGTCTGTATTTCTCGTGCAGCTCTTCCAGCAACCTGTTCATCTGCTCCAACCTTCTCTCATCCAGCTCCTCCATGTCCTCCAGTATGTCCTTTTCCTCCTCCACAACCTCTGTCTGTTCTTCAAGCTGGTCATTCAAGGCCTGGTACGTTTCCGTTAATTGTGCTAACTCATCTTTTCTCCTGGTCATTAACAAAGCAAATGTGCTTTCTCTGTTGCTCTGCCTCTGGGTCACTCTGGTTGGTGGGTAGAGCCTTCTCAACACGGCAGCCTGAATCGTGAATAGAACAAACCTTAGTCCACACAATAGTATACAGTAGATTACAGCCTGCATACTCATGCAGTATATGGGGAAAAAACTCAGTTTCCATTATGTACCCTGTAATTATTGAATATAAGCAGGAGTTAAATAATAACTGCAATTGATGGTCTTTGTAAATGAACACTGTTACACCCTTATTCCATAACATCACAAGCTATAGTGTACATTATGTAGACTGTTACTACATATGATTACACTGTAACTCTTGAGTAATTACACACTGCACGTTGCAGATGGCAATTTATAGAATTTCCCAGTTTATAATGTTTATAATGTTGTGTTTGTTGATTTGCCTTGAATAAATGTGGTAATGTTCAGTTGTTCTCTCCAACTACTCAGAATGATGGCCACACTACTACAATATGTTATGACATTGACAACTCACCATTTTCTTCCTCTTAGTTGTCTTTAGATGGCACTGGTCATTCTCATCATCACGCTATTGGGACAAAAAGGCACTGTTGTTAGCACATAGCTGTGGTAGATTATATGTAACTGGATATAGTTTGAAAACAGAAAGATTACACACGCACCAATAGTCTTTAATTCCATACCTTTCGTTTGTTGGTGGTAGATAGGCCTGGTGTAGCAGAACTTCCCTCCTGGTAACATGGTCTTATCTCCATTGCTGAAGCACTGTGACTGTGGTTGACTTTGGCTGGAGTTTATATGTCTCTCCTCATCTGGGTGTATTTCACACCTGGACAAAGCCCCATCAACAGTCTGAGCAATCATCTCCCATCCAGTTTCTGGACGTTTGCAGCACTAAGCTATGGCCCATTTCATTTGAATGGAATGGTATGCGTCTGATACCAATTTGAATAGTCTGCCCACTTTGTTAATGGGGACAAAATTAACATCATGCCATGCCATTTCAATATTCATGTTGAGTATAGTGTTATTCAGGTCAACAGATCACAGTCTGCAAAGTATTTCCAAGAATAACGTACTTACACTATACCCAACGTGAATATTGAATTTACATAGCATGGTGTTAACAAAGTGGACAGACTTTGAATTCTAATGTGTTTACACAGACAGCTTTTAGTGTCTGTGTAAACACAAACTTTATCCTATTCCTAACACAAACATTAAATTAAATGTCATTGGCCACTTTTACGTCATTGTCCCAACACAAACATGAAATGCCATTGACAATGAATGGCCAGTTTTTTTGCAAACATTACGTAAATTGTTATTGGCCGGAATGAGATGATGTATATATAATCTTTATTTCAGACAGGAGTCCATATCAACACAAAAAGACAAACAACATGGGAAAAGGATCAAAGTGAGCAATTAACACAAAACAAAGTACAGTAGTGCATATACAAGTACTGATCTACCTAATCAGCAGCAGGCTGCTGAGCCAGTGCTTGCGTAGCCTGGACATGACCCGGTAACAGCTCTTTATAGGGTTTGTTAGTGCCACTATGATACTGTTACTAGACACCTCTAGGCGTTGCATAAAATTATACAATTTTATACAGTTTTCTTAAAAAAGCATCACATGTGGGCACACCAACAGAGGTAAACAACTGACTGGCACTGTGCCACCTAGGAACACGGAGAAGTAACCTCATGGCATCGTTATATGCCACTGAGCCGTTGCATGCTTTTTACTCGGTACGAGGATGTATGATAAGAGCGCCCCTCACTTCACACAGGTTTGATTTTATTATCTCCACCAGGCCGAAGGCATGGGGAGAGAGTATGTTTTGCACTCCGTCCGTCCGTCCGTCCGTCCGTCCGTCCGTCCGTGTGTCCGTCCGTGTGTCCGTCCGTGTGTCCGTCCATCTGTGAACAGCTAATCTCTGGCACCGTTGGCTTGATCGCAGCCATACTCTGCACACACACTCCCTGAATGCCAGAGCTGAACCTCTGCTCCAAAGTTTTGGCATTGGCCTGTTATAGCGCCACCAGGAGGCCGCTTTGTGCAAAACAAATGTTTTGACAGTACACCTACAGATTTTGTCCAAACATTACGCAAATTGGTACACAGTCTCTCTAGAGCCATTCAACGAAACGTGTCTTTCAGATTTTTCAGACTCCATCCTGATTGGCTACGATTGGCTTCCAAAGTTCGCAGGAGTGCTCCGTTTCAAACAAAATGCTGCAAATCATGAACACATCGTATGATTTCCGTGAAATTTTGCACGCACATTCCCACTAGGCAGAGGAAGAAATGCCACTTGAATATTTTCAACTCAGCCTCATGGTGGCGCTATAACTGGCCGATTTGTGTTTTTACCTATAACTGCACCGATCAATGTAATGGGTCCCAGGACGCAGTAGTGGTCTTTTAGATGGGTCCCAGGCAGGGACATTTTATGAGTCCCACTTCAACAATTTTAGAGTACAGTATTGCATCCCAGGACCCCCGGAGCGTGACATGATTGCGTCCTCTCAATTTAGTGCGTCTAAGGATGCAGGATATTTGCATCACTGTGAGTGGCATCCTCCACGTGTCATATCCCAGATGCTAATTTAAGTAGCATATGTGCCAAATCAAAGACGATTTGACATTGAGTAATCCAAGACAGACAACTTAATTGTAAGAGGTTTATTTTAAAAGAAATTCAGTGGATACAAATTATGGTATGCACTGACCAGTCAATGTACAATTGAAAAATTAAAAAAAAATACAAAAATACAAAAATACAAAAATACAAAAATACAAAAATACAAAAATACAAAAATGTATATACAAAAATAAAGAATGACTTGGTAAACAGTAAACCAGTTAGTCAAACCCCTCGCAATGCAAAAAAAGCAATGACAAAAATAAATAATAATCTTTCTGATCTATGCTGGGAAACAGTTCATAATGAATTCCTGTAACATAACGGTTCTGTGGAATCTTGTCTTTGCTCTGGTATTGTTGTCTTTGTGACACCAAGCAACGTATTTCTCTTCCAAGTGAAGATCCACAAATTCACCACATATACAGTTAGAGACTGATGGGTGGCAAGCCACATTTGCTGATAACTTTAGCAAGTTTTATGCTGTTAATTTGTGCCCAAGACGTCCACAGAAGTCCTGGGAATTACCGTTATGTGTTGCCCAAGACGTCTGTGGACGCCTTAGCAAAAAAAATATATATATGTAAAACAAAATGTAATGTAAAAAGTAATGTAAAAAGTGGGCACCCTGTTTTTTAAGTGTTGTGTGGGCACACAATGTGTTAAGAAAATGTTGCTGCTGATGCCACATGCGTGTCTCACGCTCTGCTCAAGCAGTCTCTCCCTCTGTTTCAGCCATCTCTCGCTCTTGCTCCAGTCTCTCTCTACGCTTCAGCCTGTCTCTCTGCTCCAGTCTCTCTCTCTGTTTCAGCCGCCTGTCTCTCTCCTCCAGCTCCTCCAGCTGTGTCTCTCTCTCCACCAGTTGGTCCAGCAACTCGTCCAGCTCCTCCATCTGTCTGTATTTCTCGTGCAGCTCTTCCAGCAACCTGTTCATCTGCTCCAACCTTCTCTCATCCAGCTCCTCCATGTCCTCCAGTATGTCCTTTTCCTCCTCCACAACCTCTGTCTGTTCTTCAAGCTGGTCATTCAAGGCCTGGTACGTTTCCGTTAATTGTGCTAACTCATCTTTTCTCCTGGTCATTAACAAAGCAAATGTGCTTTCTCTGTTGCTCTGCCTCTGGGTCACTCTGGTTGGTGGGTAGAGCCTTCTCAACACGGCAGCCTGAATCGTGAATAGAACAAACCTTAGTCCACACAATAGTATACAGTAGATTACAGCCTGCATACTCATGCAGTATATGGGGAAAAAACTCAGTTTCCATTATGTACCCTGTAATTATTGAATATAAGCAGGAGTTAAATAATAACTGCAATTGATGGTCTTTGTAAATGAACACTGTTACACCCTTATTCCATAACATCACAAGCTATAGTGTACATTATGTAGACTGTTACTACATATGATTACACTGTAACTCTTGAGTAATTACACACTGCACGTTGCAGATGGCAATTTATAGAATTGCCCAGTTTATAATGTTTATAATGTTGTGTTTGTTGATTTGCCTTGAATAAATGTGGTAATGTTCAGTTGTTCTCTCCAACTACTCAGAATGATGGCCACACTACTACAATATGTTATGACATTGACAACTCACCATTTTCTTCCTCTTAGTTGTCTTTAGATGGCACTGGTCATTCTCATCATCACGCTATTGGGACAAAAAGGCACTGTTGTTAGCACATAGCTGTGGTAGATTATATGTAACTGGATATAGTTTGAAAACAGAAAGATTACACACGCACCAATAGTCTTTAATTCCATACCTTTCGTTTGTTGGTGGTAGATAGGCCTGGTGTAGCAGAACTTCCCTCCTGGTAACATGGTCTTATCTCCATTGCTGAAGCACTGTGACTGTGGTTGACTTTGGCTGGAGTTTATATGTCTCTCCTCATCTGGGTGTATTTCACACCTGGACAAAGCCCCATCAACAGTCTGAGCAATCATCTCCCATCCAGTTTCTGGACGTTTGCAGCACTAAGCTATGGCCCATTTCATTTGAATGGAATGGTATGCGTCTGATACCAATTTGAATAGTCTGCCCACTTTGTTAATGGGGACAAAATTAACATCATGCCATGCCATTTCAATATTCATGTTGAGTATAGTGTTATTCAGGTCAACAGATCACAGTCTGCAAAGTATTTCCAAGAATAACGTACTTACACTATACCCAACGTGAATATTGAATTTACATAGCATGGTGTTAACAAAGTGGACAGACTTTGAATTCTAATGAAATGGCCCATAGCTTAGTGCTGAAACAGTCCAGAAACTGGATGGGAGATGATTGATGACTGTTGATGGGTTTGTCTAGGTCTGAAATACACCCAGATTAGGAGTGACACGTTGAAGTATTTCCTTCTAGCCTACGTACATTTCTTATATTCGTTTTATTTTGGTGCTATCTGGCTATGTCCAGCTTTTAGTGTCTGTGTAAACACAAACTTTATCCTATTCCTAACATAAACATTAAATTAAATGTCATTGGCCACTTTTACGTCATTGTCCCAACACAAACATGAAATGCCATTGACAATGAATGGCCAGTTTTTTTGCAAACATTACGTAAATTGTTATTGGCCGGAATGAGATGATGTATATATAATCTTTATTTCAGACAGGAGTCCATATCAACACAAAAAGACAAACAACATGGGAAAAGGATCAAAGTGAGCAATTAACACAAAACAAAGTACAGTAGTGCATATACAAGTACTGATCTACCTAATCAGCAGCAGGCTGCTGAGCCAGTGCTTGCGTAGCCTGGACATGACCCGGTAACAGCTCTTTATAGGGTTTGTTAGTGCCACTATGATACTGTTACTAGACACCTCTAGGCGTTGCATAAAATTATACAATTTTATACAGTTTTCTTAAAAAAGCATCACATGTGGGCACACCAACAGAGGTAAACAACTGACTGGCACTGTGCCACCTAGGAACACGGAGAAGTAACCTCATGGCATCGTTATATGCCACTGAGCCGTTGCATGCTTTTTACTCGGTACGAGGATGTATGATAAGAGCGCCCCTCACTTCACACAGGTTTGATTTTATTATCTCCACCAGGCCGAAGGCATGGGGAGAGAGTATGTTTTGCACTCCGTCCGTCCGTCCGTCCGTCCGTCCGTCCGTCCGTGTGTCCGTCCGTGGTGGCGCCTCATGGTGGCGCTATAACTGGCCGATTTGTGTTTTTACCTATAACTGCACCGATCAATGTAATGGGTCCCAGGACGCAGTAGTGGTCTTTTAGATGGGTCCCAGGCAGGGACATTTTATGAGTCCCACTTCAACAATTTTAGAGTACAGTATTGCATCCCAGGACCCCCGGAGGGTGACATGATTGCGTCCTCTCAATTTAGTGCGTCTAAGGATGCAGGATATTTGCATCACTGTGAGTGGCATCCTCCACGTGTCATATCCCAGATGCTAATTTAAGTAGCATATGTGCCAAATCAAAGACGATTTGACATTGAGTAATCCAAGACAGACAACTTAATTGTAAGAGGTTTATTTTAAAAGAAATTCAGTGGATACAAATTATGGTATGCACTGACCAGTCAATGTACAATTGAAAAATTAAAAAAAAAATACAAAAATACAAAAATGTATATACAAAAATAAAGAATGACTTGGTAAACAGTAAACCAGTTAGTCAAACCCCTCGCAATGCAAAAAAAGCAATGACAAAAATAAATAATAATCTTTCTGATCTATGCTGGGAAACAGTTCATAATGAATTCCTGTAACATAACGGTTCTGTGGAATCTTGTCTTTGCTCTGGTATTGTTGTCTTTGTGACACCAAGCAACGTATTTCTCTTCCAAGTGAAGATCCACAAATTCACCACATATACATGTAACCCAGGTTTATAATTGTCTGTATTGTCTGTATTTGCATCCCTGTTTTGTATGGTCACGGTGCCATCTGCATCAGGTCACAGCTCATCACACCGATCACTCACTCACTCACTCAGTCACACCAGTTTGAAATCAGCAATCAGCAATCACCACCACACCCTAGTATAAAGCACAGCACTTTTGTCTCAGTCAGAGAGGTGCACATCACTGGCTGTGGCAGGTCTGTATCCCCTCTACAAACATTTTACTATTTACCAATCTTTATTACCAAACTCTATATTAACACTGATCAACATTGGTTTTAGACCTCAATACACACTGGTGAACGGATGAGCTGGATGCACCTGCACTGAATTGAATTGACTGAATTGGTGAGTTTATTGTTTGTTTGAAATGTTTGAATTGTTTTGTTTGGTTATTTTCATTTGATGTTTTTGATGAACTATTTGATTTGACATTTGTAAATGTTTGATTTGTATGCTACTTTGATTATTATTTTTACAAGATATTTAATTTGGCCTTTTTGTATTCAGGCCAGGTTTTTCCCCTTACTCCATGAAACCATGAATGATGATGATGAAGACGAATACAATGGCGAGCTAAGTCCAAGAACCTGAAACGCACTCAAACACACACTTCCCCCCCCATAACTACTCCATACACTCAAAACACTGCCTCACACATTACCCCTCTGACCTTGACTTTGAACAATTGAAGCTGAACAATTGACTCTGACTCTGACCTCGACCTGAATTTACTTTGTTTATCTGATTGATTGTTGTTGTTTGTTTTACTTTTGTTTTTCAATAATAATATCATATTAAGCATAATTTTCAGTCTCCTGGGTTCTTTATGATTTCAATGCAAATTCCTTCTACCACTACACCTACTTCTGACAGCAGTACTGGTCCCAACCATATTCTTATTTCACGAAGTATATGCTACATAATTGTGGCGAGCCAGCCAGGAGAAGGTTTTTGATTTTCATAAAGTTTAAAGGTTTACTCAAGTTAAGGTTTAAAGATGGAGGTATTTGAAAGTATCAATATCAAAATTCCAAATGCAGTGTTGGTAAATGGAGTGGTGGAGACAGAGGATTATGAGGAGGTTATGGATTTTCTGAAGCAATATGGTGCAATCGACAGGGCTGAAATAATCAAGGACACTGAATCACAATTTAATCACTATCTGGTTGTTGAATTTGCCTCAGGATCTGCTATGCTATCCCTAGAGCCGCTATTGCCACATTCTCATGTTACGGATGACAAAGAAAATGCGTTCATCATTCAAAACCTGTCTGATTTGTACACAAAGGGTGTAGGCAGTACAAAGACCAAATCCTACTTAGATGATTTAAAAACATTGTCTCAAGCAAGTGGAAAGGACTACAATGAAGTTCTCAAGGACATGATGTCTCAAATTGGTGAAACCATTGCTAGTCGCAAGTCACCTGAGGAACCAGCAGAGCAGCTGAAAACTTCACCCCAAACACCTTACAAACCCACCTCAATGGGTACAGCTCAACCAAGTCCTTCTATAGCTCCTGATTTGAACCCTCCTGGAATCCAGCGGTATGTTGTTGAGCATATAGTCAAGAGTGAGGAAAATGCTCACAATGTTTCCTTTCAACGACTGAGAGTCTTTTCCGGCAAGGTACCAAGACCCTCTCATGAAGTTGACTATGATGCTTGGCGCTTCAGCGTTGATTTACTCATGAAAGATCCTGCTGTGTCTGATCTTCTGAGATCCAGAAAGATCCTTGAAAGCATTCTTCCTCCAGCTGCAGATATGGTGAAGCACTTGAGTCCAGACACTTTGCCTGTTGTTTATCTGCAACTGCTTGATTCAGCTTTTGGCACAGTCCAAGATGGCGACGAACTGTATGCCAAATTCATGGATACTGTTCAAGATGCTGCGGAGAAACCCTCTTCTTACCTGCAACGTCTTCATGTAGCGTTGAATCTCACTGTCAAGCGAGGTGGCATTCCTGTCACAGAAGTAGATAAACACCTTCTGAACCAATTCTGTAGAGGGTGCTGGGATAATTCTCTTCTTTCAGAGCTTCAACTGAAACACAAGAAAGCAAATCCCCCATCCTTTGCTGAGCTACTCTTGCTTTTGCGCACAGAAGAAGATCGTGAAGCAGCAAAATCTATGCGCATGAAACGGCATCTGGGTACTGGGAAACAGAAAGTGGCATCTAACTGGCAGGTTGCCCATAGCGACAAGGATGACAGTGATGAGGAGGAGAAAGGAATGAGTGCTACACTGAAAGCCCTCACAAAGCAAATGGCAGAAATTCAAACCCAGTTAGCAACGCTAACAGCTAACCAACAGAGAGCTAAAGGCTCCTTCTCTCAAACGCCAGCTAGTACCAGTAAGCCTCACAGCAAGAAATCACATACGACTGGTAAACAGCCTGTGCAATACTCACAGTCCAAATCACCAAGTCTCAGACCAAAACCTGGATACTGTTTCCGGTGTGGAGAGGATGGTCACATCAGACCACAGTGTGACAATGACCCAAACCCTGAACTAGTGGCGGAGAAAAGGAAGCAATTCAATTCCAAGTGTCAGAAATGGGAGAAACAACACCCCGGTGACCAGTTAAACTAAAGACAGTTCCTGTTGTAGGACGAACGGGGACTGTAACGGCTCAATGTCCTAAGCCTAAACGCAAACTGTGTGCTAAACTCAACATGTCAAGTGCAAAGAACTCAGTCACTAAGCTTCCAAAAGGATTAGTTGGTTCCAGATGCACAGCAGTAGTCAACATTGCTGGTATTGATTTCAATTGTCTTATGGATACTGGTTCTCAAGTAACCACAGTTCCACTGTCCTTTTACAAGCAGAACCTGGCTGAGCAACCCCTCAAACCTATCTGTGATCTATTGGAGGTTGAGGGTGCAGCAGGACAGTCTGTTCCATACTTGGGATATATAGAAATGGTGGTTCGTTTCCCAAAAGACTTTGTGGGAACAGACATTGATGTACCAACTCTTGCACTTGTAGTTCCAGAGGTACGCCCAACGCCATCTCCAGTTCTCATAGGAACCAATACACTTGACATACTCTATGAGAAATACTTTGGTGGCAAGACACCACATCATCAACCCAGTCAGTATGGTTACCGAGTAGTACTCAAAACACTTGAGTTACGACGGCAACAACAGAACCAAGATGGAAGTGTTGGAGTTGTGAGAATGCTCAGTAAGACACCTACTGTCATTCCTGCATGCCACAGTGTCATTCTTGAAGGCTCCGCTAAGGTCCATAGTCCATCTGCAGATTGCTGGGTGATTGTAGAGCATCCCACCCAGTCATACTTACCTGGTGGCCTATGTGTCAAGAGTTGTCTCAGCACTCTTCCTTCAAATGCACCTTACAACGTTCCTGTAATGGTCACAAATGAAACTGATCAAGACATTTCCATTCCCCCGCTCTGTGTCATCGCAGAACTTGGTGCTTTTCATTGCATTCTTTCACAACACAATGTGACAACTTCCCCAGTCTCAGACCCGCAGAAGCTGAACATCAACTTTGCTGATTCTCCACTGTCTGCAGAGTGGAAAGAGCGTATCACCAACAAGCTCAGTGCAATGCCAGAGGTCTTTGCTCTTCATGATTTAGACTTTGGGTGCACAGACAAGGTGAAGCATCGCATTAAACTCCATGATGAAACTCCCTTTAAACATCGTGCCAGGCCTATTCATCCCCAAGATATCGAGGCAGTACGCAAACATCTTAATGACTTGCTGGAGGCCGGTGTTATCAGAGAGTCTGAATCACCATTTCCTTCACCCATTGTGGTTGTGCGGAAGAAAAACAACGATGTACGTTTGTGCATAGACTATCGAAAACTCAATCTTCATACAGTGAAGGATGCCTATGCACTACCTAATCTCGAAGAGACATTTTCAGCACTAACAGGCTCCAAATGGTTTTCAGTGCTGGATTTGAAATCTGGATACTACCAGATCGCAATGGATGACGCTGACAAGGATAAAACCGCCTTTGTCACACCCCTTGGATTCTGGGAGTTTAACCGAATGCCACAGGGAGTGACCAATGCACCCAGCACATTCCAAAGGTTGATGGAAAAATGCATGGGAGACCTAAATCTGAGGGAAGTCCTTGTATTCTTGGATGACCTTATCATCTATTCCGACACTCTGGAAGAACACGAAATTCGACTGACGAGAGTACTCAATCGTTTGAAAGAATATGGGTTAAAACTGTCCCCGGAGAAGTGCAAATTCTTCCAAACCTCAGTTCGATACTTGGGACATATTGTATCAGAAGATGGAGTGGAAACGGACCCAGAAAAAGTGAATGCCTTAAAATCCTGGCCAATTCCTAAAACCCTGAAAGAGTTGAGATCCTTCTTAGGGTTCTCGGGCTACTATCGTCGCTTCATAAAGGGGTATGCTGACATAGTAAAGCCACTCAATGAACTAACTCGAGGATATCCACCTTCACGCAAAACTACAAAGGGCAAGGGAACCAGTGATCACTATCACAATCCACACCAGCCTTTTGGAGATCGATGGACACCCACCTGTCAAGACGCATTCGAGAGACTCATAGAAACACTTACCACTGCCCCTGTTCTTGGTTTTGCAGACCCCAAGAAGCCATACATCTTGCATACTGATGCCAGTACCACTGGGCTTGGAGCCGCATTATATCAGGAACAGGATGGGAAATTGAGAGCTATTGCGTTTGCCAGTCGGGGTCTGTCAAGCAGTGAATCCAGATATCCAGCTCATAAATTAGAGTTTCTTGCACTCAAATGGAGTGTGACCGAGAAGCTCCATGATTACTTGTATGGGTGTCCTTTTACTGTAGTCACAGACAGTAATCCCCTTACCTACATACTTACCTCTGCAAAGTTAGACGCAACCAGTTACAGATGGTTGGCTGCTTTGTCTACATTCTCTTTCAAGCTTCAGTACCGGGCTGGCAAACAAAATCTTGATGCCGATGGTCTCTCCAGGCGACCACATGAACTGTATCTGGATGAGGGCCAGTCTGAGAAAGAGAGGGATCGCATTAGCCGGTTTACCCAACAACACTTGGCTGATGGCTCCCTTGAAGATGTCTCCTCCGATGTCGTCAATGCCATCTGTCAAAGTAGCTTGGTCAGAACATTGAATGACCCCCATGACTTTACTCTTGTAGAGTCTTTGGCAATTTCTGCTGATGCAATTCCTGACAGTTATGTTGAAGAGGATCAACACGGCTTACCTGTCATTCCTTCTCTATCACATCTTGATCTTAAGGAGAAACAGAGGTCTGATCCTTGCCTTCGTGAAATCATTTTCCAACTGGAAACAGGAGAAAAAGTTCCTCCAGCTGTAAGGAATGAGCTTCCTGACCTTCCACTTCTACTCAGAGAATTGAATAGATTGGAGTTGCAAAATGATATCCTGTACCGAAGGAGACAAGAGAACGAACACATTTCATATCAACTTGTTCTACCAGAAGAGCTGCGTGCAACTGTCTTGCAGAGCTTACATAATGACATGGGTCATATGGGCATAGAGCGTACTGTTGATCTTGTCCGTACAAGGTTCTATTGGCCCAGAATGTCTGCATCTGTAGAGCACAAAATCAAGACATGTGATCGCTGTATACGCAGAAAAGCTCTTCCTGAGAAAGCCGCACCCTTGGTGAACATAAGAGCAACACGCCCTCTTGAATTGGTGTGCATGGATTTCCTTAGCCTTGAGCCAGATACCAGCAATACAAAGGACATCCTTGTACTAACTGACCATTTCACCAAGTTTGCCATTGCTATTCCCACGCCCAACCAAAAAGCTAAAACTGTAGCAAAATGCTTGTGGGATAACTTCATTGTCTATTATGGCATACCTGAACGGTTACACACTGACCAAGGACCTGACTTTGAATCAAAGCTAATCAAAGAATTGTGTGAAATTTCAGGCATCCAAAAAAGTCACACAACTCCGTACCATCCACGGGGAAACCCTGTTGAAAGATTTAACCGGACGTTGCTCAATATGTTGGGAACCCTGGAAAATAAGCAAAAATCAAAATGGCGAGAATATGTGAAGCCCTTAGTTCATGCTTACAATTGCACCCGCAATGAAGTAACCGGGTTCACTCCGTATGAACTTATGTTTGGACGTTCACCACGACTGCCAGTTGATCTCGCTTTCAA
The DNA here is from genome assembly GCF_951216825.1 of Electrona antarctica. Classification (NCBI taxonomy): domain Eukaryota; kingdom Metazoa; phylum Chordata; class Actinopteri; order Myctophiformes; family Myctophidae; genus Electrona; species Electrona antarctica. The sequence continues at coordinate 8,743,032 of NC_136798.1, read as the reverse complement.
CTTACCTGTGAGAGGAGATCCGCAGAAATCTCATTCCCAATATGTGCAAAATCTCAAATCCCGATTGGAAGAGAGCTACCAGTTGGCTTCTCGAAATTCCCTCAAAACGGCAGAAAGAAACAAAGCTCGTTTTGACAAACGTATAACTACCTCAGAACTTGAGGTAGGGGACAGAGTCCTAGTCAGACATGTACGAATTCGTGGGAAACATAAACTTGCGGACAAATGGGAAGCAGATATCTATGTTGTGGTCAGTCGTGCAGGAGATCTTCCAGTATACACTGTAAGGCCAGAGAACAAGGATGGGCCGAAACGCACCCTACATAGAGATCTTCTCCTTCCCTGTGGGTTTCTTCCCTTGACATCAGAGGAAGAATGCCCTCAGCCTGTCTCTGTCCGTAGGCCACGAACTCGTCATCACCCAGGTGACAATGAAACTGAACCTGTTGACGCAGATTTTCCAGCAGAGGAGGATTCAGATTATTGGGTCTCACCAAGCCATGTTCAGCCAACAGTTAAGCCCACTGTGGAACACAACTCTAATACTGGAGGCGAGACGGAGGCTCGCACAACTGTTGAGGAGCAATGTTCTGACCACAGTACAATGGAGGACTTACCTGAATCTGCTGAAATGGAGGACTCACCTGAATCTGCTGGAATGGAACACTTACCTGAACCTGTGGAAATGGAACACTTACCTGAAATAACTGGAAGGACCCACTTACCTGAACCTGTGGAGGAAAACCAACCTATCAATATTGAACCCGATGGAAACTCACTGGATGGAAACTTACCAAATGCAAACTTACCGGAAGGAGAAATATCCGAGGAACCTGAAATGGACAAATCCACTGAACCTACAGTCATTACAACTCAACCTGACGCTGAGAGTTCACTTAGGCGTTCAGATAGAAGCCGACAAGCGCCTAAAAGGTTTCAATATTCTCAGTTGGGCAACCCTTTGATAAATGTTGTTCAATCTTTATTTCAAAGTTTGTCTACAGCATACACTGATGCATTGAGTGATAGGGGTGTGCCTAGTTCCTTCCCCAGCCCACAAATCCATGTCGTGTAACATGCAACGGGACGTGCATGGATTTAAGGGGGGAGGATGTAACCCAGGTTTATAATTGTCTGTATTGTCTGTATTTGCATCCCTGTTTTGTATGGTCACGGTGCCATCTGCATCAGGTCACAGCTCATCACACCGATCACTCACTCACTCACTCAGTCACACCAGTTTGAAATCAGCAATCAGCAATCACCACCACACCCTAGTATAAAGCACAGCACTTTTGTCTCAGTCAGAGAGGTGCACATCACTGGCTGTGGCAGGTCTGTATCCCCTCTACAAACATTTTACTATTTACCAATCTTTATTACCAAACTCTATATTAACACTGATCAACATTGGTTTTAGACCTCAATACACACTGGTGAACGGATGAGCTGGATGCACCTGCACTGAATTGAATTGACTGAATTGGTGAGTTTATTGTTTGTTTGAAATGTTTGAATTGTTTTGTTTGGTTATTTTCATTTGATGTTTTTGATGAACTATTTGATTTGACATTTGTAAATGTTTGATTTGTATGCTACTTTGATTATTATTTTTACAAGATATTTAATTTGGCCTTTTTGTATTCAGGCCAGGTTTTTCCCCTTACTCCATGAAACCATGAATGATGATGATGAAGACGAATACAATGGCGAGCTAAGTCCAAGAACCTGAAACGCACTCAAACACACACTTCCCCCCCCATAACTACTCCATACACTCAAAACACTGCCTCACACATTACCCCTCTGACCTTGACTTTGAACAATTGAAGCTGAACAATTGACTCTGACTCTGACCTCGACCTGAATTTACTTTGTTTATCTGATTGATTGTTGTTGTTTGTTTTACTTTTGTTTTTCAATAATAATATCATATTAAGCATAATTTTCAGTCTCCTGGGTTCTTTATGATTTCAATGCAAATTCCTTCTACCACTACACCTACTTCTGACAGCAGTACTGGTCCCAACCATATTCTTATTTCACGAAGTATATGCTACATACAGTTAGAGACTGATGGGTGGCAAGCCACATTTGCTGATAACTTTAGCAAGTTTTATGCTGTTAATTTGTGCCCAAGACGTCCACAGACGTCCTGGGAATTACCGTTATGTGGTGCCCAAGACGTCTGTGGACGCCTTAGCAAAAAAATAATATATATGTAAAACAAAATGTAATGTAAAAAGTAATGTAAAAAGTGGGCACCCTGTTTTTTAAGTGTTGTGTGGGCACAATGTGTTAAGAAAATGTTGCTGCTGATGCCACATGCGTGTCTCACGCTCTGCTCAAGCAGTCTCTCCCTCTGTTTCAGCCATCTCTCGCTCTTGCTCCAGTCTCTCTCTACGCTTGTCTCTCTGCTCCAGTCTCTCTCTCTGTTTCAGCCGCCTGTCTCTCTCCTCCAGCTCCTCCAGCTGTGTCTCTCTCTCCACCAGTTGGTCCAGCAACTCGTCCAGCTCCTCCATCTGTCTGTATTTCTCGTGCAGCTCTTCCAGCAACCTGTTCATCTGCTCCAACCTTCTCTCATCCAGCTCCTCCATGTCCTCCAGTATGTCCTTTTCCTCCTCCACAACCTCTGTCTGTTCTTCAAGCTGGTCATTCAAGGCCTGGTACGTTTCCGTTAATTGTGCTAACTCATCTTTTCTCCTGGTCATTAACAAAGCAAATGTGCTTTCTCTGTTGCTCTGCCTCTGGGTCACTCTGGTTGGTGGGTAGAGCCTTCTCAACACGGCAGCCTGAATCGTGAATAGAACAAACCTTAGTCCACACAATAGTATACAGTAGATTACAGCCTGCATACTCATGCAGTATATGGGGAAAAAACTCAGTTTCCATTATGTACCCTGTAATTATTGAATATAAGCAGGAGTTAAATAATAACTGCAATTGATGGTCTTTGTAAATGAACACTGTTACACCCTTATTCCATAACATCACAAGCTATAGTGTACATTATGTAGACTGTTACTACATATGATTACACTGTAACTCTTGAGTAATTACACACTGCACGTTGCAGATGGCAATTTATAGAATTGCCCAGTTTATAATGTTTATAATGTTGTGTTTGTTGATTTGCCTTGAATAAATGTGGTAATGTTCAGTTGTTCTCTCCAACTACTCAGAATGATGGCCACACTACTACAATATGTTATGACATTGACAACTCACCATTTTCTTCCTCTTAGTTGTCTTTAGATGGCACTGGTCATTCTCATCATCACGCTATTGGGACAAAAAGGCACTGTTGTTAGCACATAGCTGTGGTAGATTATATGTAACTGGATATAGTTTGAAAACAGAAAGATTACACACGCACCAATAGTCTTTAATTCCATACCTTTCGTTTGTTGGTGGTAGATAGGCCTGGTGTAGCAGAACTTCCCTCCTGGTAACATGGTCTTATCTCCATTGCTGAAGCACTGTGACTGTGGTTGACTTTGGCTGGAGTTTATATGTCTCTCCTCATCTGGGTGTATTTCACACCTGGACAAAGCCCCATCAACAGTCTGAGCAATCATCTCCCATCCAGTTTCTGGACGTTTGCAGCACTAAGCTATGGCCCATTTCATTTGAATGGAATGGTATGCGTCTGATACCAATTTGAATAGTCTGCCCACTTTGTTAATGGGGACAAAATTAACATCATGCCATGCCATTTCAATATTCATGTTGAGTATAGTGTTATTCAGGTCAACAGATCACAGTCTGCAAAGTATTTCCAAGAATAACGTACTTACACTATACCCAACGTGAATATTGAATTTACATAGCATGGTGTTAACAAAGTGGACAGACTTTGAATTCTAATGAAATGGCCCATAGCTTAGTGCTGAAACAGTCCAGAAACTGGATGGGAGATGATTGATGACTGTTGATGGGTTTGTCTAGGTCTGAAATACACCCAGATTAGGAGTGACACGTTGAAGTATTTCCTTCTAGCCTACGTACATTTCTTATATTCGTTTTATTTTGGTGCTATCTGGCTATGTCCAGCTTTTAGTGTCTGTGTAAACACAAACTTTATCCTATTCCTAACACAAACATTAAATTAAATGTCATTGGCCACTTTTACGTCATTGTCCCAACACAAACATGAAATGCCATTGACAATGAATGGCCAGTTTTTTTGCAAACATTACGTAAATTGTTATTGGCCGGAATGAGATGATGTATATATAATCTTTATTTCAGACAGGAGTCCATATCAACACAAAAAGACAAACAACATGGGAAAAGGATCAAAGTGAGCAATTAACACAAAACAAAGTACAGTAGTGCATATACAAGTACTGATCTACCTAATCAGCAGCAGGCTGCTGAGCCAGTGCTTGCGTAGCCTGGACATGACCCGGTAACAGCTCTTTATAGGGTTTGTTAGTGCCACTATGATACTGTTACTAGACACCTCTAGGCGTTGCATAAAATTATACAATTTTATACAGTTTTCTTAAAAAAGCATCACATGTGGGCACACCAACAGAGGTAAACAACTGACTGGCACTGTGCCACCTAGGAACACGGAGAAGTAACCTCATGGCATCGTTATATGCCACTGAGCCGTTGCATGCTTTTTACTCGGTACGAGGATGTATGATAAGAGCGCCCCTCACTTCACACAGGTTTGATTTTATTATCTCCACCAGGCCGAAGGCATGGGGAGAGAGTATGTTTTGCACTCCGTCCGTCCGTCCGTCCGTCCGTGTGTCCGTCCGTGGTGGCGCCTCATGGTGGCGCTATAACTGGCCGATTTGTGTTTTTACCTATAACTGCACCGATCAATGTAATGGGTCCCAGGACGCAGTAGTGGTCTTTTAGATGGGTCCCAGGCAGGGACATTTTATGAGTCCCACTTCAACAATTTTAGAGTACAGTATTGCATCCCAGGACCCCCGGAGGGTGACATGATTGCGTCCTCTCAATTTAGTGCGTCTAAGGATGCAGGATATTTGCATCACTGTGAGTGGCATCCTCCACGTGTCATATCCCAGATGCTAATTTAAGTAGCATATGTGCCAAATCAAAGACGATTTGACATTGAGTAATCCAAGACAGACAACTTAATTGTAAGAGGTTTATTTTAAAAGAAATTCAGTGGATACAAATTATGGTATGCACTGACCAGTCAATGTACAATTGAAAAATTAAAAAAAAATACAAAAATACAAAAATACAAAAATGTATATACAAAAATAAAGAATGACTTGGTAAACAGTAAACCAGTTAGTCAAACCCCTCGCAATGCAAAAAAAGCAATGACAAAAATAAATAATAATCTTTCTGATCTATGCTGGGAAACAGTTCATAATGAATTCCTGTAACATAACGGTTCTGTGGAATCTTGTCTTTGCTCTGGTATTGTTGTCTTTGTGACACCAAGCAACGTATTTCTCTTCCAAGTGAAGATCCACAAATTCACCACATATACAGTTAGAGACTGATGGGTGGCAAGCCACATTTGCTGATAACTTTAGCAAGTTTTATGCTGTTAATTTGTGCCCAAGACGTCCACAGACGTCCTGGGAATTACCGTTATGTGGTGCCCAAGACGTCTGTGGACGCCTTAGCAAAAAAATAATATATATGTAAAACAAAATGTAATGTAAAAAGTAATGTAAAAAGTGGGCACCCTGTTTTTTAAGTGTTGTGTGGGCACACAATGTGTTAAGAAAATGTTGCTGCTGATGCCACATGCGTGTCTCACGCTCTGCTCAAGCAGTCTCTCCCTCTGTTTCAGCCATCTCTCGCTCTTGCTCCAGTCTCTCTCTACGCTTGTCTCTCTGCTCCAGTCTCTCTCTCTGTTTCAGCCGCCTGTCTCTCTCCTCCAGCTCCTCCAGCTGTGTCTCTCTCTCCACCAGTTGGTCCAGCAACTCGTCCAGCTCCTCCATCTGTCTGTATTTCTCGTGCAGCTCTTCCAGCAACCTGTTCATCTGCTCCAACCTTCTCTCATCCAGCTCCTCCATGTCCTCCAGTATGTCCTTTTCCTCCTCCACAACCTCTGTCTGTTCTTCAAGCTGGTCATTCAAGGCCTGGTACGTTTCCGTTAATTGTGCTAACTCATCTTTTCTCCTGGTCATTAACAAAGCAAATGTGCTTTCTCTGTTGCTCTGCCTCTGGGTCACTCTGGTTGGTGGGTAGAGCCTTCTCAACACGGCAGCCTGAATCGTGAATAGAACAAACCTTAGTCCACACAATAGTATACAGTAGATTACAGCCTGCATACTCATGCAGTATATGGGGAAAAAACTCAGTTTCCATTATGTACCCTGTAATTATTGAATATAAGCAGGAGTTAAATAATAACTGCAATTGATGGTCTTTGTAAATGAACACTGTTACACCCTTATTCCATAACATCACAAGCTATAGTGTACATTATGTAGACTGTTACTACATATGATTACACTGTAACTCTTGAGTAATTACACACTGCACGTTGCAGATGGCAATTTATAGAATTGCCCAGTTTATAATGTTTATAATGTTGTGTTTGTTGATTTGCCTTGAATAAATGTGGTAATGTTCAGTTGTTCTCTCCAACTACTCAGAATGATGGCCACACTACTACAATATGTTATGACATTGACAACTCACCATTTTCTTCCTCTTAGTTGTCTTTAGATGGCACTGGTCATTCTCATCATCACGCTATTGGGACAAAAAGGCACTGTTGTTAGCACATAGCTGTGGTAGATTATATGTAACTGGATATAGTTTGAAAACAGAAAGATTACACACGCACCAATAGTCTTTAATTCCATACCTTTCGTTTGTTGGTGGTAGATAGGCCTGGTGTAGCAGAACTTCCCTCCTGGTAACATGGTCTTATCTCCATTGCTGAAGCACTGTGACTGTGGTTGACTTTGGCTGGAGTTTATATGTCTCTCCTCATCTGGGTGTATTTCACACCTGGACAAAGCCCCATCAACAGTCTGAGCAATCATCTCCCATCCAGTTTCTGGACGTTTGCAGCACTAAGCTATGGCCCATTTCATTTGAATGGAATGGTATGCGTCTGATACCAATTTGAATAGTCTGCCCACTTTGTTAATGGGGACAAAATTAACATCATGCCATGCCATTTCAATATTCATGTTGAGTATAGTGTTATTCAGGTCAACAGATCACAGTCTGCAAAGTATTTCCAAGAATAACGTACTTACACTATACCCAACGTGAATATTGAATTTACATAGCATGGTGTTAACAAAGTGGACAGACTTTGAATTCTAATGTGTTTACACAGACAGCTTTTAGTGTCTGTGTAAACACAAACTTTATCCTATTCCTAACACAAACATTAAATTAAATGTCATTGGCCACTTTTACGTCATTGTCCCAACACAAACATGAAATGCCATTGACAATGAATGGCCAGTTTTTTTGCAAACATTACGTAAATTGTTATTGGCCGGAATGAGATGATGTATATATAATCTTTATTTCAGACAGGAGTCCATATCAACACAAAAAGACAAACAACATGGGAAAAGGATCAAAGTGAGCAATTAACACAAAACAAAGTACAGTAGTGCATATACAAGTACTGATCTACCTAATCAGCAGCAGGCTGCTGAGCCAGTGCTTGCGTAGCCTGGACATGACCCGGTAACAGCTCTTTATAGGGTTTGTTAGTGCCACTATGATACTGTTACTAGACACCTCTAGGCGTTGCATAAAATTATACAATTTTATACAGTTTTCTTAAAAAAGCATCACATGTGGGCACACCAACAGAGGTAAACAACTGACTGGCACTGTGCCACCTAGGAACACGGAGAAGTAACCTCATGGCATCGTTATATGCCACTGAGCCGTTGCATGCTTTTTACTCGGTACGAGGATGTATGATAAGAGCGCCCCTCACTTCACACAGGTTTGATTTTATTATCTCCACCAGGCCGAAGGCATGGGGAGAGAGTATGTTTTGCACTCCGTCCGTCCGTCCGTCCGTCCGTCCGTCCGTCCGTGTGTCCGTCCGTGTGTCCGTCCATCTGTGAACAGCTAATCTCTGGCACCGTTGGCTTGATCGCAGCCATACTCTGCACACACACTCCCTGAATGCCAGAGCTGAACCTCTGCTCCAAAGTTTTGGCATTGGCCTGTTATAGCGCCACCAGGAGGCCGCTTTGTGCAAAACAAATGTTTTGACAGTACACCTACAGATTTTGTCCAAACATTACGCAAATTGGTACACAGTCTCTCTAGAGCCATTCAACGAAACGGGTCTTTCAGATTTTTCAGACTCCATCCTGATTGGCTACGATTGGCTTCCAAAGTTCGCAGGAGTGCTCCGTTTCAAACAAAATGCTGCAAATCATGAACACATCGTATGATTTCCGTGAAATTTTGCACGCACATTCCCACTAGGCAGAGGAAGAAATGCCACTTGAATATTTTCAACTCAGCCTCATGGTGGCGCTATAACTGGCCGATTTGTGTTTTTACCTATAACTACACCGATCTGTGTAAAACCATGTATGCACACTCCCTAGAGGCCAAGGAAAAACCTTTGCCTGGAATTTTTCACATCTGCTCTTTATAGCGCCACCAGGAGGCCGACATATGTAAAACACATTTTCTAATATTACTCCTTCAGATTTTATCCAAATTTCACGCAAATCGGTAGACATGCTCTCCATAGTCATGTGATCATGTGATTTGTTTGATTTCTCATAATTATCCATCCTGATTGGCTACGATTGGCTTCTAAAGTTTTCAGGAGTAGCCCGTTTTGTACCCGTTTTGTGCAAATCGCCACAACTCCTCAACGCAGCGTCCGATTGCGGTGAAACTGTGCATGCCTATTCCCACTACTAGGCTGAGGAAGAAATGCCACTTGACAGTTTTCAAATCAGCCTCATGGTGGCGCTACAACAGGACAAGTCGCGTCACACACACACACACACACACACACACACACAAAACCCAAATAAACATGTTTATATTACTCCTAAACAATTTTTTTCCAAACATCACACACACTCCTATCCTCCTGGTGGAGACCTGTGCCCAGAAGGGCACTTTTTCTAGTTGGCATGTAAAACTCTTTTCGTTTATATTTAGTTACTTTCTCCAGTTATGATTGGCCAATCAAATCACTAAAATGGAAACACTGGCTTCAAATCCTTCAGTACAACATCAACTGCATGCTGTGGTGAGCTTTGATATGCCTCTTATGAGTGCAGTGATGTAAATATGTTTTCAATGTAATGGGTCCCAGGACGCAGTAGTGGTCTTTTAGATGGGTCCCAGGCAGGGACATTTTATGAGTCCCACTTCAACAATTTTAGAGTACAGTATTGCATCCCAGGACCCCCGGAGGGTGACATGATTGCGTCCTCTCAATTTAGTGCGTCTAAGGATGCAGGATATTTGCATCACTGTGAGTGGCATCCTCCACGTGTCATATCCCAGATGCTAATTTAAGTAGCATATGTGCCAAATCAAAGACGATTTGACATTGAGTAATCCAAGACAGACAACTTAATTGTAAGATGTTTATTTTAAAAGAAATTCAGTGGATACAAATTATGGTATGCACTGACCAGTCAATGTACAATTGAAATTTAAAAAAAATACAAAAATACAAAAATACAAAAATACAAAAATACAAAAATACAAAAATACAAAAATACAAAAATAAAGAATGACTTGGTAAACAGTAAACCAGTTAGTCAAACCCCTCGCAATGCAAAAAAAGCAATGACAAAAATAAATAATAATCTTTCTGATCTATGCTGGGAAACAGTTCATAATGAATTCCTGTAACATAACGGTTCTGTGGAATCTTGTCTTTGCTCTGGTATTGTTGTCTTTGTGACACCAAGCAACGTATTTCTCTTCCAAGTGAAGATCCATAAATTCACCACATATACAGTTAGAGACTGATGGGTGGCAAGCCACATTTGCTGATAACTTTAGCAAGTTTTATGCTGTTAATTTGTGCCCAAGACGTCCACAGACGTCCTGGGAATTACCGTTATGTGGTGCCCAAGACGTCTGTGGACGCCTTAGCAAAAAAAATATATATATGTAAAACAAAATGTAATGTAAAAAGTAATGTAAAAAGTGGGCACCCTGTTTTTTAAGTGTTGTGTGGGCACACAATGTGTTAAGAAAATGTTGCTGCTGATGCCACATGCGTGTCTCACGCTCTGCTCAAGCAGTCTCTCCCTCCGTTTCAGCCATCTCTCGCTCTTGCTCCAGTCTCTCTCTACGCTTCAGCCTGTCTCTCTGCTCCAGTCTCTCTCTCTGTTTCAGCCGCCTGTCTCTCTCCTCCAGCTCCTCCAGCTGTGTCTCTCTCTCCACCAGTTGGTCCAGCAACTCGTCCAGCTCCTCCAGCTGTCTGTCTTTCTCGTGCAGCTCTTCCAGCAACCTGTTCATCTGCTCCAACCTTCTCTCATCCAGCTCCTCCATGTCCTCCAGTCTGTCCTTTTCCTCCTCCACAACCTCTGTCTGTTCTTCAAGCTGGTCATTCAAGGCCAGGTACGTTTCCGTTAATTGTGCTACCTCATCTTTTCTCCTGGTCATTAACAAAGCAAATGTGCTTTCTCTGTTGCTCTGCCTCTGGGTCACTCTGGTTGGTGGGTAGAGCCTTCTCAACACGGCAGCCTGAATCGTGAATAGAACAAACCTTAGTCCACACAATAGTATACAGTAGATTACAGCCTGCATACTCATGCAGTATATGGGGAAAAAACTCAGTTTCCATTATGTACCCTGTAATTATTGAATATAAGCAGGAGTTAAATAATAACTGCAATTGATGGTCTTTGTAAATGAACACTGTTACACCCTTATTCCATAACATCACAAGCTATAGTGTACATTATGTAGACTGTTACTACATATGATTACACTGTAACTCTTGAGTAATTACACACTGCACGTTGCAGATGGCAATTTATAGAATTGCCCAGTTTATAATGTTTATAATGTTGTGTTTGTTGATTTGCCTTGAATAAATGTGGTAATGTTCAGTTGTTCTCTCCAACTACTCAGAATGATGGCCACACTACTACAATATGTTATGACATTGACAGCTCACCATTTTCTTCCTCTTAGTTGTCTTTAGATGGCACTGGTCATTCTCATCATCACGCTATTGGGACAAAAAGGCACTGTTGTTAGCACATAGCTGTGGTAGATTATATGTAACTGGATATAGTTTGAAAACAGAAAGATTACACACGCACCAATAGTCTTTAATTCCATACCTTTCGTTTGTTGGTGGTAGATAGGCCTGGTGTAGCAGAACTTCCCTCCTGGTAACATGGTCTTATCTCCATTGCTGAAGCACTGTGACTGTGGTTGACTTTGGCTGGAGTTTATATGTCTCTCCTCATCTGGGTGTATTTCACACCTGGACAAAGCCCCATCAACAGTCTGAGCAATCATCTCCCATCCAGTTTCTGGATGTTTGCAGCACTAAGCTATGGCCCATTTCATTTGAATGGAATGGTATGCGTCTGATACCAATTTGAATAGTCTGCCCACTTTGTTAATGGGGACAAAATTAACATCATGCCATGCCATTTCAATATTCATGTTGAGTATAGTGTTATTCAGGTCAACAGATCACAGTATTTCCAGATCAGTATTTCCAAGAATAACGTACTTACACTATACCCAACGTGAATATTGAATTTACATAGCATGGTGTTAACAAAGTGGACAGACTTTGAATTCTAATGAAATGGCCCATAGCTTAGTGCTGAAACAGTCCAGAAACTGGATGGGAGATGATTGATGACTGTTGATGGGTTTGTCTAGGTGTGAAATACACCCAGATTAGGAGTGACACGTTGAAGTATTTCCTTCTAGCCTACGTACATTTCTTATATTCGTTTTATTTTGGTGCTATCTGGCTATGTCCAGCTTTTAGTGTCTGTGTAAACACAAACTTTATCCTATTCCTAACACAAACATTAAATTAAATGTCATTGGCCACTTTTACGTCATTGTCCCAACACAAACATGAAATGCCATTGACAATGAATGGCCAGTTTTTTTGCAAACATTACGTAAATTGTTATTGGCCGGAATGAGATGATGTATGCACACACACTCCCTGAATGCCAGAGCTGAACCTCTGCTCCAAAGTTTTGGCATTGGCCTGTTATAGCGCCACCAGGAGGCCGCTTTGTGCAAAACAAATGTTTTGACAGTACACCTACAGATTTTGTCCAAACATTACGCAAATTGGTACACAGTCTCTCTAGAGCCATTCAACGAAACGGGTCTTTCAGATTTTTCAGACTCCATCCTGATTGGCTACGATTGGCTTCCAAAGTTCGCAGGAGTGCTCCGTTTCAAACAAAATGCTGCAAATCATGAACACATCGTATGATTTCCGTGAAATTTTGCACGCACATTCCCACTAGGCAGAGGAAGAAATGCCACTTGAATATTTTCAACTCGGCCTCATGGTGGCGCTATAACTGGCCGATTTGTGTTTTTACCTATAACTACACCGATCTGTGTAAAACCATGTATGCACACTCCCTAGAGGCCAAGGAAAAACCTTTGCCTGGAATTTTTCACATCTGCTCTTTATAGCGCCACCAGGAGGCCGACATATGTAAAACACATTTTCTAATATTACTCCTTCAGATTTTATCCAAATTTCACGCAAATCGGTAGACATGCTCTCCATAGTCATGTGATCATGTGATTTGTTTGATTTCTCATAATTATCCATCCTGATTGGCTACGATTGGCTTCTAAAGTTTTCAGGAGTAGCCCGTTTTGTACCCGTTTTGTGCAAATCGCCACAACTCCTCAACGCAGCGTCCGATTACGGTGAAACTGTCCATGCCTATTCCCACTACTAGGCTGAGGAAGAAATGCCACTTACAGTTTTCAAATCAGCCTCATGGTGGCGCTACAACAGGCCAAGTCGCGTCACACACATACACACACACACACACACACACACACAAAAACCCAAATAAACATGTTTATATTACTCCTAAACATTTTGCCAAACATCACACACACTCTTAGCCTCCTGGTGGAGACCTGTGCCCAGAAGGGCACTTTTTCTAGTTTATACTGTATGGAAGAGGATTTTATGCCTAATTTACGGTTTACATTTATTATATAGTTAAACGTTTCTTTTACCCATGATCTGTATCTGCGTTTGTCTGATTGATTGATTGATTGATTGATTGATTTTATATATTCAAAAGATTTGTGCCACATTTTCGCGATTTTTCAAAAATAGCAGACCTAGCGCTACTGTATGAACTTGTAGATCTGCTATTTTTTTATTTTTTTTTAATATTTTTTTATCCCACGATTTTGTAACCCATTTTTCACCCCTGTGTCAATTATCTAATGTGATCCTGGGCTCTACACACCCTCCACCAACCTAGTCCCCATATATGGGGGACATGGGGAGAGCAACGGACTTGAACTCATGCTTCCTTCATGCCTGCAGTGTCCAAGTTGCTCCTTTACACCTGACAGGGGGGAGTTTCCCTTCTTTAGCTATTTTTCAATAGCTAAAGAATAACATAATGCTTGAAACACCAAAAGGGGTTCCCGACCAGAATGGATTAATAATTTTCACATTTGAGACTGACGTAATCAATATGACATAAATAAATGTCATGAATCCTCAGGGAAGCCTTTCTTTTGAGTCTATCTGTGTGTCACCATGCAGATGGCAAGGAAGTAAAAATACATCAACATTTCCTACGGTTCACTATTTGCATCATCATACACTAGGATGGTGTAGCAAAGGAGAAAAAGGAGTGCACAAACACGGATACAGACATAATCTACCATATACTCATTATATTATTAGGTGACAATGGCATTATGCCGGTGGCGGCGGTGGCTCAGGGGTAGAGTGGCTGGATGGCAACCTTAAGGTTACCAGTTCGAACCCGGGCTCGCCCAGAGTTAGTGTCGAAGTGTCCTTGAGCAAGACACTGAACCCCTAATTGCTCCTGATGTGCTGGTTGGTGCCTTGCATGGTTTCCGTCGCCATCGGTGTATGAATGTGTGTGTGAATGGGTGAATGTAATGCACAATCTATGTAAAGCGCCTTGGATAAAGGCGCTATATAAATGCACCATTGTTATGCCTGATTTTTACTTGGCTTACACAAGAGAACAGACACTGTCAGAGTCAAAGAACAAGTCTGTAATTCTAAAGAACATAATAGCCTAGTGTAGGGATGTACAGTTCTCATTATTAACCCTTTGTGTGATGGGGACACCAGGTCCGGGTAATGTATAACATGGACAGTGAAAGTCGTATCCACTGATGCCTTTATAACCATTTGATTTTATTATACTAAAATAGGAATAAAATAACTACTTCTATAACTTAAGTTATGATGTAATATTTTAATGTAGCCTATATTTGACATCTTAACTTGTAGAAGTATACGACTCCACCCCCTGTACTTTTTAGAATTAAGTTGCAATGTAAGTTCAATATTTAAATTTTAGTATCTAGAAGACAGTGAGTGGTCTGGTTTCTGTACAGGACTGTTGTTGTTGTGTACAGCACAGTAATCTGTCTGCATAGACCACGTTTTGCATTTCAAATACTGGGTATCTACGGGCAGTTCAACTATTTGCATCCTGGGTGATCAACAAGTGGAGATCTCTGAATTCAGGTGTAAATGAAGGAGCATGTCTATTGTCTAGGTAGGCTGTGATTGGTGAAGAGATGGTTCTATTGTTCCTCTAGTTGGCCAATCATTCCAAGCAGTTAGTGCCTCCACCTCAGGGTCTCTAGTATAAAAACAGGGTGTAGTTCCTCCAGGATATCAGTCATTTCAACTTGAACTGACTGTGAACTCCAGACTTCAGGTGAAGATGAACTCTCTTGACTCTACCAGGGACAATTCTGCTGAACAGGAGGATCGCCTTTACCCTGTTGACTTACGTCTGAGTAAGTTACTTTCTCTCCTGCCTTTCTCTTTATTCATGCCATATGTTCATCTTGTTTTACTGATGTACATTCAATTCTGAAAAGAAACATTGTATAATTCTATTCTTAATTCTGCTTGTTGTGTAAGGTTTAAATTTGACCTGTAGCTTTGTTATAATATCTTTTTGTTATAATAATATAACAAATATAATAATATAACAAAGCTACAAGTTACTTAAAGCTACATAGTTAGTCACCTACACAATCAATCATCTAAAAACTATGTCCCAAATGTTGACCATGTCTCAATAGAATCCAAGTGCCATTAGGATTACTTAAATCAACTTGTATTATTTTATTATATCCTAGATATTTGATATAAAGTATGTGCCTCATGGATTATGCTGCCATGGTTATAAATTAGTTATAATTTACTTATATAGAAGTAGTAGTCTCAGGCCTAAATGTGTCAATGTGGTTTTAAATGTCTTCCTTGTCTCTTTATTTTCAGTTTTGGATTCTCCATCAGACTCTTGTCAGAAACCTGTCCTACGAGGCCGAGCAGCAAACCAAAAAAGACACTGTCCTAAACCAAAACGCCACTCTTGTGACCAGTGTGGAAGACAGTTCAGTTTGGAGTCTGGCCTTAAAATCCACCAGATCATTCATCTCCCCCATGAGTGTAATAAATGTGGAAAAAGCTTGACTACTAAACTGACCAGTTTAATTTACCACAAGTGTGGTCAGAGAGAGAGCCCCCACGGTTGTGAACAATGTGGACGGAGCTTTGCCTCGAAACGAGCTCTCAAGGCTCATCAGCGAGACCACATAGGGGATTTCCAATGTGAAGAATGTGGATGCAGTTTCATCTACATGAATAACCTGCATGTTCACCAGAGAATGCATAGAAGCCACCAACCATTCCATTGTGACCAATGTGGGCAAAATTTCACTAGCTTGTCTAAGTTAAAACGACATGTGATAAGTCACACATCAGGAGTCAAACTGGAGTTTGAAGCAATGGTTGGGGGTGTAGTAGGCCTATAGACTTTGTTTTAGGTTTTCATCACGTTTTAATGATGTACATTTAATTCTGAGAATAAACACAGACGTGTTTATTCTCAGAATTAAATGTACATCAGGATGTTACTTTTAGCATTCTGTATAATTGTAACTTGACAGCTTTGTTATAAGTTGGATTTATAGCATTTCTGTCTCTTTTAATACTGCACATTTTGTTCATGTATTGTTTTACTTTAGAATTCAACTGCTATTAAGATTTGTGAAGTCACATTTTGTATTTGCATATGGCTGTGGAATGTACATGTCACTCTGGAACACCACAGTTAGCAACTCTACACAACACCACACATATCCACATCAGTTTCATTTTAATTACTATTACCTTTTTTTTTATCAGCAAGTTTTTTTTTTAAATGTTTTTTTTTTTTTTTTTATGTTTTTCTTTTTTAATAATGAGTATTTGATATTACTGCCTACCTGTTTTTCTCCACAGTTTTTATTCCAGTGTAGGCATTGTTGTTATAATTTCAGGGGGTGGTATCATGGACCATTATGGACCACAGCGACTACCCTTTGGTAGGCATTCTGTAATGTTCATTGTTGTCTTGTAATAAACATTCAGATTGATTTAATGCTTGATTATATTATTTATTGACAATATACACAGGACAAGGGCATGCACACAGAAAACTGTCAAGAGGATAGACATAAGAAAGCTAAAAGATTATTTCCATCATGGTCCTCTGTGTTGAACACACAAACCACAAATCGTGTGTGTGTGTGTGTGTGTGTGTGTGTGTGTGTGTGTGTGTGTGTGTGTGTGTGTCATATGAAATACCATTTAGAATCATGAGGTTATAAACCACACCAGTTTAAATTGACGGAATTTGAAGTAATTATGCATTTCCATATTAGTTAGGGACTAAATATAAATAGTCAAATAGCATTTTGTTCTAAACAGGCATGCACATTTTAGATCATAGCCAATCAGGATGGAATATGAAAAATAAAATTTGGATAAAATCTGAATTTTGCACGCACATTCCCACTAGGCCGAGGAAGAAATGCCACTTGAATATTTTCAACTCAGCCTCATGGTGGCGCTATAACTGGCCGATTTGTGTTTTTACCTATAACTGCACCGATCTGTGTAAAACCATGTGCACACTCCCTAGAGGCCAAGGAAAAACCTTTGCCTGGAATTTTTACATCTGCTCTTTATAGCGCCACCAGGAGGCCGACATATGTAAAACACAATTTCTAATATTACTCCTTCAGATTTTATCCAAATTTCATGCAAATCGGTACGCATGCTCTCCATAGTCATGTGATCATGTGATTTGTTTGATTTCTCATAATTATCCATCCTGATTGGCTACGATTGGCTTCGAAAGTTTTCAGGAGTAGCCCGTTTTGTACAAATCGCCACAACTCCTCAACGCAGCGTCCGATTGCGGTGAAACTGTGCATGCCTATTCCCACTACTAGGCTGAGGAAGAAATGCCACTTGACAGTTTTCAAATCAGCCTCATGGTGGCGCTACAACAGGACAAGTCGCGTCACACACACACACACACACACACACACACACACACACACACACACACAAAACCCAAATAAACATGTTTATATTACTCCTAAACAATTTTTTTCCAAACATCACACACACTCCTATCCTCCTGGTGGAGACCTGTGCCCAGAAGGGCACTTTTTCTAGTTGGCATGTAAAACTCTTTTCGTTTATATTTAGTTAATTTCTCCAGTTATGATTGGCCAATCAAATCACTAAAATGGAAACACTGGCTTCAAATCCTTCAGTACAACATCAACTGCATGCTGTGGTGAGCTTTGATATGCCTCTTATGAGTGCAGTGATGTAAATATGTTTTCAATGTAATGGGTCCCAGGACGCAGTAGTGGTCTTTTAGATGGGTCCCAGGCAGGGACATTTTATGAGTCCCACTTCAACAATTTTAGAGTACAGTATTGCATCCCAGGACCCCCGGAGGGTGACATGATTGCGTCCTCTCAATTTAGTGCGTCTAAGGATGCAGGATATTTGCATCACTGTGAGTGGCAACCTCCACGTGTCATATCCCAGATGCTAATTTAAGTAGCATATGTGCCAAATCAAAGACGATTTGACATTGAGTAATCCAAGACAGACAACTTAATTGTAAGAGGTTTATTTTAAAAGAAATTCAGTGGATACAAATTATGGTATGCACTGATCAGTCAATGTACAATTGAAAAATAAAAATAAAATACAAAAATACAAAAATACAAAAATACAAAAATACAAAAATACAAAAAACAGTAAACCAGTTAGTCAAACCCCTCGCAATGCAAAAAAAGCAATGACAAAAATAAATAATAATCTTTCTGATCTATGCTGGGAAACAGTTCATAATGAATTCCTGTAACATAACGGTTCTGTGGAATCTTGTCTTTGCTCTGGTATTGTTGTCTTTGTGACACCAAGCAACGTATTTCTCTTCCAAGTGAAGATCCACAAATTCACCACATATACAGTTAGAGACTGATGGGTGGCAAGCCACATTTGCTGATAACTTTAGCAAGTTTTATGCTGTTAATTTGTGCCCAAGACATCCACAGACGTCCTGGGAATTACCGTTATGTGGTGCCCAAGACGTCTGTGGACGCCTTAGCAAAAAAAGAATATATATGTAAAACAAAATGTAATGTAAAAAGTAATGTAAAAAGTGGGCACCCTGTTTGTTTTTTTTAAGTGTTGTGTGGGCACACAATGTGTTAAGAAAATGTTGCTGCTGATGCCACATGCGTGTCTCACGCTCTGCTCAAGCAGTCTCTCCCTCTGTTTCAGCCATCTCTCGCTCTTGCTCCAGTCTCTCTCTACGCTTCAGCCTGTCTCTCTGCTCCAGTCTCTCTCTCTGTTTCAGCTGCCTGTCTCTCTCCTCCAGCTCCTCCAGCTGTGTCTCTCTCTCCACCAGTTGGTCCAGCAACTCGTCCAGCTCCTCCAGCTGTCTGTCTTTCTCGTGCAGCTCTTCCAGCAACCTGTTCATCTGCTCCAACCTTCTCTCGTCCAGCTCCTCCATGTCCTCCAGTCTGTCCTTTTCCTCCTCCACAACCTCTGTCTGTTCTTCAAGCTGGTCATTCAAGGCCAGGTACGTTTCCGTTAATTGTGCTACCTCATCTTTTCTCCTGGTCATTAACAAAGCAAATGTGCTTTCTCTGTTGCTCTGCCTCTGGGTCACTCTGGTTGGTGGGTAGAGCCTTCTCAACACGGCAGCCTGAATCGTGAATAGAACAAACCTTAGTCCACACAATAGTATACAGTAGATTACAGCCTGCATACTCATGCAGTTAAATAATAACTGCAATTGATGGTCTTTGTAAATGAACACTGTTACACCCTTATTCCATAACATCACAAGCTATAGTGTACATTATGTAGACTGTTACTACATATGATTACACTGTAACTCTTGAGTAATTACACACTGCACGTTGCAGATGGCAATTTATAGAATTGCCCAGTTGTTTATAATGTTGTGTTTGTTGATTTGCCTTGAATAAATGTGGTAATGTTCAGTTGTTCTCTCCAACTACTCAGAATGATGGCCACACTACTACAATATGTTATGACATTGACAACTCACCATTTTCTTCCTCTTAGTTGTCTTTAGATGGCACTGGTCATTCTCATCATCACGCTATTGGGACAAAAAGGCACTGTTGTTAGCACATAGCTGTGGTAGATTATATGTAACTGGATATAGTTTGAAAACAGAAAGATTACACACGCACCAATAGTCTTTAATTCCATACCTTTCGTTTGTTGGTGGTAGATAGGCCTGGTGTAGCATAGAACTTCCCTCCTGGTAACATGGTCTTATCTCCATTGCTGAAGCTCTGTGACTGTGGTTGACTTTGGCTGGAGTTTATATGTCTCTCCTCATCTGGGTGTATTTCACACCTGGACAAAGCCCCATCAACAGTCTGAGCAATCATCTCCCATCCAGTTTCTGGATGTTTGCAGCACTAAGCTATGGCCCATTTCATTTGAATGGAATGGTATGCGTCTGATACCAATTTGAATAGTCTGCCCACTTTGTTAATGGGGACAAAATTAACATCATGCCATGCCATTTCAATATTCATGTTGAGTATAGTGTTATTCAGGTCAACAGATCACAGTCTGCAAAGTATTTCCAAGAATAACGTACTTACACTATACCCAACGTGAATATTGAATTTACATAGCATGGTGTTAACAAAGTGGACAGACTTTGAATTCTAATGAAATGGCCCATAGCTTAGTGCTGAAACAGTCCAGAAACTGGATGGGAGATGATTGATGACTGTTGATGGGTTTGTCTAGGTGTGAAATACACCCAGATTAGGAGTGACACGTTGAAGTATTTCCTTCTAGCCTACGTACATTTCTTATATTCGTTTTATTTTGGTGCTATCTGGCTATGTCCAGCTTTTAGTGTCTGTGTAAACACAAACTTTATCCTATTCCTAACACAAACATTAAATTAAATGTCATTGGCCACTTTTACGTCATTGTCCCAACACAAACATGAAATGCCATTGACAATGAATGGCCAGTTTTTTTGCAAACATTACGTAAATTGTTATTGGCCGGAATGAGATGATGTATGCACACACACTCCCTGAATGCCAGAGCTGAACCTCTGCTCCAAAGTTTTGGCATTGGCCTGTTATAGCGCCACCAGGAGGCCGCTTTGTGCAAAACAAATGTTTTGACAGTACACCTACAGATTTTGTCCAAACATTACGCAAATTGGTACACAGTCTCTCTAGAGCCATTCAACGAAACGGGTCTTTCAGATTTTTCAGACTCCATCCTGATTGGCTACGATTGGCTTCCAAAGTTCGCAGGAGTGCTCCGTTTCAAACAAAATGCTGCAAATCATGAACACATCGTATGATTTCCGTGAAATTTTGCACGCACATTCCCACTAGGCAGAGGAAGAAATGCCACTTGAATATTTTCAACTCAGCCTCATGGTGGCGCTATAACTGGCCGATTTGTGTTTTTACCTATAACTACACCGATCTGTGTAAAACCATGTATGCACACTCCCTAGAGGCCAAGGAAAAACCTTTGCCTGGAATTTTTCACATCTGCTCTTTATAGCGCCACCAGGAGGCCGACATATGTAAAACACATTTTCTAATATTACTCCTTCAGATTTTATCCAAATTTCACGCAAATCGGTAGACATGCTCTCCATAGTCATGTGATCATGTGATTTGTTTGATTTCTCATAATTATCCATCCTGATTGGCTACGATTGGCCTCTAAAGTTTTCAGGAGTAGCCCGTTTTGTACCCGTTTTGTGCAAATCGCCACAACTCCTCAACGCAGCGTCCGATTACGGTGAAACTGTGCATGCCTATTCCCACTACTAGGCTGAGGAAGAAATGCCACTTACAGTTTTCAAATCAGCCTCATGGTGGCGCTACAACAGGCCAAGTCGCGTCACACACATACACACACACACACACACACACACACACACACAAAAACCCAAATAAACATGTTTATATTACTCCTAAACATTTTGCCAAACATCACACACACTCCTATCCTCCTGGTGGAGACCTGTGCCCAGAAGGGCACTTTTTCTAGTTTATACTGTATGGAAGAGGATTTTATGCCTAATTTACGGTTTACATGTATTATATAGTTAAACGTTTCTTTTACCCATGATCTGTATCTGCGTTTGTCTGATTGATTGATTGATTTATTAACAGTTGGCATAATTACAGTACATTTCAAGTACAACTCAATACAACAACTGTCTGGACTTTGAAATGATGAATGGACCGGTTTGCACCATAGTGATGCAATAACAGTTGAGTACCACAGACGAAAAACAGTCTAAGTCCAAATTTCAGACTGACCCCTCCACGAAAAGGCCTTGTTGTCCTGAACCCTTATCTATCATTTATATATTATGGATCAATAGTGTGGACTTAGACTGTTATTCGTCTGTGGTACTCACTGTTGTTTATTAATCCTTATTCCTTTTTTAAAGCATTTTCCTTCTCTCAAACAACTCCAAAACATTGTCTGTCATCACATCCCCCAGACAGAGAGACAGATGGAGAGAGAGGTAGGGCACATGCCTCCTGGTGGAGACTTGTGTTCCACTGAGCGCCCCTTTCTACTGTCTGATGTCATGCTCACTGTGTGACTCGTACTGTATATGCTCAAGCACCACCAGGCATCATTTTGTGCAGACCTCATGTAATTTAGGCCTGATATCTTCTAAATCCTCCAGTTTTCTGAAATAAATATTTTCACGATTTTTCAAAAATAGCAGACCTACAAGCAGAATTGAATGTGGGGGCATGTAGGAGCATGTCTATTGTCTAGGTAGGCTGTGATTGGTGAAGAGATGGTTCTATTGTTCCTCTAGTTGGCCAATCATTCCAAGCAGTTAGTGCCTCCACCTCAGGGTCTCTAGTATAAAAACAGGGTGTAGTTCCTCCAGGATATCAGTCATTTCAACTTGAACTGACTGTGAACTCCAGACTTCAGGTGAAGATGAACTCTCTTGACTCTACCAGGGACAATTCTGCTGAACAGGAGGATCGCCTTTAGCCTGTTGACTTACGTCTGAGTAAGTTACTTTCTCTCCTGCCTTTCTCTTTATTCATGCCATATGTTCATCTTGTTTTACTGATGTACATTCAATTCTGAAAATAAACATTGTATAATTCTATTCTTAATTCTGCTTGTTGTGTAAGGTTTAAATTTGACCTGTAGCTTTGTTATAATATCTTTTTGTTATAATAATATAACAAATATAATAATATAACAAAGCTACAAGTTACTTAAAGCTACATAGTTAGTCACCTACACAATCAATCATCTAAAAACTATGTCCCAAATGTTGACCATGTCTCAATAGAATCCAAGTGCCATTAGGATTACTTAAATCAACTTGTATTATTTTATTATATCCTAGATATTTGATATAAAGTATGTGCCTCATGGATTATGCTGCCATGGTTATAAATTAGTTATAATTTACTTATTTAGAAGTAGTAGTCTCAGGCCTAAATGTGTCAATGTGGTTTTAAATGTCTTCCTTGTCTTTTTATTTTCAGTTTTGGATTCTCCATCAGACTCTTGTCAGAAACCTGTCCTACGAGGCCGAGCAGCAAACCAAAAAAGACACTGTCCTAAACCAAAACGCCACTCTTGTGACCAGTGTGGAAGACAGTTCACTTTGGAGTCTGGCCTTAAAATCCACCAGATCATTCATCTCCCCCATGAGTGTAATAAATGTGGAAAAAGCTTGACTACTAAACTGACCAGTTTAATTTACCACAAGTGTGGTCAGAGAGAGAGCCCCCACGGTTGTGAACAATGTGGACGGAGCTTTGCCTCGAAACGAGCTCTCAAGGCTCATCAGCGAGACCACATAGGGGATTTCCAATGTGAAGAATGTGGATGCAGTTTCATCTACATGAATAACCTGCATGTTCACCAGAGAATGCATAGAAGCCACCAACCATTCCATTGTGACCAATGTGGGCAAAATTTCACTAGCTTGTCTAAGTTAAAACGACATGTGATAAGTCACACATCAGGAGTCAAACTGGAGTTTGAAGCAATGGTTGGGGGTGTAGTAGGCCTATAGACTATTTGTTTTAGGTTTTCATCACGTTTTAATGATGTACATTTAATTCTGAGAATAAACACAGACGTGTTTATTCTCAGAATTAAATGTACATCAGGATGTTCCTTTTAGCATTCTGTATAATTGTAACTTGACAGCTTTGTTATAAGTTGGATTTATAGCATTTCTGTCTCTTTTAATACTGCACATTTTGTTCATGTATTGTTTTACTTTAGAATTCAACTGCTATTAAGATTTGTGAAGTCACATTTTGTATTTGCATATGGCTGTGGAATGTACATGTCACTCTGGAACACCACAGTTAGCAACTCTACACAACACCACACATATCCACATCAGTTTCATTTTAATTACTATTACCTTTTTTTATCAGCAAGTTTTTTTTATTTTTTATGTTTTTCTTTTTTTTTTATGTTTTTCTTTTTTAATAATGAGTATTTGATATTACTGCCTACCTGTTTTTCTCCACAGTTTTTATTCCAGTGTAGGCATTGTTGTTATAATTTCAGGGGGTGGTATCATGGACCATTATGGACCACAGCGACTACCCTTTGGTAGGCATTCTGTAATGTTCATTGTCTTCTTGTAATAAACATTCAGATTGATTTAATGCTTGATTATATTATTTATTGACAATAGACACAGGACAAGGGCATGCACACAGAAAACTGTCAAGGGGATAGACATAAGAAAGCTAAAAGATTATTTCCATCATGGTCCTCTGTGTTGAACACACAAACCACAAATCGTGTGTGTGTGTGTGTGTGTGTGTGTGTGTGTGTGTGTGTGTGTGTGTGTGTGTGTGTGTGTGTGTGTGTGTGTGTGTGTGTGTGTGTGTGTGTGTGTGTGTGTGTGTGTGTGTGTGTGTGTGTGTGTGTGTGTGTGTGTGTGTGTGTGTGTGTGTGTTTCATATGAAATACCATTTAGAATCATGAGGTTATAAACCACACCAGTTTAAATTGACGGAATTTGAAGTAATTATGCATTTCCATATTAGTTAGGGACTAAATATAAATAGTCAAATAGCATTTTGTTCTAAACAGGCATGCACATTTTAGATCATAGCCAATCAGGATGGAATATGAAAAATAAAATTTGGATAAAATCTGAAGGCGTAATATAAACAAGAATGACTCATAACTGCAGGTGCAGTCTGAAAGCTCTTGTTTATGAACATCTACAATTATATATATATATATCTATAATTAGTTGGTGTGCCACAGCCTCTGCCTCAGCTCACAGCTTTACGTTGCGGCGTTCAGAGTATGGGTTTTATGCCATTCAGACTATATGGGTTTTATGGGTAAGTCTCCCATTGGCTTATAGAGCAGCGGTTCCCAAACCTTTTTGGCCATGCAGACCCTGTTACGTCCCGACCTAGCTGACGCACCCCCCCCACATGGAAATATGAATTGCATAAGCTATATAGAGACATATATTTCCTTTTTATCCACATATTTGCACATACTGTATATGAACCAATATGGCATAATATATGCAGCATAGGCTATATTCTGCATATACAGTACTTGCCATATATTGGCATAATATGTTAATATATTTAAAATAAAACCATAGCACCACCATTAGCCTTTTCATGTCGTGCACCCCCTAGAACAGGGGTTCTCAACGTTTTTGGCCAGGGACCCCCGGAAATGCTTTGGCAATGTCTCGGGACCCCCGCCCCGCCCCCTCCCGACCCCCAATATAAATTGACTGCTACAATAACCTTAAACCATTTTGGGCGGGAACCCCTTTTGGTGTTTTAAGCATTGTTATAATTTAGCTATTGAAAAATAGCAGATCTACAAGCTCATTTAGCTATTGAAAAATAGCAGATCTACAAGGTGGCGCGCTATGAACTTGTAGGTCTGCTATTTTTGAAAAATCGTGAAAATAAAATTTTAAAAAAACTTTTTTTTTTTTTGAAAATATTTTAGGGACCCCCTAAAATAATTTGGCGACCCCCCGAGGGGTCGCGACCCACGGGTTGAGAACCCCTGCCCTAGAAGGCGCTTGCGCACCACAAGGGGTGCACGCACCACAGTTTGGGAACCACTGGCTTAGGGGCATAACATCACAAGCTATAGTGTACATTATGTAGACTGTTACTACATATGATTACACTGTAACTCTTGAGTAATTACACACTGCACGTTGCAGATGGCAATTTATAGAATTGCCCAGTTTATAATGTTTATAATGTTGTGTTTGTTGATTTGCCTTGAATAAATGTGGTAATGTTCAGTTGTTCTCTCCAACTACTCAGAATGATGGCCACACTACTACAATATGTTATGACATTGACAACTCACCATTTTCTTCCTCTTAGTTGTCTTTAGATGGCACTGGTCATTCTCATCATCACGCTATTGGGACAAAAAGGCACTGTTGTTAGCACATAGCTGTGGTAGATTATATGTAACTGGATATAGTTTGAAAACAGAAAGATTACACACGCACCAATAGTCTTTAATTCCATACCTTTCGTTTGTTGGTGGTAGATAGGCCTGGTGTAGCAGAACTTCCCTCCTGGAAATAGCAGAAAAATCGTGAAAATAAAATTTTAAAAAAACATTTTTTTTTTTTTGAAAATATTTTGGGGACCCCCTAAAATAATTTGGCGACCCCCCGAGGGGTCGCGACCCACGGGTTGAGAACCCCTGCCCTAGAAGGCGCTTGCGCACCACAAGGGGTGCACGCACCACAGTTTGGGAACCACTGGCTTAGGGGCAGCCATAAAAAAGTCTCCACTACGGTTGCTACTACAGGTAGTAGCAAATATAGTCCAGGCGCTTTTCAAGCACCTGGCAAAATGGGTTTTACATAAGTCAGCCTCCTGATATATAAAGGGCAGATATGAAAAATGCAGGGCAAAGACTTTTCAGTGGCCTCTAGGCCAGTGCGCATACAAAGTTTTACACAGATCACTGTGCGTGCAGTTATAAGTAAAACACAAATCGGCCTGTTATTGTGCCACCATGAGGCTGATTTGATGGCATGTCTTCCTCTGCCTAGTTTAATGTATGTGCAACCCTGTAAACTTTGGAAGGCAAGAGCCAATTGGGCTGGATGGGAAATATGACAGTGTTGATCACATGACTATAGAGATCGTGTGTACCAATTTGCATTTAAAAAGTATAACATCATGTATAATAATAACAGACAGTACACCAACAATGTCTCGTGAATTTAGCACTGTCAAACTGTGAACCGTGTGATGCCGTTACAATGTTCTTGTGCAGATTATTTTAATACCATGTGAATATTTGGTTTGATTGGTTTTGATTTGCTTTGATGTATCCATGCCTCATTGGCTCAGATACACAATGCTGATTATTTATTTTACAGAGATGACCTTGACTATATGTGTGGTGGTTTGTGGCGTGTGCTAGCCTGGATCCAGCCCATAGACCCCGCCCACTCTCTAAGTGGAGTAGCTTCAAGAAGCTTCAGAGTCTGATACTCAGGCTAGGTGTGTGCTATATAATATTAGAGTCTGTCAATCAGAATGAAAGAGCTGTTGGAAATCAATAGCAAACCTTGTATGTAACATTACAACATAACATGATGACAACAGATAAAACTAGAACTGCACTCTGTCGAGTGCCTACTTGCGTTGCACACAAGTGGCATCCTCCACGTGTCATATCCCAGATGCTAATTTAAGTAGCATATGTGCCAAATCAAAGACGATTTGACATTGAGTAATCCAAGACAGACAACTTAATTGTAAGAGGTTTATTTTAAAAGAAATTCAGTGGATACAAATTATGGTATGCACTGACCAGTCAATGTACAATTGAAAAATTAAAAAAAAATACAAAAATACAAAAATACAAAAATACAAAAATACAAAAATACAAAAATACAAAAATGTATATACAAAAATAAAGAATGACTTGGTAAACAGTAAACCAGTTAGTCAAACCCCTCGCAATGCAAAAAAAGCAATGACAAAAATAAATAATAATCTTTCTGATCTATGCTGGGAAACAGTTCATAATGAATTCCTGTAACATAACGGTTCTGTGGAATCTTGTCTTTGCTCTGGTATTGTTGTCTTTGTGACACCAAGCAACGTATTTCTCTTCCAAGTGAAGATCCACAAATTCACCACATATACAGTTAGAGACTGATGGGTGGCAAGCCACATTTGCTGATAACTTTAGCAAGTTTTATGCTGTTAATTTGTGCCCAAGACGTCCACAGACGTCCTGGGAATTACCGTTATGTGGTGCCCAAGACGTCTGTGGACGCCTTAGCAAAAAAAATATATATATGTAAAACAAAATGTAATGTAAAAAGTAATGTAAAAAGTGGGCACCCTGTTTTTTTTTTTAAGTGTTGTGTGGGCACACAATGTGTTAAGAAAATGTTGCTGCTGATGCCACATGCGTGTCTCACGCTCTGCTCAAGCAGTCTCTCCCTCTGTTTCAGCCATCTCTCGCTCTTGCTCCAGTCTCTCTCTACGCTTCAGCCTGTCTCTCTGCTCCAGTCTCTCTCTCTGTTTCAGCCGCCTGTCTCTCTCCTCCAGCTCCTCCAGCTGTGTCTCTCTCTCCACCAGTTGGTCCAGCAACTCGTCCAGCTCCTCCAGCTGTCTATATTTCTCATGCAGCTCTTCCAGCAACCTGTTCATCTGCTCCAACCTTCTCTCGTCCAGCTCCTCCATGTCCTCCAGTCTGTCCTTTTCCTCCTCCACAACCTCTGTCTGTTCTTCAAGCTGGTCATTCAAGGCCAGGTACGTTTCCGTTAATTGTGCTACCTCATCTTTTCTCCTGGTCATTAACAAAGCAAATGTGCTTTCTCTGTTGCTCTGCCTCTGGGTCACTCTGGTTGGTGGGTAGAGCCTTCTCAACACAGCAGCCTGAATCGTGAATAGAACAAACCTTAGTCCACACAATAGTATACAGTAGATTACAGCCTGCATACTCATGCAGTATATGGGGAAAAAACTCAGTTTCCATTATGTACCCTGTAATTATTGAATATAAGCAGGAGTTAAATAATAACTGCAATTGATGGTCTTTGTAAATGAACACTGTTACACCCTTATTCCATAACATCACAAGCTATAGTGTACATTATGTAGACTGTTACTACATATGATTACACTGTAACTCTTGAGTAATTACACACTGCACGTTGCAGATGGCAATTTATAGAATTGCCCAGTTTATAATGTTTATAATGTTGTGTTTGTTGATTTGCCTTGAATAAATGTGGTAATGTTCAGTTGTTCTCTCCAACTACTCAGAATGATGGCCACACTACTACAATATGTTATGACATTGACAACTCACCATTTTCTTCCTCTTAGTTGTCTTTAGATGGCACTGGTCATTCTCATCATCACGCTATTGGGACAAAAAGGCACTGTTGTTAGCACATAGCTGTGGTAGATTATATGTAACTGGATATAGTTTGAAAACAGAAAGATTACACACGCACCAATAGTCTTTAATTCCATACCTTTCGTTTGTTGGTGGTAGATAGGCCTGGTGTAGCAGAACTTCCCTCCTGGTAACATGGTCTTATCTCCATTGCTGAAGCACTGTGACTGTGGTTGACTTTGGCTGGAGTTTATATGTCTCTCCTCATCTGGGTGTATTTCACACCTGGACAAAGCCCCATCAACAGTCTGAGCAATCATCTCCCATCCAGTTTCTGGACGTTTGCAGCACTAAGCTATGGCCCATTTCATTTGAATGGAATGGTATGCGTCTGATACCAATTTGAATAGTCTGCCCACTTTGTTAATGGGGACAAAATTAACATCATGCCATGCCATTTCAATATTCATGTTGAGTATAGTGTTATTCAGGTCAACAGATCACAGTCTGCAAAGTATTTCCAAGAATAACGTACTTACACTATACCCAACGTGAATATTGAATTTACATAGCATGGTGTTAACAAAGTGGACAGACTTTGAATTCTAATGAAATGGCCCATAGCTTAGTGCTGAAACAGTCCAGAAACTGGATAGCTACGAGCTTGTAGGTCTGCTATTTTTGAAACATCGTGAAAATAAAATTTTAAAAAAATCTTTTTTTTTTTTTTTTTTTTTGAAAATAATTTGGGGACCCCCTAAAATATTTTGGCGACCCCCCGAGGGGTCGCGACCCACGGGTTGAGAACCCCTGCCCTAGAAGGCGCTTGCGCACCACAAGGGGTTCACACACCACAGTTTGGGGACCACTGGCTTAGAGGCAGCCATGAAAAAGTCTCCACTACGGTTGCTACTACAGGTAGTAGCAAATATAGTCCAGGCGCTTTTCAAGCACCTGGCAAAATGGGTTTTACATAAGTCAGCCTCCTGATATATAAAGGGCAGATATGAAAAACGCAGGGCAAAGACTTTTCAGTGGCCTCTAGGGAGTGCGCATACAAAGTTTTACACAGATCACTGTGCGTGCAGTTATAAGTAAAACACAAATCGGCCTGTTATTGTGCCACCATGAGGCTGATTTGATGGCATGTCTTCCTCTGCCTAGTTTAATGTATGTGCAACCCTGTAAACTTTGGAAGGCAAGAGCCAATTGGGCTGGATGGGAAATATGACAGTGTTGATCACATGACTATAGAGATCGTGTGTACCAATTTGCATTTAAAAAGTATAACATCATGTATAATAATAACAGACAGTACACCAACAATGTCTCGTGAATTTAGCACTGTCAAACTGTGAACCGTGTGATGCCGTTACAATGTTCTTGTGCAGATTATTTTAATACCATGTGAATATTTGGTTTGATTGGTTTTGATTTGCTTTGATGTATCCATGCCTCATTGGCTCAGATACACAATGCTGATTATTTATTTTACAGAGATGACCTTGACTATATGTGTGGTGGTTTGTGGCGTGTGCTAGCCTGGATCCAGCCCATAGACCCCGCCCACTCTCTAAGTGGAGTAGCTTCAAGAAGCTTCAGAGTCTGATACTCAGGCTAGGTGTGTGCTATATAATATTAGAGTCTGTCAATCAGAATGAAAGAGCTGTTGGAAATCAATAGCAAACCTTGTATGTAACATTACAACATAACATGATGACAACAGATAAAACTAGAACTGCACTCTGTCGAGTGCCTACTTGCGTTGCACACAAGTGGCATCCTCCACGTGTCATATCCCAGATGCTAATTTAAATAGCATATGTGCCAAATCAAAGACGATTTGACATTGAGTAATCCAAGACAGACAACTTAATTGTAAGAGGTTTATTTTAAAAGAAATTAAGTGGATACAAATTATGGTATGCACTGACCAGTCAATGTACAATTGAAAAATTAAAAAAAAATACAAAAATACAAAAATACAAAAATACAAAAATACAAAAATACAAAAATGTATATACAAAAATAAAGAATGACTTGGTAAACAGTAAACCAGTTAGTCAAACCCCTCGCAATGCAAAAAAAGCAATGACAAAAATAAATAATAATCTTTCTGATCTATGCTGGGAAACAGTTCATAATGAATTCCTGTAACATAACGGTTCTGTGGAATCTTGTCTTTGCTCTGGTATTGTTGTCTTTGTGACACCAAGCAACGTATTTCTCTTCCAAGTGAAGATCCACAAATTCACCACATATACAGTTAGAGACTGATGGGTGGCAAGCCACATTGGCTGATAACTTTAGCAAGTTTTATGCTGTTAATTTGTGCCCAAGACGTCCACAGACGTCCTGGGAATTACCGTTATGTGGTGCCCAAGACGTCTGTGGACGCCTTAGCAAAAAATATATATATATGTAAAACAAAATGTAATGTAAAAAGTGGGCACCCTGTTTTTTTTTTTTAAGTGTTGTGTGGGCACACAATGTGTTAAGAAAATGTTGCTGCTGATGCCACATGCGTGTCTCACGCTCTGCTCAAGCAGTCTCTCCCTCTGTTTCAGCCATCTCTCGCTCTTGCTCCAGTCTCTCTCTACGCTTCAGCCATCTGTCTCTCTGCTCCAGTCTCTCTCTCTGTTTCAGCCGCCTGTCTCTCTCCTCCAGCTCCTCCAGCTGTGTCTCTCTCTCCACCAGTTGGTCCAGCAACTCGTCCAGCTCCTCCTGCTGTCTCTCTTTCTCGTAGAACTCTTCCAGCAACCTGTTAATCTGCTCCAACCTTCTCTCGTCCAGCTCCTCCATGTCCTCCAGTCTGTCCTTTTCCTCCTCCACAACCTCTGTCTGTTCTTCAAGCTGGTCATTCAAGGCCAGGTACGTTTCCGTTAATTGTGCTACCTCATCTTTTCTCCTGGTCATTAACAAAGCAAATGTGCTTTCTCTGTTGCTCTGCCTCTGGGTCACTCTGGTTGGTGGGTAGAGCCTTCTCAACACGGCAGCCTGAATCGTGAATAGAACAAACCTTAGTCCACACAATAGTATACAGTAGATTACAGCCTGCATACTCATGCAGTATATGGGGAAAAAACTCAGTTTCCATTATGTACCCTGTAATTATTGAATATAAGCAGGAGTTAAATAATAACTGCAATTGATGTTCTTTGTAAATGAACACTGTTACACCCTTATTCCATAACATCACAAGCTATAGTGTACATTATGTAGACTGTTACTACATATGATTACACTGTAACTCTTGAGTAATTACACACTGCACGTTGCAGATGGCAATTTATAGAATTGCCCAGTTTATAATGTTTATAATGTTGTGTTTGTTGATTTGCCTTGAATAAATGTGGTAATGTTCAGTTGTTCTCTCCAACTACTCAGAATGATGGCCACACTACTACAATATGTTATGACATTGACAACTCACCATTTTCTTCCTCTTAGTTGTCTTTAGATGGCACTGGTCATTCTCATCATCACGCTATTGGGACAAAAACGCACTGTTGTTAGCACATAGCTGTGGTAGATTATATGTAACTGGATATAGTTTGAAAACAGAAAGATTACACACGCACCAATAGTCTTTAATTCCATACCTTTCGTTTGTTGGTGGTAGATAGGCCTGGTGTAGCAGAACTTCCCTCCTGGAAATAGCAGATCTACAAGGTGGCGCGCTATGAACTTGTAGGTCTGCTATTTTTGAAAAATCGTGAAAATAAAATTTTAAAAAAACATTTTTTTTTTTTTGGAAAATATTTTGGGGACCCCCTAAAATAATTTGGCGACCCCCCGAGGGGTCGCGACCCACGGGTTGAGAACCCCTGCCCTAGAAGGCGCTTGCGCACCACAAGGGGTGCACGCACCACAGTTTGGGAACCACTGGCTTAGGGGCAGCCATAAAAAAGTCTCCACTACGGTTGCTACTACAGGTAGTAGCAAATATAGTCCAGGCGCTTTTCAAGCACCTGGCAAAATGGGTTTTACATAAGTCAGCCTCCTGATATATAAAGGGCAGATATGAAAAATGCAGGGCAAAGACTTTTCAGTGGCCTCTAGGCCAGTGCGCATACAAAGTTTTACACAGATCACTGTGCGTGCAGTTATAAGTAAAACACAAATCGGCCTGTTATTGTGCCACCATGAGGCTGATTTGATGGCATGTCTTCCTCTGCCTAGTTTAATGTATGTGCAACCCTGTAAACTTTGGAAGGCAAGAGCCAATTGGGCTGGATGGGAAATATGACAGTGTTGATCACATGACTATAGAGATCGTGTGTACCAATTTGCATTTAAAAAGTATAACATCATGTATAATAATAACAGACAGTACACCAACAATGTCTCGTGAATTTAGCACTGTCAAACTGTGAACCGTGTGATGCCGTTACAATGTTCTTGTGCAGATTATTTTAATACCATGTGAATATTTGGTTTGATTGGTTTTGATTTGCTTTGATGTATCCATGCCTCATTGGCTCAGATACACAATGCTGATTATTTATTTTACAGAGATGACCTTGACTATATGTGTGGTGGTTTGTGGCGTGTGCTAGCCTGGATCCAGCCCATAGACCCCGCCCACTCTCTAAGTGGAGTAGCTTCAAGAAGCTTCAGAGTCTGATACTCAGGCTAGGTGTGTGCTATATAATATTAGAGTCTGTCAATCAGAATGAAAGAGCTGTTGGAAATCAATAGCAAACCTTGTATGTAACATTACAACATAACATGATGACAGCAGATAAAACTAGAACTGCACTCTGTCGAGTGCCTACTTGCGTTGCACACAAGTGGCATCCTCCACGTGTCATATCCCAGATGCTAATTTAAATAGCATATGTGCCAAATCAAAGACGATTTGACATTGAGTAATCCAAGACAGACAACTTAATTGTAAGAGGTTTATTTTAAAAGAAATTCAGTGGATACAAATTATGGTATGCACTGACCAGTCAATGTACAATTGAAAAATTAAAAAGAAATACAAAAATACAAAAATACAAAAATGTATATACAAAAATAAAGAATGACTTGGTAAACAGTAAACCAGTTAGTCAAACCCCTCGCAATGCAAAAAAAGCAATGACAAAAATAAATAATAATCTTTCTGATCTATGCTGGGAAACAGTTCATAATGAATTCCTGTAACATAACGGTTCTGTGGAATCTTGTCTTTGCTCTGGTATTGTTGTCTTTGTGACACCAAGCAACGTATTTCTCTTCCAAGTGAAGATCCACAAATTCACCACATATACAGTTAGAGACTGATGGGTGGCAAGCCACATTTGCTGATAACTTTAGCAAGTTTTATGCTGTTAATTTGTGCCCAAGACGTCCACAGACGTCCTGGGAATTACCGTTATGTGGTGCCCAAGACGTCTGTGGACGCCTTAGCAAAAAATATATATATATGTAAAACAAAATGTAATGTAAAAAGTAATGTAAAAAGTGGGCACCCTGTTTTTTTTTTTAAGTGTTGTGTGGGCACACAATGTGTTAAGAAAATGTTGCTGCTGATGCCACATGCGTGTCTCACGCTCTGCTCAAGCAGTCTCTCCCTCTGTTTCAGCCATCTCTCGCTCTTGCTCCAGTCTCTCTCTACGCTTCAGCCTGTCTCTCTGCTCCAGTCTCTCTCTCTGTTTCAGCCGCCTGTCTCTCTCCTCCAGCTCCTCCAGCTGTGTCTCTCTCTCCACCAGTTGGTCCAGCAACTCGTCCAGCTCCTCCAGCTGTCTATATTTCTCATGCAGCTCTTCCAGCAACCTGTTCATCTGCTCCAACCTTCTCTCGTCCAGCTCCTCCATGTCCTCCAGTCTGTCCTTTTCCTCCTCCACAACCTCTGTCTGTTCTTCAAGCTGGTCATTCAAGGCCAGGTACGTTTCCGTTAATTGTGCTACCTCATCTTTTCTCCTGGTCATTAACAAAGCAAATGTGCTTTCTCTGTTGCTCTGCCTCTGGGTCACTCTGGTTGGTGGGTAGAGCCTTCTCAACACAGCAGCCTGAATCGTGAATAGAACAAACCTTAGTCCACACAATAGTATACAGTAGATTACAGCCTGCATACTCATGCAGTATATGGGGAAAAAACTCAGTTTCCATTATGTACCCTGTAATTATTGAATATAAGCAGGAGTTAAATAATAACTGCAATTGATGTTCTTTGTAAATGAACACTGTTACACCCTTATTCCATAACATCACAAGCTATAGTGTACATTATGTAGACTGTTACTACATATGATTACACTGTAACTCTTGAGTAATTACACACTGCACGTTGCAGATGGCAATTTATAGAATTGCCCAGTTTATAATGTTTATAATGTTGTGTTTGTTGATTTGCCTTGAATAAATGTGGTAATGTTCAGTTGTTCTCTCCAACTACTCAGAATGATGGCCACACTACTACAATATGTTATGACATTGACAACTCACCATTTTCTTCCTCTTAGTTGTCTTTAGATGGCACTGGTCATTCTCATCATCACGCTATTGGGACAAAAAGGCACTGTTGTTAGCACATAGCTGTGGTAGATTATATGTAACTGGATATAGTTTGAAAACAGAAAGATTACACACGCACCAATAGTCTTTAATTCCATACCTTTCGTTTGTTGGTGGTAGATAGGCCTGGTGTAGCAGAACTTCCCTCCTGGTAACATGGTCTTATCTCCATTGCTGAAGCACTGTGACTGTGGTTGACTTTGGCTGGAGTTTATATGTCTCTCCTCATCTGGGTGTATTTCACACCTGGACAAAGCCCCATCAACAGTCTGAGCAATCATCTCCCATCCAGTTTCTGGACGTTTGCAGCACTAAGCTATGGCCCATTTCATTTGAATGGAATGGTATGCGTCTGATACCAATTTGAATAGTCTGCCCACTTTGTTAATGGGGACAAAATTAACATCATGCCATGCCATTTCAATATTCATGTTGAGTATAGTGTTATTCAGGTCAACAGATCACAGTCTGCAAAGTATTTCCAAGAATAACGTACTTACACTATACCCAACGTGAATATTGAATTTACATAGCATGGTGTTAACAAAGTGGACAGACTTTGAATTCTAATGAAATGGCCCATAGCTTAGTGCTGAAACAGTCCAGAAACTGGATAGCTACGAGCTTGTAGGTCTGCTATTTTTGAAACATCGTGAAAATAACATTTTAAAAAATTCTTTTTTTTTTTTTTTTTTTTTTGAAAATAATTTGGGGACCCCCTAAAATATTTTGGCGACCCCCCGAGGGGTCGCGACCCACGGGTTGAGAACCCCTGCCCTAGAAGGCGCTTGCGCACCACAAGGGGTTCACACACCACAGTTTGGGGACCACTGGCTTAGAGGCAGCCATGAAAAAGTCTCCACTACGGTTGCTACTACAGGTAGTAGCAAATATAGTCCAGGCGCTTTTCAAGCACCTGGCAAAATGGGTTTTACATAAGTCAGCCTCCTGATATATAAAGGGCAGATATGAAAAACGCAGGGCAAAGACTTTTCAGTGGCCTCTAGGGAGTGCGCATACAAAGTTTTACACAGATCACTGTGCGTGCAGTTATAAGTAAAACACAAATCGGCCTGTTATTGTGCCACCATGAGGCTGATTTGATGGCATGTCTTCCTCTGCCTAGTTTAATGTATGTGCAACCCTGTAAACTTTGGAAGGCAAGAGCCAATTGGGCTGGATGGGAAATATGACAGTGTTGATCACATGACTATAGAGATCGTGTGTACCAATTTGCATTTAAAAAGTATAACATCATGTATAATAATAACAGACAGTACACCAACAATGTCTCGTGAATTTAGCACTGTCAAACTGTGAACCGTGTGATGCCGTTACAATGTTCTTGTGCAGATTATTTTAATACCATGTGAATATTTGGTTTGATTGGTTTTGATTTGCTTTGATGTATCCATGCCTCATTGGCTCAGATACACAATGCTGATTATTTATTTTACAGAGATGACCTTGACTATATGTGTGGTGGTTTGTGGCGTGTGCTAGCCTGGATCCAGCCCATAGACCCCGCCCACTCTCTAAGTGGAGTAGCTTCAAGAAGCTTCAGAGTCTGATACTCAGGCTAGGTGTGTGCTATATAATATTAGAGTCTGTCAATCAGAATGAAAGAGCTGTTGGAAATCAATAGCAAACCTTGTATGTAACATTACAACATAACATGATGACAACAGATAAAACTAGAACTGCACTCTGTCGAGTGCCTACTTGCGTTGCACACAAGTGGCATCCTCCACGTGTCATATCCCAGATGCTAATTTAAATAGCATATGTGCCAAATCAAAGACGATTTGACATTGAGTAATCCAAGACAGACAACTTAATTGTAAGAGGTTTATTTTAAAAGAAATTCAGTGGATACAAATTATGGTATGCACTGACCAGTCAATGTACAATTGAAAAATTAAAAAGAAATACAAAAATACAAAAATACAAAAATGTATATACAAAAATAAAGAATGACTTGGTAAACAGTAAACCAGTTAGTCAAACCCCTCGCAATGCAAAAAAAGCAATGACAAAAATAAATAATAATCTTTCTGATCTATGCTGGGAAACAGTTCATAATGAATTCCTGTAACATAACGGTTCTGTGGAATCTTGTCTTTGCTCTGGTATTGTTGTCTTTGTGACACCAAGCAACGTATTTCTCTTCCAAGTGAAGATCCACAAATTCACCACATATACAGTTAGAGACTGATGGGTGGCAAGCCACATTTGCTGATAACTTTAGCAAGTTTTATGCTGTTAATTTGTGCCCAAGACGTCCACAGACGTCCTGGGAATTACCGTTATGTGGTGCCCAAGACGTCTGTGGACGCCTTAGCAAAAAATATATATATATGTAAAACAAAATGTAATGTAAAAAGTAATGTAAAAAGTGGGCACCCTGTTTTTTTTTTTAAGTGTTGTGTGGGCACACAATGTGTTAAGAAAATGTTGCTGCTGATGCCACATGCGTGTCTCACGCTCTGCTCAAGCAGTCTCTCCCTCTGTTTCAGCCATCTCTCGCTCTTGCTCCAGTCTCTCTCTACGCTTCAGCCTGTCTCTCTGCTCCAGTCTCTCTCTCTGTTTCAGCCGCCTGTCTCTCTCCTCCAGCTCCTCCAGCTGTGTCTCTCTCTCCACCAGTTGGTCCAGCAACTCGTCCAGCTCCTCCAGCTGTCTATATTTCTCATGCAGCTCTTCCAGCAACCTGTTCATCTGCTCCAACCTTCTCTCGTCCAGCTCCTCCATGTCCTCCAGTCTGTCCTTTTCCTCCTCCACAACCTCTGTCTGTTCTTCAAGCTGGTCATTCAAGGCCAGGTACGTTTCCGTTAATTGTGCTACCTCATCTTTTCTCCTGGTCATTAACAAAGCAAATGTGCTTTCTCTGTTGCTCTGCCTCTGGGTCACTCTGGTTGGTGGGTAGAGCCTTCTCAACACAGCAGCCTGAATCGTGAATAGAACAAACCTTAGTCCACACAATAGTATACAGTAGATTACAGCCTGCATACTCATGCAGTATATGGGGAAAAAACTCAGTTTCCATTATGTACCCTGTAATTATTGAATATAAGCAGGAGTTAAATAATAACTGCAATTGATGTTCTTTGTAAATGAACACTGTTACACCCTTATTCCATAACATCACAAGCTATAGTGTACATTATGTAGACTGTTACTACATATGATTACACTGTAACTCTTGAGTAATTACACACTGCACGTTGCAGATGGCAATTTATAGAATTGCCCAGTTTATAATGTTTATAATGTTGTGTTTGTTGATTTGCCTTGAATAAATGTGGTAATGTTCAGTTGTTCTCTCCAACTACTCAGAATGATGGCCACACTACTACAATATGTTATGACATTGACAACTCACCATTTTCTTCCTCTTAGTTGTCTTTAGATGGCACTGGTCATTCTCATCATCACGCTATTGGGACAAAAAGGCACTGTTGTTAGCACATAGCTGTGGTAGATTATATGTAACTGGATATAGTTTGAAAACAGAAAGATTACACACGCACCAATAGTCTTTAATTCCATACCTTTCGTTTGTTGGTGGTAGATAGGCCTGGTGTAGCAGAACTTCCCTCCTGGTAACATGGTCTTATCTCCATTGCTGAAGCACTGTGACTGTGGTTGACTTTGGCTGGAGTTTATATGTCTCTCCTCATCTGGGTGTATTTCACACCTGGACAAAGCCCCATCAACAGTCTGAGCAATCATCTCCCATCCAGTTTCTGGACGTTTGCAGCACTAAGCTATGGCCCATTTCATTTGAATGGAATGGTATGCGTCTGATACCAATTTGAATAGTCTGCCCACTTTGTTAATGGGGACAAAATTAACATCATGCCATGCCATTTCAATATTCATGTTGAGTATAGTGTTATTCAGGTCAACAGATCACAGTCTGCAAAGTATTTCCAAGAATAACGTACTTACACTATACCCAACGTGAATATTGAATTTACATAGCATGGTGTTAACAAAGTGGACAGACTTTGAATTCTAATGAAATGGCCCATAGCTTAGTGCTGAAACAGTCCAGAAACTGGATAGCTACGAGCTTGTAGGTCTGCTATTTTTGAAACATCGTGAAAATAACATTTTAAAAAATTCTTTTTTTTTTTTTTTTTTTTTTGAAAATAATTTGGGGACCCCCTAAAATATTTTGGCGACCCCCCGAGGGGTCGCGACCCACGGGTTGAGAACCCCTGCCCTAGAAGGCGCTTGCGCACCACAAGGGGTTCACACACCACAGTTTGGGGACCACTGGCTTAGAGGCAGCCATGAAAAAGTCTCCACTACGGTTGCTACTACAGGTAGTAGCAAATATAGTCCAGGCGCTTTTCAAGCACCTGGCAAAATGGGTTTTACATAAGTCAGCCTCCTGATATATAAAGGGCAGATATGAAAAACGCAGGGCAAAGACTTTTCAGTGGCCTCTAGGGAGTGCGCATACAAAGTTTTACACAGATCACTGTGCGTGCAGTTATAAGTAAAACACAAATCGGCCTGTTATTGTGCCACCATGAGGCTGATTTGATGGCATGTCTTCCTCTGCCTAGTTTAATGTATGTGCAACCCTGTAAACTTTGGAAGGCAAGAGCCAATTGGGCTGGATGGGAAATATGACAGTGTTGATCACATGACTATAGAGATCGTGTGTACCAATTTGCATTTAAAAAGTATAACATCATGTATAATAATAACAGACAGTACACCAACAATGTCTCGTGAATTTAGCACTGTCAAACTGTGAACCGTGTGATGCCGTTACAATGTTCTTGTGCAGATTATTTTAATACCATGTGAATATTTGGTTTGATTGGTTTTGATTTGCTTTGATGTATCCATGCCTCATTGGCTCAGATACACAATGCTGATTATTTATTTTACAGAGATGACCTTGACTATATGTGTGGTGGTTTGTGGCGTGTGCTAGCCTGGATCCAGCCCATAGACCCCGCCCACTCTCTAAGTGGAGTAGCTTCAAGAAGCTTCAGAGTCTGATACTCAGGCTAGGTGTGTGCTATATAATATTAGAGTCTGTCAATCAGAATGAAAGAGCTGTTGGAAATCAATAGCAAACCTTGTATGTAACATTACAACATAACATGATGACAACAGATAAAACTAGAACTGCACTCTGTCGAGTGCCTACTTGCGTTGCACACAAGTGGCATCCTCCACGTGTCATATCCCAGATGCTAATTTAAATAGCATATGTGCCAAATCAAAGACGATTTGACATTGAGTAATCCAAGACAGACAACTTAATTGTAAGAGGTTTATTTTAAAAGAAATTCAGTGGATACAAATTATGGTATGCACTGACCAGTCAATGTACAATTGAAAAATTAAAAAAAAATACAAAAATACAAAAATACAAAAATACAAAAATACAAAAATACAAAAATGTATATACAAAAATAAAGAATGACTTGGTAAACAGTAAACCAGTTAGTCAAACCCCTCGCAATGCAAAAAAAGCAATGACAAAAATAAATAATAATCTTTCTGATCTATGCTGGGAAACAGTTCATAATGAATTCCTGTAACATAACGGTTCTGTGGAATCTTGTCTTTGCTCTGGTATTGTTGTCTTTGTGACACCAAGCAACGTATTTCTCTTCCAAGTGAAGATCCACAAATTCACCACATATACAGTTAGAGACTGATGGGTGGGAAGCCACATTTGCTGATAACTTTAGCAAGTTTTATGCTGTTAATTTGTGCCCAAGACGTCCACAGACGTCCTGGGAATTACTGTTATGTGGTGCCCAAGACGTCTGTGGACGCCTTAGCAAAAAAAATATATATATATGTAAAACAAAATGTAATGTAAAAAGTAATGTAAAAAGTGGGCACCCTGTTTTTTTTTTTTTAAGTGTTGTGTGGGCACACAATGTGTTAAGAAAATGTTCCTGCTGATGCCACATGCGTGTCTCACGCTCTGCTCAAGCAGTCTCTCCCTCTGTTTCAGCCATCTCTCGCTCTTGCTCCAGTCTCTCTCTACGCTTCAGCCTGTCTCTCTGCTCCAGTCTCTCTCTCTGTTTCAGCCGCCTGTCTCTCTCCTCCAGCTCCTCCAGCTGTGTCTCTCTCTCCACCAGTTGGTCCAGCAACTCGTCCAGCTCCTCCAGCTGTCTATCTTTCTCGTGCAGCTCTTCCAGCAACCTGTTCATCTGCTCCTCCATGCTCCTCCATGCTCCATGCTCCTCCATGTCCTCCAGTCTGTCCTTTTCCTCCTCCACAACCTCTGTCTGTTCTTCAAGCTGGTCATTCAAGGCCAGGTACGTTTCCGTTAATTGTGCTACCTCATCTTTTCTCCTGGTCATTAACAAAGCAAATGTGCTTTCTCTGTTGCTCTGCCTCTGGGTCACTCTGGTTGGTGGGTAGAGCCTTCTCAACACGGCAGCCTGAATCGTGAATAGAACAAACCTTAGTCCACACAATAGTATACAGTAGATTACAGCCTGCATACTCATGCAGTATATGGGGAAAAAACTCAGTTTCCATTATGTACCCTGTAATTATTGAATATAAGCAGGAGTTAAATAATAACTGCAATTGATGTTCTTTGTAAATGAACACTGTTACACCCTTATTCCATAACATCACAAGCTATAGTGTACATTATGTAGACTGTTACTACATATGATTACACTGTAACTCTTGAGTACTGCACGTTGCATATGGCAATTTATAGAATTGCCCAGTTTATAATGTTTATAATGTTGTGTTTGTTGATTTGCCTTGAATAAATGTGGTAATGTTCAGTTGTTCTCTCCAACTACTCAGAATGATGGCCACACTACTACAATATGTTATGACATTGACAACTCACCATTTTCTTCCTCTTAGTTGTCTTTAGATGGCACTGGTCATTCTCATCATCACGCTATTGGGACAAAAAGGCACTGTTGTTAGCACATAGCTGTGGTAGATTATATGTAACTGGATATAGTTTGAAAACAGAAAGATTACACACGCACCAATAGTCTTTAATTCCATACCTTTCGTTTGTTGGTGGTAGATAGGCCTGGTGTAGCAGAACTTCCCTCCTGGTAACATGGTCTTATCTCCATTGCTGAAGCACTGTGACTGTGGTTGACTTTGGCTGGAGTTTATATGTCTCTCCTCATCTGGGTGTATTTCACACCTGGACAAAGCCCCATCAACAGTCTGAGCAATCATCTCCCATCCAGTTTCTGGACGTTTGCAGCACTAAGCTATGGCCCATTTCATTTGAATGGAATGGTATGCGTCTGATACCAATTTGAATAGTCTGCCCACTTTAATAATGGGGACAAAATTA
This sequence comes from Electrona antarctica, assembly GCF_951216825.1. Lineage (NCBI taxonomy): Eukaryota > Metazoa > Chordata > Actinopteri > Myctophiformes > Myctophidae > Electrona > Electrona antarctica. The sequence goes on along the minus strand of NC_136798.1, from coordinate 8,700,232 downwards.
ACATCATGCCATGCCATTTCAATATTCATGTTGAGTATAGTGTTATTCAGGTCAACAGATCACAGTCTGCAAAGTATTTCCAAGAATAACGTACTTACACTATACCCAACGTGAATATTTAATTTACATAGCATGGTGTTAACAAAGTGGACAGACTTTGAATTCTAATGAAATGGCCCATAGCTTAGTGCTGAAACAGTCCAGAAACTGGATGGGAGATGATTGATGACTGTTGATGGGTTTGTCTAGGTGTGAAATACACCCAGATTAGGAGTGACACGTTGAAGTATTTCCTTCTAGCCTACGTACATTTCTTATATTCGTTTTATTTTGGTGCTATCTGGCTATGTCCAGCTTTTAGTGTCTGTGTAAACACAAACTTTATCCTATTCCTAACACAAACATTAAATTAAATGTCATTGGCCACTTTTACGTCATTGTCCCAACACAAACATGAAATGCCATTGACAATGAATGGCCAGTTTTTTTGCAAACATTATGTAAATTGTTTTTGGCCGGAATGAGATGATGTATATATAATCTTTATTTCAGACAGGAGTCCATATCAACACAAAAAGACAAACAACATGGGAAAAGGATCAAAGTGAGCAATTAACACAAAACAAAGTACAGTAGTGCATATACAAGTACTGATCTACCTAATCAGCAGCAGGCTGCTGAGCCAGTGCTTGCGTAGCCTGGACATGACCCGGTAACAGCTCTTTATAGGGTTTGTTAGTGCCACTATGATACTGTTACTAGACACCTCTAGGCGTTGCATAAAATTATACATTTTTATACAGTTTTCTTAAAAAAGCATCACATGTGGGCACACCAACAGAGGTAAACAACTGACTGGCACTGTGCCACCTAGGAACACGGAGAAGTAACCTCATGGCATCGTTATATGCCACTGAGCCGTTGCATGCTTTTTACTCGGTACGAGGATGTATGATAAGAGCGCCCCTCACTTCACACATGTTTGATTTTATTATCTCCACCAGGCCGAAGGCATGGGGAGAGAGTATGTTTTGCACTCCGTCCGTCCGTCCGTCCGTCCGTCCGTCCGTCCGTGTGTCCGTCCGTGTGTCCGTGTGTCCGTCCATCTGTGAACAGCTAATCTCTGGCACTGTTGGCTTGATCGCAGCCATACTCTGCACACACACTCCCTGAATGCCAGAGCTGAACCTCTGCTCCAAAGTTTTGGCATTGGCCTGTTATAGCGCCACCAGGAGGCCGCTTTGTGCAAAACAAATGTTTTGACAGTACACCTACAGATTTTGTCCAAACATTACGCAAATTGGTACACAGTCTCTCTAGAGCCATTCAACGAAACGGGTCTTTCAGATTTTTCAGACTCCATCCTGATTGGCTACGATTGGCTTCCAAAGTTCGCAGGAGTGCTCCGTTTCAAACAAAATGCTGCAAATCATGAACACATCGTATGATTTCCGTGAAATTTTGCACGCACATTCCCACTAGGCAGAGGAAGAAACGCCACTTGAATATTTTCAACTCAGCCACATGGTGGCGCTATAACTGGCCGATTTGTGTTTTTACCTATAACTACACCGATCTGTGTAAAACCATGTATGCACACTCCCTAGAGGCCAAGGAAAAACCTTTGCCTGGAATTTTTTACATCTGCTCTTTATAGCGCCACCAGGAGGCCGACATATGTAAAACACATTTTCTAATATTACTCCTTCAGATTTTATCCAAATTTCACGCAAATCGGTAGACATGCTCTCCATAGTCATGTGATCATGTGATTTGTTTGATTTCTCATAATTATCCATCCTGATTGGCTACGATTGGCTTCTAAAGTTTTCAGGAGTAGCCCGTTTTGTACCCGTTTTGTGCAAATCGCCACAACTCCTCAACGCAGCGTCCGATTACGGTGAAACTGTGCATGCCTATTCCCACTACTAGGCTGAGGAAGAAATGCCACTTACAGTTTTCAAATCAGCCTCATGGTGGCGCTACAACAGGCCAAGTCGCGTCACACACATACACACACACACACACAAAAACCCAAATAAACATGTTTATATTACTCCTAAACATTTTGCCAAACATCACACACACTCCTATCCTCCTGGTGGAGACCTGTGCCCAGAAGGGCACTTCTTCTAGTTTATACTGTATGGAAGAGGATTTTATGCCTAATTTACGGTTTACATTTATTATATAGTTAAACGTTTCTTTTACCCATGATCTGTATCTGCGTTTGTCTGATTGATTGATTGATTGATTTATTAACAGTTGGCAGAATTACAGTACATTTCAAGTACAACTCAATACAACAACTGTCTGGACTTTGAAATGATGAATGGACCGGTTTGCACCATAGTGATGCAATAACAGTTGTTTATTAATCCTTATTCCTTTTTTAAAGCATTTTCCTTCTCTCAAACAACTCCAAAACATTGTCTGTCATCACATCCCCCAGACAGAGAGACAGATGGAGAGAGAGGTAGGGCACATGCCTCCTGGTGGAGACTTGTGTTCCACTGAGCGCCCCTTTCTACTGTCTGATGTCATGCTCACCGTGTGACTCGTACTGTATATGCTCAAGCACCACCAGGCATCATTTTGTGCAGACCTCATGTAATTTAGGCCTGATATCTTCTAAATCCTCCAGTTTTCTGAAATAAATATTTTCACGATTTTTCAAAAATAGCAGACCTACAAGCTCGTAGCGCGCCACTCGGTGGCGCGCTATGAGCTTGTAGATCTGCTATTTTTCAATAGCTAAATTATAACATGTTTAAAACACCAAAAGGGGTTCTCGCCCCAAAAAAGTTTTGAAATTTCGCCTCCACTTAGCTAACTAACAATGTGGGCAAAATTTCACTTGCTTGTCTAAGTTAAAAAGGCAGAAAGAAAATTGGCACAATTCTGCATTGTTCAAGACACATACACATTCATCTTCTAATGAATGAAAAGACCACTGCTTTTTTATCACATCTGAAAGTACTAGGCCTATGATGTTTCCAGTTTAACACAATTCCACTATGTATTTGTAACAGTGGTTACAAATATAACAGTGGTTACAGTCTTTGGCAGAGAAATAACTCATTGAGTACAATAAGGTAAATGAACTGCTGGTTATTTCATTAAAAGGAGAAGATTGAATGTGGGGGCATGTAGGAGCATGTCTATTGTCTAGGTAGGCTGTGATTGGTGAAGAGATGGTTCTATTGTTCCTCTAGTTGGTCAATCATTCCAAGCAGTTAGTGCCTCCACCTCAGGGTCTCTAGTATAAAAACAGGGTGTAGTTCCTCCAGGATATCAGTCATTTCAACTTGAACTGACTGTGAACTCCAGACTTCAGGTGAAGATGAACTCTCTTGACTCTACCAGGGACAATTCTGCTGAACAGGAGGATCGCCTTTACCCTGTTGACTCACGTCTGAGTAAGTTACTTTCTCTCCTGCCTTTCTCTTTATTCATGCCATATGTTCATCTTGTTTTACTGATGTACATTAAATTCTGAAAAGAAACATTGTATAATTCTATTCTTAATTCTGCTTGTTGTGTAAGGTTTAAATTTGACCTGTAGCTTTGTTATAATATCTTTTTGTTATAATAATATAACAAATATAATAATATAACAAAGCTACAAGTTACTTAAAGCTACATAGTTAGTCACCTACACAATCAATCATCTAAAAACTATGTCCCAAATGTTGACCATGTCTCAATAGAATCCAAGTGCCATTAGGATTACTTAAATCAACTTGTATTATTTTATTATATCCTAGATATTTGATATAAAGTATGTGCCTCATGGATTATACTGCCATGGTTATAAATTAGTTATAATTTACTTATTTAGAAGTAGTAGTCTCAGGCCTAAATGTGTCAATGTGGTTTTAAATGTCTTCCTTGTCTCTTTATTTTCAGTTTTGGATTCTCCATCAGACTCTTGTCAGAAACCTGTCCTACGAGGCCGAGCAGCAAACCAAAAAAGACACTGTCCTAAACCAAAACGCCACTCTTGTGACCAGTGTGGAAGACAGTTCACTTTGGAGTCTGGCCTTAAAATCCACCAGATCATTCATCTCCCCCATGAGTGTAATAAATGTGGAAAAAGCTTGACTACTAAACTGACCAGTTTAATTTACCACAAGTGTGGTCAGAGAGAGAGCCCCCACGGTTGTGAACAATGTGGACGGAGCTTTGCCTCGAAACGAGCTCTCAAGGCTCATCAGCGAGACCACATAGGGGATTTCCAATGTGAAGAATGTGGATGCAGTTTCATCTACATGAATAACCTGCATGTTCACCAGAGAATGCATAGAAGCCACCAACCATTCCATTGTGACCAATGTGGGCAAAATTTCACTAGCTTGTCTAAGTTAAAACGACATGTGATAAGTCACACATCAGGAGTCAAACTGGAGTTTGAAGCAATGGTTGGGGGTGTAGTAGGCCTATAGACTATTTGTTTTAGGTTTTCATCACGTTTTAATGATGTACATTTAATTCTGAGAATAAACACAGACGTGTTTATTCTCAGAATTAAATGTACATCAGGATGTTCCTTTTAGCATTCTGTATAATTGTAACTTGACAGCTTTGTTATAAGTTGGATTTATAGCATTTCTGTCTCTTTTAATACTGCACATTTTGTTCATGTATTGTTTTACTTTAGAATTCAACTGCCATTAAGATTTGTGAAGTCACATTTTGTATTTGCATATGGCTGACACAACGGTTCCTTTTCACTTTGTTGTTTTCACTGTAGTGAGTGAAAACTGCAGTGTCTGGCACCCATGAAATACAGTGTGAATGATCTGATGTATTTTAAGGCCACACATATCCACATCAGTTTCATTTTAATTACTATTACCTTTTTTTATCAGCAAGTTTATTTTTATTTTTATGTTTTTCTTTTTTTTAATGTTTTTCTTTTTTTTTAATGTTTTTCTTTTTTAATGTGAGTATTTGATATTACTGCCTACCTGTTTTTCTCCACAGTTTTTATTCCAGTGTAGGCATTGTTGTTATAATTTCAGGGGGTGGTATCATGGACCATTATGGACCACAGCGACTACCCTTTGGTAGGCATTCTGTAATGTTCATTGTTGTCTTGTAATAAACATTCAGATTGATTTAATGCTTGATTATATTATTTATTGACAATATACACAGGACAAGGGCATGCACACAGAAAACTGTCAAGGGGATAGACATAAGAAAGCTCTGTGTTGAACACACAAACCACAAATCGTGTGTGTGTGTGTGTGTGTGTGTGTGTGTGTGTGTGTGTGTGTGTGTGTGTGTGTGTGTGTGTGTGTGTGTGTGTGTGTGTGTGTGTGTGTGTGTGTGTGTGTGTGTGTGTGTGTGTGTGTGTGTGTGTGTGTGTGTTTCATATGAAATACCATTTAGAATCATGAGGTTATAAACCACACCAAACATCACACACACTCCTATCCTCCTGGTGGAGACCTGTGCCCAGAAGGGCACTTTTTCTAGTTGGCATGTAAAACTCTTTTCGTTTATATTTAGTTACTTTCTCCAGTTATGATTGGCCAATCAAATCACTAAAATGGAAACACTGGCTTCAAATCCTTCAGTACAACATCAACTGCATGCTGTGGTGAGCTTTGATATGCCTCTTATGAGTGCAGTGATGTAAATATGTTTTCAATGTAATGGGTCCCAGGACGCAGTAGTGGTCCCAGGCAGGGACATTTTATGAGTCCCACTTCAACAATTTTAGAGTACAGTATTGCATCCCAGGACCCCCGGAGGGTGACATGATTGCGTCCTCTCAATTTAGTGCGTCTAAGGATGCAGGATATTTGCATCACTGTGAGTGGCATCCTCCACGTGTCATATCCCAGATGCTAATTTAAGTAGCATATGTGCCAAATCAAAGACGATTTGACATTGAGTAATCCAAGACAGACAACTTAATTGTAAGAGGTTTATTTAAAAGAAATTCAGTGGATACAAATTATGGTATGCACTGACCAGTCAATGTACAATTGAAAAATTAAAAAAAAATACAAAAATACAAAAATACAAAAATACAAAAATACAAAAATGTATATACAAAAATAAAGAATGACTTGGTAAACAGTAAACCAGTTAGTCAAACCTCTCGCAATGCAAAAAAAGCAATGACAAAAATAAATAATAATCTTTCTGATCTATGCTGGGAAACAGTTCATAATGAATTCCTGTAACATAACGGTTCTGTGGAATCTTGTCTTTGCTCTGGTATTGTTGTCTTTGTGACACCAAGCAACGTATTTCTCTTCCAAGTGAAGATCCACAAATTCACCACATATACAGTTAGAGACTGATGGGTGGCAAGCCACATTTGCTGATAACTTTAGCAAGTTTTATGCTGTTAATTTGTGCCCAAGACGTCCACAGACGTCCTGGGAATTACTGTTATGTGGTGCCCAAGACGTCTGTGGACGCCTTAGCAAAAAAGAAATATATATGTAAAACAAAATGTAATGTAAAAAGTAATGTAAAAAGTGGGCACCCTGTTTTTTTTTTTTAAGTGTTGTGTGGGCACACAATGTGTTAAGAAAATGTTGCTGCTGATGCCACATGCGTGTCTCACGCTCTGCTCAAGCAGTCTCTCCCTCTGTTTCAGCCATCTCTCGCTCTTGCTCCAGTCTCTCTCTACGCTTCAGCCTGTCTCTCTGCTCCAGTCTCTCTCTCTGTTTCAGCCGCCTGTCTCTCTCCTCCAGCTCCTCCAGCTGTGTCTCTCTCTCCACCAGTTGGTCCAGCAACTCGTCCAGCTCCTCCAGCTGTCTATCTTTCTCGTGCAGCTCTTCCAGCAACCTGTTCATCTGCTCCTCCATGCTCCTCCATGCTCCATGCTCCTCCATGTCCTCCAGTCTGTCCTTTTCCTCCTCCACAACCTCTGTCTGTTCTTCAAGCTGGTCATTCAAGGCCAGGTACGTTTCCGTTAATTGTGCTACCTCATCTTTTCTCCTGGTCATTAACAAAGCAAATGTGCTTTCTCTGTTGCTCTGCCTCTGGGTCACTCTGGTTGGTGGGTAGAGCCTTCTCAACACGGCAGCCTGAATCGTGAATAGAACAAACCTTAGTCCACACAATAGTATACAGTAGATTACAGCCTGCATACTCATGCAGTATATGGGGAAAAAACTCAGTTTCCATTATGTACCCTGTAATTATTGAATATAAGCAGGAGTTAAATAATAACTGCAATTGATGGTCTTTGTAAATGAACACTGTTACACCCTTATTCCATAACATCACAAGCTATAGTGTACATTATGTAGACTGTTACTACATATGATTACACTGTAACTCTTGAGTAATTACACACTGCACGTTGCAGATGGCAATTTATAGAATTGCCCAGTTTATAATGTTTATAATGTTGTGTTTGTTGATTTGCCTTGAATAAATGTGGTAATGTTCAGTTGTTCTCTCCAACTACTCAGAATGATGGCCACACTACTACAATATGTTATGACATTGACAACTCACCATTTTCTTCCTCTTAGTTGTCTTTAGATGGCACTGGTCATTCTCATCATCACGCTATTGGGACAAAAAGGCACTGTTGTTAGCACATAGCTGTGGTAGATTATATGTAACTGGATATAGTTTGAAAACAGAAAGATTACACACGCACCAATAGTCTGTAATTCCATACCTTTCGTTTGTTGGTGGTAGATAGGCCTGGTGTAGCAGAACTTCCCTCCTGGTAACATGGTCTTATCTCCATTGCTGAAGCACTGTGACTGTGGTTGACTTTGGCTGGAGTTTATATGTCTCTCCTCATCTGGGTGTATTTCACACCTGGACAAAGCCCCATCAACAGTCTGAGCAATCATCTCCCATCCAGTTTCTGGACGTTTGCAGCACTAAGCTATGGCCCATTTCATTTGAATGGAATGGTATGCGTCTGATACCAATTTGAATAGTCTGCCCACTTTGTTAATGGGGACAAAATTAACATCATGCCATGCCATTTCAATATTCATGTTGAGTATAGTGTTATTCAGGTCAACAGATCACAGTCTGCAAAGTATTTCCAAGAATAACGTACTTACACTATACCCAACGTGAATATTGAATTTACATAGCATGGTGTTAACAAAGTGGACAGACTTTGAATTCTAATGAAATGGCCCATAGCTTAGTGCTGAAACAGTCCAGAAACTGGATGGGAGATGATTGATGACTGTTGATGGGTTTGTCTAGGTCTGAAATACACCCAGATTAGGAGTGACACGTTGAAGTATTTCCTTCTAGCCTACGTACATTTCTTATATTCGTTTTATTTTGGTGCTATCTGGCTATGTCCAGCTTTTAGTGTCTGTGTAAACACAAACTTTATCCTATTCCTAACACAAACATTAAATTAAATGTCATTGGCCACTTTTACGTCATTGTCCCAACACAAACATGAAATGCCATTGACAATGAATGGCCAGTTTTTTTGCAAACATTACGTAAATTGTTATTGGCCGGAATGAGATGATGTATATATAATCTTTATTTCAGACAGGAGTCCATATCAACACAAAAAGACAAACAACATGGGAAAAGGATCAAAGTGAGCAATTAACACAAAACAAAGTACAGTAGTGCATATACAAGTACTGATCTACCTAATCAGCAGCAGGCTGCTGAGCCAGTGCTTGCGTAGCCTGGACATGACCCGGTAACAGCTCTTTATAGGGTTTGTTAGTGCCACTATGATACTGTTACTAGACACCTCTAGGCGTTGCATAAAATTATACAATTTTCTTAAAAAAGCATCACATGTGGGCACACCAACAGAGGTAAACAACTGACTGGCACTGTGCCACCTAGGAACACGGAGAAGTAACCTCATGGCATCGTTATATGCCACTGAGCCGTTGCATGCTTTTTACTCGGTACGAGGATGTATGATAAGAGCGCCCCTCACTTCACACAGGTTTGATTTTATTATCTCCACCAGGCCGAAGGCATGGGGAGAGAGTATGTTTTGCACTCCGTCCGTCCGTCCGTCCGTCCGTCCGTCCGTCCGTCCGTCCGTCCGTCCGTCCGTGTGTCCGTCCGTGTGTCCGTCCATCTGTGAACAGCTAATCTCTGGCACCGTTGGCTTGATCGCAGCCATACTCTGCACACACACTCCCTGAATGCCAGAGCTGAACCTCTGCTCCAAAGTTTTGGCATTGGCCTGTTATAGCGCCACCAGGAGGCCGCTTTGTGCAAAACAAATGTTTTGACAGTACACCTACAGATTTTGTCCAAACATTACGCAAATTGGTACACAGTCTTTCTAGAGCCATTCAACGAAACGGGTCTTTCAGATTTTTCAGACTCCATCCTGATTGGCTACGATTGGCTTCCAAAGTTCGCAGGAGTGCTCCGTTTCAAACAAAATGCTGCAAATCATGAACACATCGTATGATTTCCGTGAAATTTTGCACGCACATTCCCACTAGGCAGAGGAAGAAATGCCACTTGAATATTTTCAACTCAGCCTCATGGTGGCGCTATAACTGGCCGATTTGTGTTTTTACCTATAACTACACCGATCTGTGTAAAACCATGTATGCACACTCCCTAGAGGCCAAGGAAAAACCTTTGCCTGGAATGTTTCACATCTGCTCTTTATAGCGCCACCAGGAGGCCGACATGTAAAACACATTTTCTAATATTACTCCTTCAGATTTTATCCAAATTTCACGCAAATCGGTAGACATGCTCTCCATAGTCATGTGATCATGTGATTTGTTTGATTTCTCATAATTATCCATCCTGATTGGCTACGATTGGCTTCTAAAGTTTTCAGGAGTAGCCCGTTTTGTACCCGTTTTGTGCAAATCGCCACAACTCCTCAACGCAGCGTCCGATTACGGTGAAACTGTGCATGCCTATTCCCACTACTAGGCTGAGGAAGAAATGCCACTTACAGTTTTCAAATCAGCCTCATGGTGGCGCTACAACAGGCCAAGTCGCGTCACACACATACACACACACACACACAAAAACCCAAATAAACATGTTTATATTACTCCTAAACATTTTGCCAAACATCACACACACTCCTATCCTCCTGGTGGAGACCTGTGCCCAGAAGGGCACTTTTTCTAGTTTATACTGTATGGAAGAGGATTTTATGCCTAATTTACGGTTTACATTTATTATATAGTTAAACGTTTCTTTTACCCATGATCTGTATCTGCGTTTGTCTGATTGATTGATTGATTGATTGATTGATTGATTGATTGATTGATTGATTGGTTTATTAACAGTTGGCAGAATTACAGTACATTTCAAGTACAACTCAATACAACAACTGTCTGGACTTTGAAATGATGAATGGACCGGTTTGCACCATAGTGATGCAATAACAGTTGTTTATTAATCCTTATTCCTTTTTTAAAGCATTTTCCTTCTCTCAAACAACTCCAAAACATTGTCTGTCATCACATCCCCCAGACAGAGAGACAGATGGAGAGAGAGGTAGGGCACAGGCCTCCTGGTGGAGACTTGTGTTCCACTGAGCGCCCCTTTCTGCTGTCTGATGATGTCATGCTCACCGTGTGACTCGTACTGTATATGCTCAAGCACCACCAGGCATCATTTTGTGCAGACCTCATGTAATTTAGAATCATGAGGTTATAAACCACACCAAACATCACACACACTCCTATCCTCCTGGTGGAGACCTGTGCCCAGAAGGGCACTTTTTCTAGTTGGCATGTAAAACTCTTTTCGTTTATATTTAGTTACTTTCTCCAGTTATGATTGGCCAATCAAATCACTAAAATGGAAACACTGGCTTCAAATCCTTCAGTACAACATCAACTGCATGCTGTGGTGAGCTTTGATATGCCTCTTATGAGTGCAGTGATGTAAATATGTTTTCAATGTAATGGGTCCCAGGACGCAGTAGTGGTCCCAGGCAGGGACATTTTATGAGTCCCACTTCAACAATTTTAGAGTACAGTATTGCATCCCAGGACCCCCGGAGGGTGACATGATTGCGTCCTCTCAATTTAGTGCGTCTAAGGATGCAGGATATTTGCATCACTGTGAGTGGCATCCTCCACGTGTCATATCCCAGATGCTAATTTAAGTAGCATATGTGCCAAATCAAAGACGATTTGACATTGAGTAATCCAAGACAGACAACTTAATTGTAAGAGGTTTATTTAAAAGAAATTCAGTGGATACAAATTATGGTATGCACTGACCAGTCAATGTACAATTGAAAAATTAAAAAAAATACAAAAATACAAAAATACAAAAATACAAAAATACAAAAATACAAAAATACAAAAATGTATATACAAAAATAAAGAATGACTTGGTAAACAGTAAACCAGTTAGTCAAACCTCTCGCAATGCAAAAAAAGCAATGACAAAAATAAATAATAATCTTTCTGATCTATGCTGGGAAACAGTTCATAATGAATTCCTGTAACATAACGGTTCTGTGGAATCTTGTCTTTGCTCTGGTATTGTTGTCTTTGTGACACCAAGCAACGTATTTCTCTTCCAAGTGAAGATCCACAAATTCACCACATATACAGTTAGAGACTGATGGGTGGCAAGCCACATTTGCTGATAACTTTAGCAAGTTTTATGCTGTTAATTTGTGCCCAAGACGTCCACAGACGTCCTGGGAATTACTGTTATGTGGTGCCCAAGACGTCTGTGGACGCCTTAGAAAAAAAGAAATATATATGTAAAACAAAATGTAATGTAAAAAGTAATGTAAAAAGTGGGCACCCTGTTTTTTTTTTTTAAGTGTTGTGTGGGCACACAATGTGTTAAGAAAATGTTGCTGCTGATGCCACATGCGTGTCTCACGCTCTGCTCAAGCAGTCTCTCCCTCTGTTTCAGCCATCTCTCGCTCTTGCTCCAGTCTCTCTCTACGCTTCAGCCTGTCTCTCTGCTCCAGTCTCTCTCTCTGTTTCAGCCGCCTGTCTCTCTCCTCCAGCTCCTCCAGCTGTGTCTCTCTCTCCACCAGTTGGTCCAGCAACTCGTCCAGCTCCTCCATCTGTCTGTATTTCTCGTGCAGCTCTTCCAGCAACCTGTTCATCTGCTCCAACCTTCTCTCATCCAGCTCCTCCATGTCCTCCAGTATGTCCTTTTCCTCCTCCACAACCTCTGTCTGTTCTTCAAGCTGGTCATTCAAGGCCAGGTACGTTTCCGTTAATTGTGCTACCTCATCTTTTCTCCTGGTCATTAACAAAGCAAATGTGCTTTCTCTGTTGCTCTGCCTCTGGGTCACTCTGGTTGGTGGGTAGAGCCTTCTCAACACGGCAGCCTGAATCGTGAATAGAACAAACCTTAGTCCACACAATAGTATACAGTAGATTACAGCCTGCATACTCATGCAGTATATGGGGAAAAAACTCAGTTTCCATTATGTACCCTGTAATTATTGAATATAAGCAGGAGTTAAATAATAACTGCAATTGATGGTCTTTGTAAATGAACACTGTTACACCCTTATTCCATAACATCACAAGCTATAGTGTACATTATGTAGACTGTTACTACATATGATTACACTGTAACTCTTGAGTAATTACACACTGCACGTTGCAGATGGCAATTTATAGAATTGCCCAGTTTATAATGTTTATAATGTTGTGTTTGTTGATTTGCCTTGAATAAATGTGGTAATGTTCAGTTGTTCTCTCCAACTACTCAGAATGATGGCCACACTACTACAATATGTTATGACATTGACAACTCACCATTTTCTTCCTCTTAGTTGTCTTTAGATGGCACTGGTCATTCTCATCATCACGCTATTGGGACAAAAAGGCACTGTTGTTAGCACATAGCTGTGGTAGATTATATGTAACTGGATATAGTTTGAAAACAGAAAGATTACACACGCACCAATAGTCTTTAATTCCATACCTTTCGTTTGTTGGTGGTAGATAGGCCTGGTGTAGCAGAACTTCCCTCCTGGTAACATGGTCTTATCTCCATTGCTGAAGCACTGTGACTGTGGTTGACTTTGGCTGGAGTTTATATGTCTCTCCTCATCTGGGTGTATTTCACACCTGGACAAAGCCCCATCAACAGTCTGAGCAATCATCTCCCATCCAGTTTCTGGACGTTTGCAGCACTAAGCTATGGCCCATTTCATTTGAATGGAATGGTATGCGTCTGATACCAATTTGAATAGTCTGCCCACTTTGTTAATGGGGACAAAATTAACATCATGCCATGCCATTTCAATATTCATGTTGAGTATAGTGTTATTCAGGTCAACAGATCACAGTCTGCAAAGTATTTCCAAGAATAACGTACTTACACTATACCCAACGTGAATATTGAATTTACATAGCATGGTGTTAACAAAGTGGACAGACTTTGAATTCTAATGAAATGGCCCATAGCTTAGTGCTGAAACAGTCCAGAAACTGGATGGGAGATGATTGATGACTGTTGATGGGTTTGTCTAGGTGTGAAATACACCCAGATTAGGAGTGACACGTTGAAGTATTTCCTTCTAGCCTACGTACATTTCTTATATTCGTTTTATTTTGGTGCTATCTGGCTATGTCCAGCTTTTAGTGTCTGTGTAAACACAAACTTTATCCTATTCCTAACACAAACATTAAATTAAATGTCATTGGCCAGTTTTACGTCATTGTCCCAACACAAACATGAAATGCCATTGACAATGAATGGCCAGTTTTTTTGCAAACATTACGTAAATTGTTATTGGCCGGAATGAGATGATGTATATATAATCTTTATTTCAGACAGGAGTCCATATCAACACAAAAAGACAAACAACATGGGAAAAGGATCAAAGTGAGCAATTAACACAAAACAAAGTACAGTAGTGCATATACAAGTACTGATCTACCTAATCAGCAGCAGGCTGCTGAGCCAGTGCTTGCGTAGCCTGGACATGACCCGGTAACAGCTCTTTATAGGGTTTGTTAGTGCCACTATGATACTGTTACTAGACACCTCTAGGCGTTGCATAAAATTATACAATTTTATACAGTTTTCTTAAAAAAGCATCACATGTGGGCACACCAACAGAGGTAAACAACTGACTGGCACTGTGCCACCTAGGAACACGGAGAAGTAACCTCATGGCATCGTTATATGCCACTGAGCCGTTGCATGCTTTTTACTCGGTACGAGGATGTATGATAAGAGCGCCCCTCACTTCACACAGGTTTGATTTTATTATCTCCACCAGGCCGAAGGCATGGGGAGAGAGTATGTTTTGCACTCCGTCCGTCCGTCCGTCCGTCCGTCCGTCCGTCCGTCCGTCCGTCCGTCCGTGTGTCCGTCCGTGTGTCCGTCCATCTGTGAACAGCTAATCTCTGGCACCGTTGGCTTGATCGCAGCCATACTCTGCACACACACTCCCTGAATGCCAGAGCTGAACCTCTGCTCCAAAGTTTTGGCATTGGCCTGTTATAGCGCCACCAGGAGGCCGCTTTGTGCAAAACAAATGTTTTGACAGTACACCTACAGATTTTGTCCAAACATTAGGCAAATTGGTACACAGTCTCTCTAGAGCCATTCAACGAAACGGGTCTTTCAGATTTTTCAGACTCCATCCTGATTGGCTACGATTGGCTTCCAAAGTTCGCAGGAGTGCTCCGTTTCAAACAAAATGCTGCAAATCATGAACACATCGTATGATTTCCGTGAAATTTTGCACGCACATTCCCACTAGGCAGAGGAAGAAATGCCACTTGAATATTTTCAACTCAGCCTCATGGTGGCGCTATAACTGGCCGATTTGTGTTTTTACCTATAACTGCACCGATCTGTGTAAAACCATGTATGCACACTCCCTAGAGGCCAAGGAAAAACCTTTGCCTGGAATTTTTACATCTGCTCTTTATAGCGCCACCAGGAGGCCGACATATGTAAAACACATTTTCTAATATTACTCCTTCAGATTTTATCCAAATTTCATGCAAATCGGTACGCATGCTCTCCATAGTCATGTGATCATGTGATTTGTTTGATTTTCTCATAATTATCCATCCTGATTGGCTACGATTGGCTTCGAAAGTTTTCAGGAGTAGCCCGTTTTGTACAAATCGCCACAACTCCTCAACGCAGCGTCCGATTGCGGTGAAACTGTGCATGCCTATTCCCACTACTAGGCTGAGGAAGAAATGCCACTTGACAGTTTTCAAATCAGCCTCATGGTGGCGCTACAACAGGACAAGTCGCGTCACACACACACACACACACACACACACACACACACACACACACAAAACCCAAATAAACATGTTTATATTACTCCTAAACAATTTTTTTCCAAACATCACACACACTCCTATCCTCCTGGTGGAGACCTGTGCCCAGAAGGGCACTTTTTCTAGTTGGCATGTAAAACTCTTTTCGTTTATATTTAGTTACTTTCTCCAGTTATGATTGGCCAATCAAATCACTAAAATGGAAACACTGGCTTCAAATCCTTCAGTACAACATCAACTGCATGCTGTGGTGAGCTTTGATATGCCTCTTATGAGTGCAGTGATGTAAATATGTTTTCAATGTAATGGGTCCCAGGACGCAGTAGTGGTCTTTTAGATGGGTCCCAGGCAGGGACATTTTATGAGTCCCACTTCAACAATTTTAGAGTACAGTATTGCATCCCAGGACCCCCGGAGGGTGACATGATTGCGTCCTCTCAATTTAGTGCGTCTAAGGATGCAGGATATTTGCATCACTGTGAGTGGCATCCTCCACGTGTCATATCCCAGATGCTAATTTAAGTAGCATATGTGCCAAATCAAAGACGATTTGACATTGAGTAATCCAAGACAGACAACTTAATTGTAAGAGGTTTATTTTAAAAGAAATTCAGTGGATACAAATTATGGTATGCACTGACCAGTCAATGTACAATTGAAAAATTAAAATACAAAAATACAAAAATGTATATACAAAAATGTATATACAAAAATGTATATACAAAAATAAAGAATGACTTGGTAAACAGTAAACCAGTTAGTCAAACCCCTCGCAATGCAAAAAAAGCAATGACAAAAATAAATAATAATCTTTCTGATCTATGCTGGGAAACAGTTCATAATGAATTCCTGTAACATAACGGTTCTGTGGAATCTTGTCTTTGCTCTGGTATTGTTGTCTTTGTGACACCAAGCAACGTATTTCTCTTCCAAGTGAAGATCCACAAATTCACCACATATACAGTTAGAGACTGATGGGTGGCAAGCCACATTTGCTGATAACTTTAGCAAGTTTTATGCTGTTAATTTGTGCCCAAGACGTCCACAGACGTCCTGGGAATTACCGTTATGTGGTGCCCAAGACGTCTGTGGACGCCTTAGCAAAAAAAATATATATATGTAAAACAAAATGTAATGTAAAAAGTAATGTAAAAAGTGGGCACCCTGTTTTTTAAGTGTTGTGTGGGCACACAATGTGTTAAGAAAATGTTGCTGCTGATGCCACATGCGTGTCTCACGCTCTGCTCAAGCAGTCTCTCCCTCTGTTTCAGCCATCTCTCGCTCTTGCTCCAGTCTCTCTCTACGCTTCAGCCTGTCTCTCTGCTCCAGTCTCTCTCTCTGTTTCAGCCGCCTGTCTCTCTCCTCCAGCTCCTCCAGCTGTGTCTCTCTCTCCACCAGTTGGTCCAGCAACTCGTCCAGCTCCTCCATCTGTCTGTATTTCTCGTGCAGCTCTTCCAGCAACCTGTTCATCTGCTCCAACCTTCTCTCATCCAGCTCCTCCATGTCCTCCAGTATGTCCTTTTCCTCCTCCACAACCTCTGTCTGTTCTTCAAGCTGGTCATTCAAGGCCAGGTACGTTTCCGTTAATTGTGCTACCTCATCTTTTCTCCTGGTCATTAACAAAGCAAATGTGCTTTCTCTGTTGCTCTGCCTCTGGGTCACTCTGGTTGGTGGGTAGAGCCTTCTCAACACGGCAGCCTGAATCGTGAATAGAACAAACCTTAGTCCACACAATAGTATACAGTAGATTACAGCCTGCATACTCATGCAGTATATGGGGAAAAAACTCAGTTTCCATTATGTACCCTGTAATTATTGAATATAAGCAGGAGTTAAATAATAACTGCAATTGATGGTCTTTGTAAATGAACACTGTTACACCCTTATTCCATAACATCACAAGCTATAGTGTACATTATGTAGACTGTTACTACATATGATTACACTGTAACTCTTGAGTAATTACACACTGCACGTTGCAGATGGCAATTTATAGAATTGCCCAGTTTATAATGTTTATAATGTTGTGTTTGTTGATTTGCCTTGAATAAATGTGGTAATGTTCAGTTGTTCTCTCCAACTACTCAGAATGATGGCCACACTACTACAATATGTTATGACATTGACAACTCACCATTTTCTTCCTCTTAGTTGTCTTTAGATGGCACTGGTCATTCTCATCATCACGCTATTGGGACAAAAAGGCACTGTTGTTAGCACATAGCTGTGGTAGATTATATGTAACTGGATATAGTTTGAAAACAGAAAGATTACACACGCACCAATAGTCTTTAATTCCATACCTTTCGTTTGTTGGTGGTAGATAGGCCTGGTGTAGCAGAACTTCCCTCCTGGTAACATGGTCTTATCTCCATTGCTGAAGCACTGTGACTGTGGTTGACTTTGGCTGGAGTTTATATGTCTCTCCTCATCTGGGTGTATTTCACACCTGGACAAAGCCCCATCAACAGTCTGAGCAATCATCTCCCATCCAGTTTCTGGACGTTTGCAGCACTAAGCTATGGCCCATTTCATTTGAATGGAATGGTATGCGTCTGATACCAATTTGAATAGTCTGCCCACTTTGTTAATGGGGACAAAATTAACATCATGCCATGCCATTTCAATATTCATGTTGAGTATAGTGTTATTCAGGTCAACAGATCACAGTCTGCAAAGTATTTCCAAGAATAACGTACTTACACTATACCCAACGTGAATATTGAATTTACATAGCATGGTGTTAACAAAGTGGACAGACTTTGAATTCTAATGAAATGGCCCATAGCTTAGTGCTGAAACAGTCCAGAAACTGGATGGGAGATGATTGATGACTGTTGATGGGTTTGTCTAGGTCTGAAATACACCCAGATTAGGAGTGACACGTTGAAGTATTTCCTTCTAGCCTACGTACATTTCTTATATTCGTTTTATTTTGGTGCTATCTGGCTATGTCCAGCTTTTAGTGTCTGTGTAAACACAAACTTTATCCTATTCCTAACACAAACATTAAATTAAATGTCATTGGCCACTTTTACGTCATTGTCCCAACACAAACATGAAATGCCATTGACAATGAATGGCCAGTTTTTTTGCAAACATTACGTAAATTGTTATTGGCCGGAATGAGATGATGTATATATAATCTTTATTTCAGACAGGAGTCCATATCAACACAAAAAGACAAACAACATGGGAAAAGGATCAAAGTGAGCAATTAACACAAAACAAAGTACAGTAGTGCATATACAAGTACTGATCTACCTAATCAGCAGCAGGCTGCTGAGCCAGTGCTTGCGTAGCCTGGACATGACCCGGTAACAGCTCTTTATAGGGTTTGTTAGTGCCACTATGATACTGTTACTAGACACCTCTAGGCGTTGCATAAAATTATACAATTTTATACAGTTTTCTTAAAAAAGCATCACATGTGGGCACACCAACAGAGGTAAACAACTGACTGGCACTGTGCCACCTAGGAACACGGAGAAGTAACCTCATGGCATCGTTATATGCCACTGAGCCGTTGCATGCTTTTTACTCGGTACGAGGATGTATGATAAGAGCGCCCCTCACTTCACACAGGTTTGATTTTATTATCTCCACCAGGCCGAAGGCATGGGGAGAGAGTATGTTTTGCACTCCGTCCGTCCGTCCGTCCGTCCGTCCGTCCGTCCGTCCGTCCGTCCGTCCGTCCGTGTGTCCGTCCGTGTGTCCGTCCATCTGTGAACAGCTAATCTCTGGCACCGTTGGCTTGATCGCAGCCATACTCTGCACACACACTCCCTGAATGCCAGAGCTGAACCTCTGCTCCAAAGTTTTGGCATTGGCCTGTTATAGCGCCACCAGGAGGCCGCTTTGTGCAAAACAAATGTTTTGACAGTACACCTACAGATTTTGTCCAAACATTAGGCAAATTGGTACACAGTCTCTCTAGAGCCATTCAACGAAACGGGTCTTTCAGATTTTTCAGACTCCATCCTGATTGGCTACGATTGGCTTCCAAAGTTCGCAGGAGTGCTCCGTTTCAAACAAAATGCTGCAAATCATGAACACATCGTATGATTTCCGTGAAATTTTGCACGCACATTCCCACTAGGCAGAGGAAGAAATGCCACTTGAATATTTTCAACTCAGCCTCATGGTGGCGCTATAACTGGCCGATTTGTGTTTTTACCTATAACTGCACCGATCTGTGTAAAACCATGTATGCACACTCCCTAGAGGCCAAGGAAAAACCTTTGCCTGGAATTTTTACATCTGCTCTTTATAGCGCCACCAGGAGGCCGACATATGTAAAACACATTTTCTAATATTACTCCTTCAGATTTTATCCAAATTTCATGCAAATCGGTACGCATGCTCTCCATAGTCATGTGATCATGTGATTTGTTTGATTTTCTCATAATTATCCATCCTGATTGGCTACGATTGGCTTCGAAAGTTTTCAGGAGTAGCCCGTTTTGTACAAATCGCCACAACTCCTCAACGCAGCGTCCGATTGCGGTGAAACTGTGCATGCCTATTCCCACTACTAGGCTGAGGAAGAAATGCCACTTGACAGTTTTCAAATCAGCCTCATGGTGGCGCTAAAACAGGACAAGTCGCGTCACACACACACACACACACACACACACACACACACACACAAAACCCAAATAAACATGTTTATATTACTCCTAAACAATTTTTTTCCAAACATCACACACACTCCTATCCTCCTGGTGGAGACCTGTGCCCAGAAGGGCACTTTTTCTAGTTGGCATGTAAAACTCTTTTCGTTTATATTTAGTTACTTTCTCCAGTTATGATTGGCCAATCAAATCACTAAAATGGAAACACTGGCTTCAAATCCTTCAGTACAACATCAACTGCATGCTGTGGTGAGCTTTGATATGCCTCTTATGAGTGCAGTGATGTAAATATGTTTTCAATGTAATGGGTCCCAGGACGCAGTAGTGGTCTTTTAGATGGGTCCCAGGCAGGGACATTTTATGAGTCCCACTTCAACAATTTTAGAGTACAGTATTGCATCCCAGGACCCCCGGAGGGTGACATGATTGCGTCCTCTCAATTTAGTGCGTCTAAGGATGCAGGATATTTGCATCACTGTGAGTGGCATCCTCCACGTGTCATATCCCAGATGCTAATTTAAGTAGCATATGTGCCAAATCAAAGACGATTTGACATTGAGTAATCCAAGACAGACAACTTAATTGTAAGAGGTTTATTTTAAAAGAAATTCAGTGGATACAAATTATGGTATGCACTGACCAGTCAATGTACAATTGAAAAATTAAAATACAAAAATACAAAAATGTATATACAAAAATGTATATACAAAAATGTATATACAAAAATAAAGAATGACTTGGTAAACAGTAAACCAGTTAGTCAAACCCCTCGCAATGCAAAAAAAGCAATGACAAAAATAAATAATAATCTTTCTGATCTATGCTGGGAAACAGTTCATAATGAATTCCTGTAACATAACGGTTCTGTGGAATCTTGTCTTTGCTCTGGTATTGTTGTCTTTGTGACACCAAGCAACGTATTTCTCTTCCAAGTGAAGATCCACAAATTCACCACATATACAGTTAGAGACTGATGGGTGGCAAGCCACATTTGCTGATAACTTTAGCAAGTTTTATGCTGTTAATTTGTGCCCAAGACGTCCACAGACGTCCTGGGAATTACCGTTATGTGGTGCCCAAGACGTCTGTGGACGCCTTAGCAAAAAAAATATATATATGTAAAACAAAATGTAATGTAAAAAGTAATGTAAAAAGTGGGCACCCTGTTTTTTAAGTGTTGTGTGGGCACACAATGTGTTAAGAAAATGTTGCTGCTGATGCCACATGCGTGTCTCACGCTCTGCTCAAGCAGTCTCTCCCTCTGTTTCAGCCATCTCTCGCTCTTGCTCCAGTCTCTCTCTACGCTTCAGCCTGTCTCTCTGCTCCAGTCTCTCTCTCTGTTTCAGCCGCCTGTCTCTCTCCTCCAGCTCCTCCAGCTGTGTCTCTCTCTCCACCAGTTGGTCCAGCAACTCGTCCAGCTCCTCCATCTGTCTGTATTTCTCGTGCAGCTCTTCCAGCAACCTGTTCATCTGCTCCAACCTTCTCTCATCCAGCTCCTCCATGTCCTCCAGTATGTCCTTTTCCTCCTCCACAACCTCTGTCTGTTCTTCAAGCTGGTCATTCAAGGCCAGGTACGTTTCCGTTAATTGTGCTACCTCATCTTTTCTCCTGGTCATTAACAAAGCAAATGTGCTTTCTCTGTTGCTCTGCCTCTGGGTCACTCTGGTTGGTGGGTAGAGCCTTCTCAACACGGCAGCCTGAATCGTGAATAGAACAAACCTTAGTCCACACAATAGTATACAGTAGATTACAGCCTGCATACTCATGCAGTATATGGGGAAAAAACTCAGTTTCCATTATGTACCCTGTAATTATTGAATATAAGCAGGAGTTAAATAATAACTGCAATTGATGGTCTTTGTAAATGAACACTGTTACACCCTTATTCCATAACATCACAAGCTATAGTGTACATTATGTAGACTGTTACTACATATGATTACACTGTAACTCTTGAGTAATTACACACTGCACGTTGCAGATGGCAATTTATAGAATTGCCCAGTTTATAATGTTTATAATGTTGTGTTTGTTGATTTGCCTTGAATAAATGTGGTAATGTTCAGTTGTTCTCTCCAACTACTCAGAATGATGGCCACACTACTACAATATCTTATGACATTGACAACTCACCATTTTCTTCCTCTTAGTTGTCTTTAGATGGCACTGGTCATTCTCATCATCACGCTATTGGGACAAAAAGGCACTGTTGTTAGCACATAGCTGTGGTAGATTATATGTAACTGGATATAGTTTGAAAACAGAAAGATTACACACGCACCAATAGTCTTTAATTCCATACCTTTCGTTTGTTGGTGGTAGATAGGCCTGGTGTAGCAGAACTTCCCTCCTGGTAACATGGTCTTATCTCCATTGCTGAAGCACTGTGACTGTGGTTGACTTTGGCTGGAGTTTATATGTCTCTCCTCATCTGGGTGTATTTCACACCTGGACAAAGCCCCATCAACAGTCTGAGCAATCATCTCCCATCCAGTTTCTGGACGTTTGCAGCACTAAGCTATGGCCCATTTCATTTGAATGGAATGGTATGCGTCTGATACCAATTTGAATAGTCTGCCCACTTTGTTAATGGGGACAAAATTAACATCATGCCATGCCATTTCAATATTCATGTTGAGTATAGTGTTATTCAGGTCAACAGATCACAGTCTGCAAAGTATTTCCAAGAATAACGTACTTACACTATACCCAACGTGAATATTGAATTTACATAGCATGGTGTTAACAAAGTGGACAGACTTTGAATTCTAATGAAATGGCCCATAGCTTAGTGCTGAAACAGTCCAGAAACTGGATGGGAGATGATTGATGACTGTTGATGGGTTTGTCTAGGTCTGAAATACACCCAGATTAGGAGTGACACGTTGAAGTATTTCCTTCTAGCCTACGTACATTTCTTATATTCGTTTTATTTTGGTGCTATCTGGCTATGTCCAGCTTTTAGTGTCTGTGTAAACACAAACTTTATCCTATTCCTAACACAAACATTAAATTAAATGTCATTGGCCACTTTTACGTCATTGTCCCAACACAAACATGAAATGCCATTGACAATGAATGGCCAGTTTTTTTGCAAACATTACGTAAATTGTTATTGGCCGGAATGAGATGATGTATATATAATCTTTATTTCAGACAGGAGTCCATATCAACACAAAAAGACAAACAACATGGGAAAAGGATCAAAGTGAGCAATTAACACAAAACAAAGTACAGTAGTGCATATACAAGTACTGATCTACCTAATCAGCAGCAGGCTGCTGAGCCAGTGCTTGCGTAGCCTGGACATGACCCGGTAACAGCTCTTTATAGGGTTTGTTAGTGCCACTATGATACTGTTACTAGACACCTCTAGGCGTTGCATAAAATTATACAATTTTATACAGTTTTCTTAAAAAAGCATCACATGTGGGCACACCAACAGAGAGGTAAACAACTGACTGGCACTGTGCCACCTAGGAACACGGAGAAGTAACCTCATGGCATCGTTATATGCCACTGAGCCGTTGCATGCTTTTTACTCGGTACGAGGATGTATGATAAGAGCGCCCCTCACTTCACACAGGTTTGATTTTATTATCTCCACCAGGCCGAAGGCATGGGGAGAGAGTATGTTTTGCACTCCGTCCGTCCGTCCGTCCGTCCGTCCGTGTGTCCGTCCGTGTGTCCGTCCGTGTGTCCGTCCATCTGTGAACAGCTAATCTCTGGCACCGTTGGCTTGATCGCAGCCATACTCTGCACACACACTCCCTGGATGCCAGAGCTGAACCTCTGCTCCAAAGTTTTGGCATTGGCCTGTTATAGCGCCACCAGGAGGCCGCTTTGTTGCTTTTGCTTGTATCTCCTCTCTGTCTCTCTCTTCCTCCTCCACTCATCCCCCCCCCCCCCCCCCCGACATGGTCGAGGAAAATGCGGAAAATGCAGGTGAAAGGTTTGTCCTTGGCCTCTAGGGAGTGTGCATGCAACGTTTCACGCAGATCGGTGCAGTTTTAGGTAAAACATGTGAAAAGCTGCCTCATGGTGGCGCTATAACAGGCCGTTCTGGAAAATGCGGGGCAGAGGTTCATCGTTGGCATCCAGGGAGTGTGTGTGCAAAGTTTGGCATCGACCGGGTTAACGGTGCCGGAGATTAGCTGTACACAGACGGACGGAAGGAAGGACGGACGGACGGACACACACACACACGGACGGAGTGCAAAACATACTCTCTCCCCATGCCTTCGGCCTGGTGGAGACAATTATCTTGTGTTTTTTAAGACTGGACATTTGAGAGAAGTGTTGTCCACATTGATAACATCCATAGGGTTTCTCTCCAGTGTGAATTCTCTGGTGTTTTTTAAGGCTGGACATGTCAGAGAACTTGTGTCCACACAGATCACACTCATATGGTTTCTCTCCAGTGTGAATTCTCTGGTGGCTTTTAAGACTGGACATTTGAGAGAAGTGTTGTCCACATTGATCACATCCATAGGGTCCAAAGGCAGTGGGAAACAGAAAGGTCTTCAATAATTTGTTTGGTTTGTAAAGAATGTGGATGCAGTTTAATTTACATGAATAACCTGCATGTTCACCAGATAATGCATAGAAGCCACCAACCATTCCAATGTGGGCAAAATTTCACTAGCTTGTCTAAGTTAAAAGATGTATTTGTAACAGTGGTTACAAATATAACAGTGGTTACAGTCTTTGGCAGAGAAATAACTCATTGAGTACAATAAGGTAAATGAACTGCTGGTTATTTCATTAAAAGGAGAAGATTGAATGTGGGGGCATGTAGGAGCATGTCTATTGTCTAGGTAGGCTGTGATTGGTGAAGAGATGGTTCTATTGTTCCTCTAGTTGGCCAATCATTCCAAGCAGTTAGTGCCTCCACCTCAGGGTCTCTAGTATAAAAACAGGGTGTAGTTCCTCCAGGATATCAGTCATTTCAACTTGAACTGACTGTGAACTCCAGACTTCAGGTGAAGATGAACTCTCTTGACTCTACCAGGGACAATTCTGCTGAACAGGAGGATCGCCTTTACCCTGTTGACTCACGTCTGAGTAAGTTACTTTCTCTCCTGCCTTTCTCTTTATTCATGCCATATGTTCATCTTGTTTTACTGATGTACATTAAATTCTGAAAAGAAACATTGTATAATTATATTCTTAATTCTGCTTGTTGTGTAAGGTTTAAATTTGACCTGTAGCTTTTTATAATATATTTTTGTTATAATAATATAACAAATATAATTATATAACAAAGCTACAAGTTACTTAAAGCTACATAGTTAGTCACCTACACAATCAATCATCTAAAAACTATGTCCCAAATGTTGACCATGTCTCAATAGAATCCAAGTGCCATTAGGATTACTTAAATCAACTTGTATTATTTTATTATATCCTAGATATTTGATATAAAGTATGTGCCTCATGGATTATGCTGCCATGGTTATAAATTAGTTATAATTTACTTATTTAGAAGTAGTAGTCTCAGGCCTAAATGTGTCAATGTGGTTTTAAATGTCTTCCTTGTCTCTTTATTTTCAGTTTTGGATTCTCCATCAGACTCTTGTCAGAAACCTGTCCTACGAGGCCGAGCAGCAAACCAAAAAAGACACTGTCCTAAACCAAAACGCCACTCTTGTGACCAGTGTGGAAGACAGTTCACTTTGGAGTCTGGCCTTAAAATCCACCAGATCATTCATCTCCCCCATGAGTGTAATAAATGTGGAAAAAGCTTGACTACTAAACTGACCAGTTTAATTTACCACAAGTGTGGTCAGAGAGAGAGCCCCCACGGTTGTGAACAATGTGGACGGAGCTTTGCCTCGAAACGAGCTCTCAAGGCTCATCAGCGAGACCACATAGGGGATTTCCAATGTGAAGAATGTGGATGCAGTTTCATCTACATGAATAACCTGCATGTTCACCAGAGAATGCATAGAAGCCACCAACCATTCCATTGTGACCAATGTGGGCAAAATTTCACTAGCTTGTCTAAGTTAAAACGACATGTGATAAGTCACACATCAGGAGTCAAACTGGAGTTTGAAGCAATGGTTGGGGGTGTAGTAGGCCTATAGACTATTTGTTTTAGGTTTTCATCACGTTTTAATGATGTACATTTAATTCTGAGAATAAACACAGACGTGTTTATTCTCAGAATTAAATGTACATCAGGATGTTCCTTTTAGCATTCTGTATAATTGTAACTTGACAGCTTTGTTATAAGTTGGATTTATAGCATTTCTGTCTCTTTTAATACTGCACATTTTGTTCATGTATTGTTTTACTTTAGAATTCAACTGCTATTAAGATTTGTGAAGTCACATTTTGTATTTGCATATGGCTGTGGAATGTACATGTCACTCTGGAACACCACAGTTAGCAACTCTACACAACACCACACATATCCACATCAGTTTCATTTTAATTACTATTACCTTTTTTTATCAGCAAGTTTTTTTATTTTTTATGTTTTTCTTTTTTTTTATGTTTTTCTTTTTTAATAATGAGTATTTGATATTACTGCCTACCTGTTTTTCTCCACAGTTTTTATTCCAGTGTAGGCATTGTTGTTATAATTTCAGGGGGTGGTATCATGGACCATTATGGACCACAGCGACTACCCTTTGGTAGGCATTCTGTAATGTTCATTGTTGTCTTGTAATAAACATTCAGATTGATTTAATGCTTGATTATATTATTTATTGACAATATACACAGGACAAGGGCATGCACACAGAAAACTGTCAAGGGGATAGACATAAGAAAGCTAAAAGATTATTTCCATCATGGTCCTCTGTGTTGAACACACAAACCACAAATCGTGTGTGTGTGTGTGTGTGTGTGTGTGTGTGTGTGTGTGTGTGTGTGTGTGTGTGTGTGTGTGTGTGTGTGTGTGTGTGTGTGTGTGTGTGTGTGTGTGTTTCATATGAAATACCATTTAGAATCATGAGGTTATAAACCACACCAGTTTAAATTGACGGAATTTGAAGTAATTATGCATTTCCATATTAGTTAGGGACTAAATATAAATAGTCAAATAGCATTTTGTTCTAAACAGGCATGCACATTTTAGATCATAGCCAATCAGGATGGAATATGAAAAATAAAATTTGGATAAAATCTGAAGGCGTAATATAAACAAGAATGACTCATAACTGCCAGGTGCAGACATGGCTGAGGGAAGTATGGGTGCTGAGGGGGCTGGAGCACCCCCTCCCCCCAGGCACAGCCCACCCTCGGACAGGAGGGGGAAAGTAATAATACATTTAATCCAAACAGATGTTACTAAGCGTAATAAATATGCTGTATCACAGTATCGGCACCTTATCCTGGTTAATTGCCTGAGTCAGTTTGCTCATGGGTGTGGAGAGGGAAAGTAAAAGCCACTTTTCCACGTGAAAATGCGCGAAAATGCGCGTGCACAGTCTCTCTAGAGCCATTCAACGAAACGGGTCTTTCAGATTTCTCAGACTCCATCCTGATTGGCTACGATTGGCTTCCAAAGTTCGCAGGAGTGCTCCGTTTCAAACAAAATGCTGCAAATCATGAACACATCGTGTGATTTCCGTGAAATTTTGCACGCACATTCCCACTAGGCCGAGGAAGAAATGCCACTTGAATATTTTCAACTCAGCCTCATGGTGGCGCTATAACTGGCCGATTTGTGTTTTTACCTATAACTGCACCGATCTGTGTAAAACCATGTATGCACACTCCCTAGAGGCCAAGGAAAAACCTTTGCCTGGAATTTTTACATCTGCTCTTTATAGCGCCACCAGGAGGCCGACATATGTAAAACACATTTTCTAATATTACTCCTTCAGATTTGATCCAAATTTCATGCAAATCGGTACGCATGCTCTCCATAGTCATGTGATCATGTGATTTGTTTGATTTATCATAATTATCCATCCTGATTGGCTACGATTGGCTTCGAAAGTTTTCAGGAGTAGCCCGTTTTGTACAAATCGCCACAACTCCTCAACGCAGCGTCCGATTGCGGTGAAACTGTGCATGCCTATTCCCACTACTAGGCTGAGGAAGAAATGCCACTTGACAGTTTTCAAATCAGCCTCATGGTGGCGCTACAACAGGACAAGTCGCGACACACACACACACACACACACACACACACACACACACACACACACACACACACACAAAACCCAAATAAACATGTTTATATTACTCCTAAACCATTTTTTTTTCAAACATCACACACACTCCTATCCTCCTGGTGGAGACCTGTGCCCAGAAGGGCACTTTTTCTAGTTGGCATGTAAAACTCTTTTCGTTTATATTTAGTTACTTTCTCCAGTTATGATTGGCCAATCAAATCACTAAAATGGAAACACTGGCTTCAAATCCTTCAGTACAACATCAACTGCATGCTGTGGTGAGCTTTGATATGCCTCTTATGAGTGCAGTGATGTAAATATGTTTTCAATGTAATGGGTCCCAGGACGCAGTAGTGGTCTTTTAGATGGGTCCCAGGCAGGGACATTTTATGAGTCCCACTTCAACAATTTTAGAGTACAGTATTGCATCCCAGGACCCCCGGAGGGTGACATGATTGCGTCCTCTCAATTTAGTGCATCTAAGGATGCAGGATATTTGCATCACTGTGAGTGGCATCCTCCACGTGTCATATCCCAGATGCTAATTTAAGTAGCATATGTGCCAAATCAAAGACGATTTGACATTGAGTAATCCAAGACAGACAACTTAATTGTAAGAGGTTTATTTTAAAAGAAATTCAGTGGATACAAATTATGGTATGCACTGACCAGTCAATGTACAATTGAAAAATTAAAAAAAAATACAAAAATGTATATACAAAAATAAAGAATGACTTGGTAAACAGTAAACCAGTTAGTCAAACCCCTCGCAATGCAAAAAAAGCAATGACAAAAATAAATAATAATCTTTCTGATCTATGCTGGGAAACAGTTCATAATGAATTCCTGTAACATAACGGTTCTGTGGAATCTTGTCTTTGCTCTGGTATTGTTGTCTTTGTGACACCAAGCAACGTATTTCTCTTCCAAGTGAAGATCCACAAATTCACCACATATACAGTTAGAGACTGATGGGTGGCAAGCCACATTTGCTGATAACTTTAGCAAGTTTTATGCTGTTAATTTGTGCCCAAGACGTCCACAGACGTCCTGGGAATTACCGTTATGTGGTGCCCAAGACGTCTGTGGACGCCTTAGCAAAAAAAATATATATATGTAAAACAAAATGTAATGTAAAAAGTAATGTAAAAAGTGGGCACCCTGTTTTTGTTTTTTTAAGTGTTGTGTGGGCACACAATGTGTTAAGAAAATGTTGCTGCTGATGCCACATGCGTGTCTCACGCTCTGCTCAAGCAGTCTCTCCCTCTGTTTCAGCCATCTCTCGCTCTTGCTCCAGTCTCTCTCTACGCTTCAGCCTGTCTCTCTGCTCCAGTCTCTCTCTCTGTTTCAGCCGCCTGTCTCTCTCCTCCAGCTCCTCCAGCTGTGTCTCTCTCTCCACCAGTTGGTCCAGCAACTCGTCCAGCTCCTCCATCTGTCTGTATTTCTCGTGCAGCTCTTCCAGCAACCTGTTCATCTGCTCCAACCTTCTCTCATCCAGCTCCTCCATGTCCTCCAGTATGTCCTTTTCCTCCTCCACAACCTCTGTCTGTTCTTCAAGCTGGTCATTCAAGGCCAGGTACGTTTCCGTTAATTGTGCTACCTCATCTTTTCTCCTGGTCATTAACAAAGCAAATGTGCTTTCTCTGTTGCTCTGCCTCTGGGTCACTCTGGTTGGTGGGTAGAGCCTTCTCAACACGGCAGCCTGAATCGTGAATAGAACAAACCTTAGTCCACACAATAGTATACAGTAGATTACAGCCTGCATACTCATGCAGTATATGGGGAAAAAACTCAGTTTCCATTATGTACCCTGTAATTATTGAATATAAGCAGGAGTTAAATAATAACTGCAATTGATGGTCTTTGTAAATGAACACTGTTACACCCTTATTCCATAACATCACAAGCTATAGTGTACATTATGTAGACTGTTACTACATATGATTACACTGTAACTCTTGAGTAATTACACACTGCACGTTGCAGATGGCAATTTATAGAATTGCCCAGTTTATAATGTTTATAATGTTGTGTTTGTTGATTTGCCTTGAATAAATGTGGTAATGTTCAGTTGTTCTCTCCAACTACTCAGAATGATGGCCACACTACTACAATATCTTATGACATTGACAACTCACCATTTTCTTCCTCTTAGTTGTCTTTAGATGGCACTGGTCATTCTCATCATCACGCTATTGGGACAAAAAGGCACTGTTGTTAGCACATAGCTGTGGTAGATTATATGTAACTGGATATAGTTTGAAAACAGAAAGATTACACACGCACCAATAGTCTTTAATTCCATACCTTTCGTTTGTTGGTGGTAGATAGGCCTGGTGTAGCAGAACTTCCCTCCTGGTAACATGGTCTTATCTCCATTGCTGAAGCACTGTGACTGTGGTTGACTTTGGCTGGAGTTTATATGTCTCTCCTCATCTGGGTGTATTTCACACCTGGACAAAGCCCCATCAACAGCCCCATGAGTGCAGTGATGTAAATATGTTTTCAATGTAATGGGTCCCAGGACGCAGTAGTGGTCTTTTAGATGGGTCCCAGGCAGGGACATTTTATGAGTCCCACTTCAACAATTTTAGAGTACAGTATTGCATCCCAGGACCCCCGGAGGGTGACATGATTGCGTCCTCTCAATTTAGTGCGTCTAAGGATGCAGGATATTTGCATCACTGTGAGTGGCATCCTCCACGTGTCATATCCCAGATGCTAATTTAAGTAGCATATGTGCCAAATCAAAGACGATTTGACATTGAGTAATCCAAGACAGACAACTTAATTGTAAGAGGTTTATTTTAAAAGAAATTCAGTGGATACAAATTATGGTATGCACTGACCAGTCAATGTACAATTGAAAAATTAAAATACAAAAATACAAAAATGTAAATACAAAAATGTATATACAAAAATGTATATACAAAAATAAAGAATGACTTGGTAAACAGTAAACCAGTTAGTCAAACCCCTCGCAATGCAAAAAAAGCAATGACAAAAATAAATAATAATCTTTCTGATCTATGCTGGGAAACAGTTCATAATGAATTCCTGTAACATAACGGTTCTGTGGAATCTTGTCTTTGCTCTGGTATTGTTGTCTTTGTGACACCAAGCAACGTATTTCTCTTCCAAGTGAAGATCCACAAATTCACCACATATACAGTTAGAGACTGATGGGTGGCAAGCCACATTTGCTGATAACTTTAGCAAGTTTTATGCTGTTAATTTGTGCCCAAGACGTCCACAGACGTCCTGGGAATTACCGTTATGTGGTGCCCAAGACGTCTGTGGACGCCTTAGCAAAAAAAAAAAATATATGTAAAACAAAATGTAATGTAAAAAGTAATGTAAAAAGTGGGCACCCTGTTTTTTAAGTGTTGTGTGGGCACACAATGTGTTAAGAAAATGTTGCTGCTGATGCCACATGCGTGTCTCACGCTCTGCTCAAGCAGTCTCTCCCTCTGTTTCAGCCATCTCTCGCTCTTGCTCCAGTCTCTCTCTACGCTTCAGCCTGTCTCTCTGCTCCAGTCTCTCTCTCTGTTTCAGCCGCCTGTCTCTCTCCTCCAGCTCCTCCAGCTGTGTCTCTCTCTCCACCAGTTGGTCCAGCAACTCGTCCAGCTCCTCCATCTGTCTGTATTTCTCGTGCAGCTCTTCCAGCAACCTGTTCATCTGCTCCAACCTTCTCTCATCCAGCTCCTCCATGTCCTCCAGTATGTCCTTTTCCTCCTCCACAACCTCTGTCTGTTCTTCAAGCTGGTCATTCAAGGCCAGGTACGTTTCCGTTAATTGTGCTACCTCATCTTTTCTCCTGGTCATTAACAAAGCAAATGTGCTTTCTCTGTTGCTCTGCCTCTGGGTCACTCTGGTTGGTGGGTAGAGCCTTCTCAACACGGCAGCCTGAATCGTGAATAGAACAAACCTTAGTCCACACAATAGTATACAGTAGATTACAGCCTGCATACTCATGCAGTATATGGGGAAAAAACTCAGTTTCCATTATGTACCCTGTAATTATTGAATATAAGCAGGAGTTAAATAATAACTGCAATTGATGGTCTTTGTAAATGAACACTGTTACACCCTTATTCCATAACATCACAAGCTATAGTGTACATTATGTAGACTGTTACTACATATGATTACACTGTAACTCTTGAGTAATTACACACTGCACGTTGCAGATGGCAATTTATAGAATTGCCCAGTTTATAATGTTTATAATGTTGTGTTTGTTGATTTGCCTTGAATAAATGTGGTAATGTTCAGTTGTTCTCTCCAACTACTCAGAATGATGGCCACACTACTACAATATCTTATGACATTGACAACTCACCATTTTCTTCCTCTTAGTTGTCTTTAGATGGCACTGGTCATTCTCATCATCACGCTATTGGGACAAAAAGGCACTGTTGTTAGCACATAGCTGTGGTAGATTATATGTAACTGGATATAGTTTGAAAACAGAAAGATTACACACGCACCAATAGTCTTTAATTCCATACCTTTCGTTTGTTGGTGGTAGATAGGCCTGGTGTAGCAGAACTTCCCTCCTGGTAACATGGTCTTATCTCCATTGCTGAAGCACTGTGACTGTGGTTGACTTTGGCTGGAGTTTATATGTCTCTCCTCATCTGGGTGTATTTCACACCTGGACAAAGCCCCATCAACAGCCCCATGAGTGCAGTGATGTAAATATGTTTTCAATGTAATGGGTCCCAGGACGCAGTAGTGGTCTTTTAGATGGGTCCCAGGCAGGGACATTTTATGAGTCCCACTTCAACAATTTTAGAGTACAGTATTGCATCCCAGGACCCCCGGAGGGTGACATGATTGCGTCCTCTCAATTTAGTGCGTCTAAGGATGCAGGATATTTGCATCACTGTGAGTGGCATCCTCCACGTGTCATATCCCAGATGCTAATTTAAGTAGCATATGTGCCAAATCAAAGACGATTTGACATTGAGTAATCCAAGACAGACAACTTAATTGTAAGAGGTTTATTTTAAAAGAAATTCAGTGGATACAAATTATGGTATGCACTGACCAGTCAATGTACAATTGAAAAATTAAAATACAAAAATACAAAAATGTAAATACAAAAATGTATATACAAAAATGTATATACAAAAATAAAGAATGACTTGGTAAACAGTAAACCAGTTAGTCAAACCCCTCGCAATGCAAAAAAAGCAATGACAAAAATAAATAATAATCTTTCTGATCTATGCTGGGAAACAGTTCATAATGAATTCCTGTAACATAACGGTTCTGTGGAATCTTGTCTTTGCTCTGGTATTGTTGTCTTTGTGACACCAAGCAACGTATTTCTCTTCCAAGTGAAGATCCACAAATTCACCACATATACAGTTAGAGACTGATGGGTGGCAAGCCACATTTGCTGATAACTTTAGCAAGTTTTATGCTGTTAATTTGTGCCCAAGACGTCCACAGACGTCCTGGGAATTACCGTTATGTGGTGCCCAAGACGTCTGTGGACGCCTTAGCAAAAAAAAAATATATATGTAAAACAAAATGTAATGTAAAAAGTAATGTAAAAAGTGGGCACCCTGTTTTTTAAGTGTTGTGTGGGCACACAATGTGTTAAGAAAATGTTGCTGCTGATGCCACATGCGTGTCTCACGCTCTGCTCAAGCAGTCTCTCCCTCTGTTTCAGCCATCTCTCGCTCTTGCTCCAGTCTCTCTCTACGCTTCAGCCTGTCTCTCTGCTCCAGTCTCTCTCTCTGTTTCAGCCGCCTGTCTCTCTCCTCCAGCTCCTCCAGCTGTGTCTCTCTCTCCACCAGTTGGTCCAGCAACTCGTCCAGCTCCTCCATCTGTCTGTATTTCTCGTGCAGCTCTTCCAGCAACCTGTTCATCTGCTCCAACCTTCTCTCATCCAGCTCCTCCATGTCCTCCAGTATGTCCTTTTCCTCCTCCACAACCTCTGTCTGTTCTTCAAGCTGGTCATTCAAGGCCAGGTACGTTTCCGTTAATTGTGCTACCTCATCTTTTCTCCTGGTCATTAACAAAGCAAATGTGCTTTCTCTGTTGCTCTGCCTCTGGGTCACTCTGGTTGGTGGGTAGAGCCTTCTCAACACGGCAGCCTGAATCGTGAATAGAACAAACCTTAGTCCACACAATAGTATACAGTAGATTACAGCCTGCATACTCATGCAGTATATGGGGAAAAAACTCAGTTTCCATTATGTACCCTGTAATTATTGAATATAAGCAGGAGTTAAATAATAACTGCAATTGATGGTCTTTGTAAATGAACACTGTTACACCCTTATTCCATAACATCACAAGCTATAGTGTACATTATGTAGACTGTTACTACATATGATTACACTGTAACTCTTGAGTAATTACACACTGCACGTTGCAGATGGCAATTTATAGAATTGCCCAGTTTATAATGTTTATAATGTTGTGTTTGTTGATTTGCCTTGAATAAATGTGGTAATGTTCAGTTGTTCTCTCCAACTACTCAGAATGATGGCCACACTACTACAATATCTTATGACATTGACAACTCACCATTTTCTTCCTCTTAGTTGTCTTTAGATGGCACTGGTCATTCTCATCATCACGCTATTGGGACAAAAAGGCACTGTTGTTAGCACATAGCTGTGGTAGATTATATGTAACTGGATATAGTTTGAAAACAGAAAGATTACACACGCACCAATAGTCTTTAATTCCATACCTTTCGTTTGTTGGTGGTAGATAGGCCTGGTGTAGCAGAACTTCCCTCCTGGTAACATGGTCTTATCTCCATTGCTGAAGCACTGTGACTGTGGTTGACTTTGGCTGGAGTTTATATGTCTCTCCTCATCTGGGTGTATTTCACACCTGGACAAAGCCCCATCAACAGTCTGAGCAATCATCTCCCATCCAGTTTCTGGACGTTTGCAGCACTAAGCTATGGCCCATTTCATTTGAATGGAATGGTATGCGTCTGATACCAATTTGAATAGTCTGCCCACTTTGTTAATGGGGACAAAATTAACATCATGCCATGCCATTTCAATATTCATGTTGAGTATAGTGTTATTCAGGTCAACAGATCACAGTCTGCAAAGTATTTCCAAGAATAACGTACTTACACTATACCCAACGTGAATATTGAATTTACATAGCATGGTGTTAACAAAGTGGACAGACTTTGAATTCTAATGAAATGGCCCATAGCTTAGTGCTGAAACAGTCCAGAAACTGGATGGGAGATGATTGATGACTGTTGATGGGTTTGTCTAGGTCTGAAATACACCCAGATTAGGAGTGACACGTTGAAGTATTTCCTTCTAGCCTACGTACATTTCTTATATTCGTTTTATTTTGGTGCTATCTGGCTATGTCCAGCTTTTAGTGTCTGTGTAAACACAAACTTTATCCTATTCCTAACACAAACATTAAATTAAATGTCATTGGCCACTTTTACGTCATTGTCCCAACACAAACATGAAATGCCATTGACAATGAATGGCCAGTTTTTTTGCAAACATTACGTAAATTGTTATTGGCCGGAATGAGATGATGTATATATAATCTTTATTTCAGACAGGAGTCCATATCAACACAAAAAGACAAACAACATGGGAAAAGGATCAAAGTGAGCAATTAACACAAAACAAAGTACAGTAGTGCATATACAAGTACTGATCTACCTAATCAGCAGCAGGCTGCTGAGCCAGTGCTTGCGTAGCCTGGACATGACCCGGTAACAGCTCTTTATAGGGTTTGTTAGTGCCACTATGATACTGTTACTAGACACCTCTAGGCGTTGCATAAAATTATACAATTTTATACAGTTTTCTTAAAAAAGCATCACATGTGGGCACACCAACAGAGAGGTAAACAACTGACTGGCACTGTGCCACCTAGGAACACGGAGAAGTAACCTCATGGCATCGTTATATGCCACTGAGCCGTTGCATGCTTTTTACTCGGTACGAGGATGTATGATAAGAGCGCCCCTCACTTCACACAGGTTTGATTTTATTATCTCCACTAGGCCGAAGGCATGGGGAGAGAGTATGTTTTGCACTCCGTCCGTCCGTCCGTCCGTCCGTCCGTCCGTGTGTCCGTCCGTGTGTCCGTCCATCTGTGAACAGCTAATCTCTGGCACCGTTGGCTTGATCGCAGCCATACTCTGCACACACACTCCCTGAATGCCAGAGCTGAACCTCTGCTCCAAAGTTTTGGCATTGGCCTGTTATAGCGCCACCAGGAGGCCGCTTTGTGCAAAACAAATGTTTTGACAGTACACCTACAGATTTTGTCCAAACATTAGGCAAATTGGTACACAGTCTCTCTAGAGCCATTCAACGAAACGGGTCTTTCAGATTTTTCAGACTCCATCCTGATTGGCTACGATTGGCTTCCAAAGTTCGCAGGAGTGCTCCGTTTCAAACAAAATGCTGCAAATCATGAACACATCGTATGATTTCCGTGAAATTTTGCACGCACATTCCCACTAGGCAGAGGAAGAAATGCCACTTGAATATTTTCAACTCAGCCTCATGGTGGCGCTATAACTGGCCGATTTGTGTTTTTACCTATAACTGCACCGATCTGTGTAAAACCATGTATGCACACTCCCTAGAGGCCAAGGAAAAACCTTTGCCTGGAATTTTTACATCTGCTCTTTATAGCGCCACCAGGAGGCCGACATATGTAAAACACATTTTCTAATATTACTCCTTCAGATTTTATCCAAATTTCATGCAAATCGGTACGCATGCTCTCCATAGTCATGTGATCATGTGATTTGTTTGATTTTCTCATAATTATCCATCCTGA
Source organism: Electrona antarctica (assembly GCF_951216825.1). Lineage (NCBI taxonomy): Eukaryota > Metazoa > Chordata > Actinopteri > Myctophiformes > Myctophidae > Electrona > Electrona antarctica. The sequence goes on along the minus strand of NC_136798.1, from coordinate 8,663,437 downwards.
TTGGCTACGATTGGCTTCGAAAGTTTTCAGGAGTAGCCCGTTTTGTACAAATCGCCACAACTCCTCAACGCAGCGTCCGATTGCGGTGAAACTGTGCATGCCTATTCCCACTACTAGGCTGAGGAAGAAATGCCACTTGACAGTTTTCAAATCAGCCTCATGGTGGCGCTACAACAGGACAAGTCGCGTCACACACACACACACACACACACACACACACACACACACAAAACCCAAATAAACATGTTTATATTACTCCTAAACAATTTTTTTCCAAACATCACACACACTCCTATCCTCCTGGTGGAGACCTGTGCCCAGAAGGGCACTTTTTCTAGTTGGCATGTAAAACTCTTTTCGTTTATATTTAGTTACTTTCTCCAGTTATGATTGGCCAATCAAATCACTAAAATGGAAACACTGGCTTCAAATCCTTCAGTACAACATCAACTGCATGCTGTGGTGAGCTTTGATATGCCTCTTATGAGTGCAGTGATGTAAATATGTTTTCAATGTAATGGGTCCCAGGACGCAGTAGTGGTCTTTTAGATGGGTCCCAGGCAGGGACATTTTATGAGTCCCACTTCAACAATTTTAGAGTACAGTATTGCATCCCAGGACCCCCGGAGGGTGACATGATTGCGTCCTCTCAATTTAGTGCGTCTAAGGATGCAGGATATTTGCATCACTGTGAGTGGCATCCTCCACGTGTCATATCCCAGATGCTAATTTAAGTAGCATATGTGCCAAATCAAAGACGATTTGACATTGAGTAATCCAAGACAGACAACTTAATTGTAAGAGGTTTATTTTAAAAGAAATTCAGTGGATACAAATTATGGTATGCACTGACCAGTCAATGTACAATTGAAAAATTAAAATACAAAAATACAAAAATGTATATACAAAAATGTATATACAAAAATGTATATACAAAAATAAAGAATGACTTGGTAAACAGTAAACCAGTTAGTCAAACCCCTCGCAATGCAAAAAAAGCAATGACAAAAATAAATAATAATCTTTCTGATCTATGCTGGGAAACAGTTCATAATGAATTCCTGTAACATAACGGTTCTGTGGAATCTTGTCTTTGCTCTGGTATTGTTGTCTTTGTGACACCAAGCAACGTATTTCTCTTCCAAGTGAAGATCCACAAATTCACCACATATACAGTTAGAGACTGATGGGTGGCAAGCCACATTTGCTGATAACTTTAGCAAGTTTTATGCTGTTAATTTGTGCCCAAGACGTCCACAGACGTCCTGGGAATTACCGTTATGTGGTGCCCAAGACGTCTGTGGACGCCTTAGCAAAAAAAATATATATATGTAAAACAAAATGTAATGTAAAAAGTAATGTAAAAAGTGGGCACCCTGTTTTTTAAGTGTTGTGTGGGCACACAATGTGTTAAGAAAATGTTGCTGCTGATGCCACATGCGTGTCTCACGCTCTGCTCAAGCAGTCTCTCCCTCTGTTTCAGCCATCTCTCGCTCTTGCTCCAGTCTCTCTCTACGCTTCAGCCTGTCTCTCTGCTCCAGTCTCTCTCTCTGTTTCAGCCGCCTGTCTCTCTCCTCCAGCTCCTCCAGCTGTGTCTCTCTCTCCACCAGTTGGTCCAGCAACTCGTCCAGCTCCTCCATCTGTCTGTATTTCTCGTGCAGCTCTTCCAGCAACCTGTTCATCTGCTCCAACCTTCTCTCATCCAGCTCCTCCATGTCCTCCAGTATGTCCTTTTCCTCCTCCACAACCTCTGTCTGTTCTTCAAGCTGGTCATTCAAGGCCAGGTACGTTTCCGTTAATTGTGCTACCTCATCTTTTCTCCTGGTCATTAACAAAGCAAATGTGCTTTCTCTGTTGCTCTGCCTCTGGGTCACTCTGGTTGGTGGGTAGAGCCTTCTCAACACGGCAGCCTGAATCGTGAATAGAACAAACCTTAGTCCACACAATAGTATACAGTAGATTACAGCCTGCATACTCATGCAGTATATGGGGAAAAAACTCAGTTTCCATTATGTACCCTGTAATTATTGAATATAAGCAGGAGTTAAATAATAACTGCAATTGATGGTCTTTGTAAATGAACACTGTTACACCCTTATTCCATAACATCACAAGCTATAGTGTACATTATGTAGACTGTTACTACATATGATTACACTGTAACTCTTGAGTAATTACACACTGCACGTTGCAGATGGCAATTTATAGAATTGCCCAGTTTATAATGTTTATAATGTTGTGTTTGTTGATTTGCCTTGAATAAATGTGGTAATGTTCAGTTGTTCTCTCCAACTACTCAGAATGATGGCCACACTACTACAATATCTTATGACATTGACAACTCACCATTTTCTTCCTCTTAGTTGTCTTTAGATGGCACTGGTCATTCTCATCATCACGCTATTGGGACAAAAAGGCACTGTTGTTAGCACATAGCTGTGGTAGATTATATGTAACTGGATATAGTTTGAAAACAGAAAGATTACACACGCACCAATAGTCTTTAATTCCATACCTTTCGTTTGTTGGTGGTAGATAGGCCTGGTGTAGCAGAACTTCCCTCCTGGTAACATGGTCTTATCTCCATTGCTGAAGCACTGTGACTGTGGTTGACTTTGGCTGGAGTTTATATGTCTCTCCTCATCTGGGTGTATTTCACACCTGGACAAAGCCCCATCAACAGTCTGAGCAATCATCTCCCATCCAGTTTCTGGACGTTTGCAGCACTAAGCTATGGCCCATTTCATTTGAATGGAATGGTATGCGTCTGATACCAATTTGAATAGTCTGCCCACTTTGTTAATGGGGACAAAATTAACATCATGCCATGCCATTTCAATATTCATGTTGAGTATAGTGTTATTCAGGTCAACAGATCACAGTCTGCAAAGTATTTCCAAGAATAACGTACTTACACTATACCCAACGTGAATATTGAATTTACATAGCATGGTGTTAACAAAGTGGACAGACTTTGAATTCTAATGAAATGGCCCATAGCTTAGTGCTGAAACAGTCCAGAAACTGGATGGGAGATGATTGATGACTGTTGATGGGTTTGTCTAGGTCTGAAATACACCCAGATTAGGAGTGACACGTTGAAGTATTTCCTTCTAGCCTACGTACATTTCTTATATTCGTTTTATTTTGGTGCTATCTGGCTATGTCCAGCTTTTAGTGTCTGTGTAAACACAAACTTTATCCTATTCCTAACACAAACATTAAATTAAATGTCATTGGCCACTTTTACGTCATTGTCCCAACACAAACATGAAATGCCATTGACAATGAATGGCCAGTTTTTTTGCAAACATTACGTAAATTGTTATTGGCCGGAATGAGATGATGTATATATAATCTTTATTTCAGACAGGAGTCCATATCAACACAAAAAGACAAACAACATGGGAAAAGGATCAAAGTGAGCAATTAACACAAAACAAAGTACAGTAGTGCATATACAAGTACTGATCTACCTAATCAGCAGCAGGCTGCTGAGCCAGTGCTTGCGTAGCCTGGACATGACCCGGTAACAGCTCTTTATAGGGTTTGTTAGTGCCACTATGATACTGTTACTAGACACCTCTAGGCGTTGCATAAAATTATACAATTTTATACAGTTTTCTTAAAAAAGCATCACATGTGGGCACACCAACAGAGGTAAACAACTGACTGGCACTGTGCCACCTAGGAACACGGAGAAGTAACCTCATGGCATCGTTATATGCCACTGAGCCGTTGCATGCTTTTTACTCGGTACGAGGATGTATGATAAGAGCGCCCCTCACTTCACACAGGTTTGATTTTATTATCTCCACCAGGCCGAAGGCATGGGGAGAGAGTATGTTTTGCACTCCGTCCGTCCGTCCGTCCGTCCGTCCGTCCGTGTGTCCGTCCGTGTGTCCGTCCATCTGTGAACAGCTAATCTCTGGCACCGTTGGCTTGATCGCAGCCATACTCTGCACACACACTCCCTGGATGCCAGAGCTGAACCTCTGCTCCAAAGTTTTGGCATTGGCCTGTTATAGCGCCACCAGGAGGCCGCTTTGTTGCTTTTGCTTGTATCTCCTCTCTGTCTCTCTCTTCCTCCTCCACTCATCCCCCCCCCCCCCCCCCCGACATGGTCGAGGAAAATGCGGAAAATGCAGGTGAAAGGTTTGTCCTTGGCCTCTAGGGAGTGTGCATGCAACGTTTCACGCAGATCGGTGCAGTTTTAGGTAAAACATGTGAAAAGCTGCCTCATGGTGGCGCTATAACAGGCCGTTCTGGAAAATGCGGGGCAGAGGTTCATCGTTGGCATCCAGGGAGTGTGTGTGCAAAGTTTGGCATCGACCGGGTTAACGGTGCCGGAGATTAGCTGTACACAGACGGACGGAAGGAAGGACGGACGGACGGACACACACACACACGGACGGAGTGCAAAACATACTCTCTCCCCATGCCTTCGGCCTGGTGGAGACAATTATCTTGTGTTTTTTAAGACTGGACATTTGAGAGAAGTGTTGTCCACATTGATAACATCCATAGGGTTTCTCTCCAGTGTGAATTCTCTGGTGTTTTTTAAGGCTGGACATGTCAGAGAACTTGTGTCCACACAGATCACACTCATATGGTTTCTCTCCAGTGTGAATTCTCTGGTGGCTTTTAAGACTGGACATTTGAGAGAAGTGTTGTCCACATTGATCACATCCATAGGGTCCAAAGGCAGTGGGAAACAGAAAGGTCTTCAATAATTTGTTTGGTTTGTAAAGAATGTGGATGCAGTTTAATTTACATGAATAACCTGCATGTTCACCAGATAATGCATAGAAGCCACCAACCATTCCAATGTGGGCAAAATTTCACTAGCTTGTCTAAGTTAAAAGATGTATTTGTAACAGTGGTTACAAATATAACAGTGGTTACAGTCTTTGGCAGAGAAATAACTCATTGAGTACAATAAGGTAAATTAACTGCTGGTTATTTCATTAAAAGGAGAAGATTGAATGTGGGGGCATGTAGGAGCATGTCTATTGTCTAGGTAGGCTGTGATTGGTGAAGAGATGGTTCTATTGTTCCTCTAGTTGGCCAATCATTCCAAGCAGTTAGTGCCTCCACCTCAGGGTCTCTAGTATAAAAACAGGGTGTAGTTCCTCCAGGATATCAGTCATTTCAACTTGAACTGACTGTGAACTCCAGACTTCAGGTGAAGATGAACTCTCTTGACTCTACCAGGGACAATTCTGCTGAACAGGAGGATCGCCTTTACCCTGTTGACTCACGTCTGAGTAAGTTACTTTCTCTCCTGCCTTTCTCTTTATTCATGCCATATGTTCATCTTGTTTTACTGATGTACATTAAATTCTGAAAAGAAACATTGTATAATTATATTCTTAATTCTGCTTGTTGTGTAAGGTTTAAATTTGACCTGTAGCTTTTTATAATATCTTTTTGTTATAATAATATAACAAATATAATTATATAACAAAGCTACAAGTTACTTAAAGCTACATAGTTAGTCACCTACACAATCAATCATCTAAAAACTATGTCCCAAATGTTGACCATGTCTCAATAGAATCCAAGTGCCATTAGGATTACTTAAATCAACTTGTATTATTTTATTATATCCTAGATATTTGATATAAAGTATGTGCCTCATGGATTATGCTGCCATGGTTATAAATTAGTTATAATTTACTTATTTAGAAGTAGTAGTCTCAGGCCTAAATGTGTCAATGTGGTTTTAAATGTCTTCCTTGTCTCTTTATTTTCAGTTTTGGATTCTCCATCAGACTCTTGTCAGAAACCTGTCCTACGAGGCCGAGCAGCAAACCAAAAAAGACACTGTCCTAAACCAAAACGCCACTCTTGTGACCAGTGTGGAAGACAGTTCACTTTGGAGTCTGGCCTTAAAATCCACCAGATCATTCATCTCCCCCATGAGTGTAATAAATGTGGAAAAAGCTTGACTACTAAACTGACCAGTTTAATTTACCACAAGTGTGGTCAGAGAGAGAGCCCCCACGGTTGTGAACAATGTGGACGGAGCTTTGCCTCGAAACGAGCTCTCAAGGCTCATCAGCGAGACCACATAGGGGATTTCCAATGTGAAGAATGTGGATGCAGTTTCATCTACATGAATAACCTGCATGTTCACCAGAGAATGCATAGAAGCCACCAACCATTCCATTGTGACCAATGTGGGCAAAATTTCACTAGCTTGTCTAAGTTAAAACGACATGTGATAAGTCACACATCAGGAGTCAAACTGGAGTTTGAAGCAATGGTTGGGGGTGTAGTAGGCCTATAGACTATTTGTTTTAGGTTTTCATCACGTTTTAATGATGTACATTTAATTCTGAGAATAAACACAGACGTGTTTATTCTCAGAATTAAATGTACATCAGGATGTTCCTTTTAGCATTCTGTATAATTGTAACTTGACAGCTTTGTTATAAGTTGGATTTATAGCATTTCTGTCTCTTTTAATACTGCACATTTTGTTCATGTATTGTTTTACTTTAGAATTCAACTGCTATTAAGATTTGTGAAGTCACATTTTGTATTTGCATATGGCTGTGGAATGTACATGTCACTCTGGAACACCACAGTTAGCAACTCTACACAACACCACACATATCCACATCAGTTTCATTTTAATTACTATTACCTTTTTTTATCAGCAAGTTTTTTTATTTTTTATGTTTTTCTTTTTTTTTATGTTTTTCTTTTTTAATAATGAGTATTTGATATTACTGCCTACCTGTTTTTCTCCACAGTTTTTATTCCAGTGTAGGCATTGTTGTTATAATTTCAGGGGGTGGTATCATGGACCATTATGGACCACAGCGACTACCCTTTGGTAGGCATTCTGTAATGTTCATTGTTGTCTTGTAATAAACATTCAGATTGATTTAATGCTTGATTATATTATTTATTGACAATATACACAGGACAAGGGCATGCACACAGAAAACTGTCAAGGGGATAGACATAAGAAAGCTAAAAGATTATTTCCATCATGGTCCTCTGTGTTGAACACACAAACCACAAATCGTGTGTGTGTGTGTGTGTGTGTGTGTGTGTGTGTGTGTGTGTGTGTGTGTGTGTGTGTGTGTGTGTGTGTGTGTGTGTGTGTGTGTGTGTGTGTGTGTGTGTGTGTGTGTGTGTGTTTCATATGAAATACCATTTAGAATCATGAGGTTATAAACCACACCAGTTTAAATTGACGGAATTTGAAGTAATTATGCATTTCCATATTAGTTAGGGACTAAATATAAATAGTCAAATAGCATTTTGTTCTAAACAGGCATGCACATTTTAGATCATAGCCAATCAGGATGGAATATGAAAAATAAAATTTGGATAAAATCTGAAGGCGTAATATAAACAAGAATGACTCATAACTGCCAGGTGCAGACATGGCTGAGGGAAGTATGGGTGCTGAGGGGGCTGGAGCACCCCCTCCCCCCAGGCACAGCCCACCCTCGGACAGGAGGGGGAAAGTAATAATACATTTAATCCAAACAGATGTTACTAAGCCTAATAAATATGCTGTATCACAGTATCGGCACCTTATCCTGGTTAATTGCCTGAGTCAGTTTGCTCATGGGTGTGGAGAGGGAAAGTAAAAGCCACTTTTCCACGTGAAAATGCGCGAAAATGCGCGTGCACGAGGCGTGTGCACGCACATTTTGCGGCGCACCCCCTGCTAACCATTCAGCACCTCCTACTGTAAATATCTTCCCGTGGCCATGGGTGCAGAAAGCTCTTGTTTATGAACATCTACAGTATAATTAGTTGGTGTGCCACAGCCTCTGCCTCAGCTCACAGCTTTACGTTGCAGTGTTCAGAGTATGGGTTTTATGCCATTCAGACTATATGGGTTTTATGGGTAAGTCTCCCATTGGCTTAGAGCAGCGGTTCCCAAACCTTTTTGGCCATGCAGACCCTGTTACGTCCCGACCTAGCTGACGCACCCCCCCCCCACATGGAAATATGAATTGCATAAGCTATATAGAGACATATATTTCCTTTTTATCCACATATTTGCACATACTGTATATGAACCAATATGGCATAATATATGCAGCATAGGCTATATTCTGCATATACAGTACTTGCCATATATTGGCATAATATGTTAATATATTTAAAATAAAACCATAGCACCACCATTAGCCTTTTCATGTCGTGCACCCCCTAGAACAGGGGTTCTCAACGTTTTTGGCCGGGGACCCCCGGAAATGCTTTGGCAATGTCTCGGGGGGGGGGGGGGGCCCTCCCGACCCCCAATATAAATTGACTGCTACAATAACCTTAAACCATTTTGGGCGGGAACCCCTTTTGGTGTTTTAAGCATTCACTGTAAACCCCAATGAGTACGAAATACTCAAATCTTTTAGCGGAAGCATTTGCCTCAATTTTTTTGAGTTGGCAAACTTAAAAGTTAGAGTAACTCATTACTTGAAGTTTTTAAGTAAATTGTACTTCAATATTTGGATGACCAAACTCAAAACATTAATGTATTCAGAACTTAACCTTTTTAAGTTATACTACTCAAAAATTAGATGTATTCAGAACTTAACCCTTTTAGTTATGAAACTCAAAAAATAGATGTATTCAGAACTTAACCCTTTTAGTTATGAAACTCAAAAATGTGATGTATTCAGAACTTAACCCTTTTAGCTATGAAACTCAAAAAATAGATGTATTCAGAAATTAACCTTTATAGTTATGAAACTCAGAAAATAGATGTATTCAGAACTTAACCCTTTTAGTTATGAAACTCAAAAATTAGATGTATTCAGAACTTAACCCTTTTAGCTATGAAACTCAAAACATAGATGTATTCATAACTTAACCTTTTTAGCTATGAAACTCAAATATTAGATGTATTCATAACTTAAACCTTGTAGTTACTGGACATGTTTTTTTGTTCTACATTACCTTTTAAAATGATTAATTAAATATGTATTATGTCAACTCAAACAATTGTCCTAAATTAAACTATAAATTATAATCACAACAGTATTTCATGTTCCATGAACATTTATTTATATGGAACAGAACAGTTGTTCCAACAACAATGCAATGACAATGGCTTTCCTCCTTGAAATTGTGCAAAAATAATAAACGGCATTGATTTTTCAAATATAGCAGATCTAAAAGCTCACGTTTTAATGATGTACATTTAATTCTGAGAATAAACACAGACGTGTTTATTCTCAGAATTAAATGTACATCAGGATGTTCCTTTTAGCATTCTGTATAATTGTAACTTGACAGCTTTGTTACAAGTTGGATTTATAGCATTTCTGTCTCTTTTAATACTGCACATTTTGTTCATGTATTGTTTTACTTTAGAATTCAACTGCTATTAAGATTTGTGAAGTCACATTTTGTATTTGCATATGGCTGACACAACGGTTCCTTTTCACTTTGTTGTTTTCACTGTAGTGAGTGAAAACTGCAGTGTCTGGCACCCATGAAATACAGTGTGAATGATCTGATGTATTTTAAGGCCACACATATCCACATCAGTTTCATTTTAATTACTATTACCTTTTTTTATCAGCAAGTTTTTTTTTTTATGTTTTTCTTTTTTTTTTAATGTTTTTCTTTTTTAATGTGAGTATTTGATATGACTGCCTACCTGTTTTTCTCCACAGTTTTTATTCCAGTGTAGGCATTGTTGTTATAATTTCAGGGGGTGGTATCATGGACCATTATGGACCACAGCGACTACCCTTTGGTAGGCATTCTGTAATGTTCATTGTTGTCTTGTAATAAACATTCAGATTGATTTAATGCTTGATTATATTATTTATTGACAATATACACAGGACAAGGGCATGCACACAGAAAACTGTCAAGGGGATAGACATAAGAAAGCTCTGTGTTGAACACACAAACCACAAATCGTGTGTGTGTGTGTGTGTGTGTGTGTGTGTGTGTGTGTGTGTGTGTGTGTGTGTGTGTGTGTGTGTGTGTGTGTGTGTGTGTGTGTGTGTGTGTGTGTGTGTGTGTGTGTTTCATATGAAATACCATTTAGAATCATGAGGTTATAAACCACACCAGTTTAAATTGACGGAATTTGAAGTAATTATGCATTTCCATATTAGTTAGGGACTAAATATAAATAGTCAAATAGCATTTTGTTCTAAACAGGCATGCACATTTTAGATCATAGCCAATCAGGATGGAATATGAAAAATAAAATTTGGATAAAATCTGAAGGCGTAATATAAACAAGAATGACTCATAACTGCCAGGTGCAGAAAGCTCTTGTTTATGAACATCTACAGTATAATTAGTTTGTGTGCCACAGCCTCTGCCTCAGCTCACAGCTTTACGTTGCGGCGTTCAGAGTATGGGTTTTATGCATAGAGTATATAAAAGGATAGAGACTGAACTGGCGCGAAGCTCCGCCCCCCCAGCTATTCATGTCAGTGGAAGTTGCTCAGTGGCGTTTTGAAGCACCCGGAAGACTGCCGGAAGTACCGTCTCAGAACATCTACTTCCGCATTTGACCACCAAATTTTGGTGGTCAAATGCGGAAGTGCAACCGAGCGCTCAATGTTAAAGCCCAGCTGCACGGGGTTTCCCGGCCATGAATCCACGGGTCCGCCTGTAGTCCCTCCTCCTACCACTAGGGAGGAGAGCTTCAACGTTGAATAGCCTCACTGGCCCCTTGGTTTTATGCCATTCAGACTATATGGGTTTTATGGGTAAGTCTCCCATTGGCTTAGAGCAGCGGTTCCCAAACCTTTTTGGCCATGCAGACCCTGTTACGTCCCGACCTAGCTGACGCACCCCCCCCCACATGGAAATATGAATTGCATAAGCTATATAGAGACATATATTTCCTTTTTATCCACATATTTGCACATACTGTATATGAACCAATATGGCATAATATATGCAGCATATAGGCTATATTCTGCATATACAGTACTTGCCATATATTGGCATAATATGCTAATATATTTAAAATAAAACCATAGCACCACCATTAGCCTTTTCATGTCGTGCACCCCCTAGAAGGCGCTTGCGCACCACAAGGGGTGCACACAGTGGCGTGCTGTGGTGAGCTTTGATATGCCTCTTATGAGTGCAGTGATGTAAATATGTTTTCAATGTAATGGGTCCCAGGACGCAGTAGTGGTCTTTTAGATGGGTCCCAGGCAGGGACATTTTATGAGTCCCACTTCAACATTTTAGAGTACAGTATTGCATCCCAGGACCCCCGGAGGGTGACATGATTGCGTCCTCTCAATTTAGTGCGTCTAAGGATGCAGGATATTTGCATCACTGTGAGTGGCATCCTCCACGTGTCATATCCCAGATGCTAATTTAAGTAGCATATGTGCCAAATCAAAGACGATTTGACATTGAGTAATCCAAGACAGACAACTTAATTGTAAGAGGTTTATTTTAAAAGAAATTCAGTGGATACAAATTATGGTATGCACTGACCAGTCAATGTACAATTGAAAAATAAAAAATAAATACAAAAATACAAAAATACAAAAATGTATATACAAAAATAAAGAATGACTTGGTAAACAGTAAACCAGTTAGTCAAACCTCTCGCAATGCAAAAAAAGCAATGACAAAAATAAATAATAATCTTTCTGATCTATGCTGGGAAACAGTTCATAATGAATTCCTGTAACATAACGGTTCTGTGGAATCTTGTCTTTGCTCTGGTATTGTTGTCTTTGTGACACCAAGCAACGTATTTCTCTTCCAAGTGAAGATCCACAAATTCACCACATATACAGTTAGAGACTGATGGGTGGCAAGCCACATTTGCTGATAACTTTAGCAAGTTTTATGCTGTTCATTTGTGCCCAAGACGTCCACAGACGTCCTGGGAATTACTGTTATGTGGTGCCCAAGACGTCTGTGGACGCCTTAGCAAAAAAGAAATATATATGTAAAACAAAATGTAATGTAAAAAGTAATGTAAAAAGTGGGCACCCTGTTTTGTTTTTTTTAAGTGTTGTGTGGGCACACAATGTGTTAAGAAAATGTTGCTGCTGATGCCACATGCGTGTCTCACGCTCTGCTCAAGCAGTCTCTCCCTCTGTTTCAGCCATCTCTCGCTCTTGCTCCAGTCTCTCTCTACGCTTCAGCCTGTCTCTCTGCTCCAGTCTCTCTCTCTGTTTCAGCCGCCTGTCTCTCTCCTCCAGCTCCTCCAGCTGTGTCTCTCTCTCCACCAGTTGGTCCAGCAACTCGTCCAGCTCCTCCAGCTGTCTATCTTTCTCGTGCAGCTCTTCCAGCAACCTGTTCATCTGCTCCTCCATGCTCCTCCATGCTCCATGCTCCTCCATGTCCTCCAGTCTGTCCTTTTCCTCCTCCACAACCTCTGTCTGTTCTTCAAGCTGGTCATTCAAGGCCAGGTACGTTTCCGTTAATTGTGCTACCTCATCTTTTCTCCTGGTCATTAACAAAGCAAATGTGCTTTCTCTGTTGCTCTGCCTCTGGGTCACTCTGGTTGGTGGGTAGAGCCTTCTCAACACGGCAGCCTGAATCGTGAATAGAACAAACCTTAGTCCACACAATAGTATACAGTAGATTACAGCCTGCATACTCATGCAGTATATGGGGAAAAAACTCAGTTTCCATTATGTACCCTGTAATTATTGAATATAAGCAGGAGTTAAATAATAACTACAATTGATGTTCTTTGTAAATGAACACTGTTACACCCTTATTCCATAACATCACAAGCTATAGTGTACATTATGTAGACTGTTACTACATATGATTACACTGTAACTCTTGAGTAATTACACACTGCACGTTGCAGATGGCAATTTATAGAATTGCCCAGTTTATAATGTTTATAATGTTGTGTTTGTTGATTTGCCTTGAATAAATGTGGTAATGTTCAGTTGTTCTCTCCAACTACTCAGAATGATGGCCACACTACTACAATATGTTATGACATTGACAACTCACCATTTTCTTCCTCTTAGTTGTCTTTAGATGGCACTGGTCATTCTCATCATCACGCTATTGGGACAAAAAGGCACTGTTGTTAGCACATAGCTGTGGTAGATTATATGTAACTGGATATAGTTTGAAAACAGAAAGATTACACACGCACCAATAGTCTTTAATTCCATACCTTTCGTTTGTTGGTGGTAGATAGGCCTGGTGTAGCAGAACTTCCCTCCTGGTAACATGGTCTTATCTCCATTGCTGAAGCACTGTGACTGTGGTTGACTTTGGCTGGAGTTTATATGTCTCTCCTCATCTGGGTGTATTTCACACCTGGACAAAGCCCCATCAACAGTCTGAGCAATCATCTCCCATCCAGTTTCTGGACGTTTGCAGCACTAAGCTATGGCCCATTTCATTTGAATGGAATGGTATGCGTCTGATACCAATTTGAATAGTCTGCCCACTTTGTTAATGGGGACAAAATTAACATCATGCCATGCCATTTCAATATTCATGTTGAGTATAGTGTTATTCAGGTCAACAGATCACAGTCTGCAAAGTATTTCCAAGAATAACGTACTTACACTATACCCAACGTGAATATTGAATTTACATAGCATGGTGTTAACAAAGTGGACAGACTTTGAATTCTAATGAAATGGCCCATAGCTTAGTGCTGAAACAGTCCAGAAACTGGATGGGAGATGATTGATGACTGTTGATTAAATGTACATCAGGATGTTCCTTTTAGCATTCTGTATAATTGTAACTTGACAGCTTTGTTATAAGTTGGATTTATAGCATTTCTGTCTCTTTTAATACTGCACATTTTGTTGCCCCTCCTCCTACCACTAGGGAGGAGAGCTTCAACGTTGAATAGCCTCACTGGCCCCTTGGTTTTATGCCATTCAGACTATATGGGTTTTATGGGTAAGTCTCCCATTGGCTTAGAGCAGCGGTTCCCAAACCTTTTTGGCCATGCAGACCCTGTTACGTCCCGACCTAGCTGACGCACCCCCCCCCCACATGGAAATATGAATTGCATAAGCTATATAGAGACATATATTTCCTTTTTATCCACATATTTGCACATACTGTATATGAACCAATATGGCATAATATATGCAGCATATAGGCTATATTCTGCATATACAGTACTTGCCATATATTGGCATAATATGCTAATATATTTAAAATAAAACCATAGCACCACCATTAGCCTTTTCATGTTGTGCACCCCCTAGAAGGCGCTTGCGCACCACAAGGGGTGCACACAGTGGCGTGCTGTGGTGAGCTTTGATATGCCTCTTATGAGTGCAGTGATATGTTTTCAATGTAATGGGTCCCAGGACGCAGTAGTGGTCTTTTAGATGGGTCCCAGGCAGGGACATTTTATGAGTCCCACTTCAACATTTTAGAGTACAGTATTGCATCCCAGGACCCCCGGAGGGTGACATGATTGCGTCCTCTCAATTTAGTGCGTCTAAGGATGCAGGATATTTGCATCACTGTGAGTGGCATCCTCCACGTGTGTCATCCCAGATGCTAATTTAAGTAGCATATGTGCCAAATCAAAGACGATTTGACATTGAGTAATCCAAGACAGACAACTTAATTGTAAGAGGTTTATTTTAAAAGAAATTCAGTGGATACAAATTATGGTATGCACTGACCAGTCAATGTACAATTGAAAATTTTAAAAAAAAATACAAAAATACAAAAATACAAAAATGTATATACAAAAATAAAGAATGACTTGGTAAACAGTAAACCAGTTAGTCAAACCTCTCGCAATGCAAAAAAAGCAATGACAAAAATAAATAATAATCTTTCTGATCTATGCTGGGAAACAGTTCATAATGAATTCCTGTAACATAACGGTTCTGTGGAATCTTGTCTTTGCTCTGGTATTGTTGTCTTTGTGACACCAAGCAACGTATTTCTCTTCCAAGTGAAGATCCACAAATTCACCACATATAAAGTTAGAGACTGATGGGTGGCAAGCCACATTTGCTGATAACTTTAGCAAGTTTTATGCTGTTAATTTGTGCCCAAGACGTCCACAGACGTCCTGGGAATTACTGTTATGTGGTGCCCAAGACGTCTGTGGACGCCTTAGCAAAAAAGAAATATATATGTAAAACAAAAAATAATGTAAAAAGTAATGTAAAAAGTGGGCACCCTGTTTTGTTTTTTTTAAGTGTTGTGTGGGCACACAATGTGTTAAGAAAATGTTGCTGCTGATGCCACATGCGTGTCTCACGCTCTGCTCAAGCAGTCTCTCCCTCTGTTTCAGCCATCTCTCGCTCTTGCTCCAGTCTCTCTCTACGCTTCAGCCTGTCTCTCTGCTCCAGTCTCTCTCTCTGTTTCAGCCGCCTGTCTCTCTCCTCCAGCTCCTCCAGCTGTGTCTCTCTCTCCACCAGTTGGTCCAGCAACTCGTCCAGCTCCTCCAGCTGTCTATCTTTCTCGTGCAGCTCTTCCAGCAACCTGTTCATCTGCTCCTCCATGCTCCTCCATGCTCCATGCTCCTCCATGTCCTCCAGTCTGTCCTTTTCCTCCTCCACAACCTCTGTCTGTTCTTCAAGCTGGTCATTCAAGGCCAGGTACGTTTCCGTTAATTGTGCTACCTCATCTTTTCTCCTGGTCATTAACAAAGCAAATGTGCTTTCTCTGTTGCTCTGCCTCTGGGTCACTCTGGTTGGTGGGTAGAGCCTTCTCAACACGGCAGCCTGAATCGTGAATAGAACAAACCTTAGTCCACACAATAGTATACAGTAGATTACAGCCTGCATACTCATGCAGTATATGGGGAAAAAACTCAGTTTCCATTATGTACCCTGTAATTATTGAATATAAGCAGGAGTTAAATAATAACTGCAATTGATGTTCTTTTTAAATGAACACTGTTACACCCTTATTCCATAACATCACAAGCTATAGTGTACATTATGTAGACTGTTACTACATATGATTACACTGTAACTCTTGAGTAATTACACACTGCACGTTGCAGATGGCAATGTATAGAATTGCCCAGTTTATAATGTTTATAATGTTGTGTTTGTTGATTTGCCTTGAATAAATGTGGTAATGTTCAGTTGTTCTCTCCAACTACTCAGAATGATGGCCACACTACTACAATATGTTATGACATTGACAACTCACCATTTTCTTCCTCTTAGTTGTCTTTAGATGGCACTGGTCATTCTCATCATCACGCTATTGGGACAAAAAGGCACTGTTGTTAGCACATAGCTGTGGTAGATTATATGTAACTGGATATAGTTTGAAAACAGAAAGATTACACACGCACCAATAGTCTTTAATTCCATACCTTTCGTTTGTTGGTGGTAGATAGGCCTGGTGTAGCAGAACTTCCCTCCTGGTAACATGGTCTTATCTCCATTGCTGAAGCACTGTGACTGTGGTTGACTTTGGCTGGAGTTTATATGTCTCTCCTCATCTGGGTGTATTTCACACCTGGACAAAGCCCCATCAACAGTCTGAGCAATCATCTCCCATCCAGTTTCTGGACGTTTGCAGCACTAAGCTATGGCCCATTTCATTTGAATGGAATGGTATGCGTCTGATACCAATTTGAATAGTCTGCCCACTTTGTTAATGGGGACAAAATTAACATCATGCCATGCCATTTCAATATTCATGTTGAGTATAGTGTTATTCAGGTCAACAGATCACAGTCTGCAAAGTATTTCCAAGAATAACGTACTTACACTATACCCAACGTGAATATTGAATTTACATAGCATGGTGTTAACAAAGTGGACAGACTTTGAATTCTAATGAAATGGCCCATAGCTTAGTGCTGAAACAGTCCAGAAACTGGATGGGAGATGATTGATGACTGTTGATTAAATGTACATCAGGATGTTCCTTTTAGCATTCTGTATAATTGTAACTTGACAGCTTTGTTATAAGTTGGATTTATAGCATTTCTGTCTCTTTTAATACTGCACATTTTGTTCATGTATTGTTTTACTTTAGAATTCAACTGCTATTAAGATTTGTGAAGTCACATTTTGTATTTGCATATGGCTGTGGAATGTACATGTCACTCTGGAACACCACAGTTAGCAACTCTACACAACACCACACATATCCACATCAGTTTCATTTTAATTACTATTACCTTTTTTTATCAGTTTTTTTTTTTTTATGTTTTTCTTTTTTTTTTATGTTTTTCTTTTTTAATAATGAGTATTTGATATTACTGCCTACCTGTTTTTCTCCACAGTTTTTATTCCAGTGTAGGCATTGTTGTTATAATTTCAGGGGGTGGTATCATGGACCATTATGGACCACAGCGACTACCCTTTGGTAGGCATTCTGTAATGTTCATTGTTGTCTTGTAATAAACATTCAGATTGATTTAATGCTTGATTATATTATTTATTGACAATATACACAGGACAAGGGCATGCACACAGAAAACTGTCAAGGGGATAGACATAAGAAAGCTAAAAGATTATTTCCATCATGGTCCTCTGTGTTGAACACACAAACCACAAATCGTGTGTGTGTGTGTGTGTGTGTGTGTGTGTGTGTGTGTGTGTGTGTGTGTGTGTGTGTGTGTGTGTGTGTGTGTGTGTGTGTGTGTGTGTGTGTGTGTGTTCATATGAAATACCATTTAGAATCATGAGGTTATAAACCACACCAGTTTAAATTGACGGAATTTGAAGTAATTATGCATTTCCATATTAGTTAGGGACTAAATATAAATAGTCAAATAGCATTTTGTTCTAAACAGGCATGCACATTTTAGATCATAGCCAATCAGGATGGAATATGAAAAATAAAATTTGGATAAAATCTGAAGGCGTAATATAAACAAGAATGACTCATAACTGCCAGGTGCAGACATGGCTGAGGGAAGTATGGGTGCTGAGGGGGCTGGAGCACCCCCTCCCCCCAGGCACAGCCCACCCTCGGACAGGAGGGGGAAAGTAATAATACATTTAATCCAAACAGATGTTACTAAGCCTAATAAATATGCTGTATCACAGTATCGGCACCTTATCCTGGTTAATTGCCTGAGTCAGTTTGCTCATGGGTGTGGAGAGGGAAAGTAAAAGCCACTTTTCCACGTGAAAATGCGCGAAAATGCGCGTGCACGAGGCGTGTGCACGCACATTTTGCGGCGCACCCCCTGCTAACCATTCAGCACCTCCTACTGTAAATATCTTCCCGTGGCCATGGGTGCAGAAAGCTCTTGTTTATGAACATCTACAGTATAATTAGTTGGTGTGCCACAGCCTCTGCCTCAGCTCACAGCTTTACGTTGCAGTGTTCAGAGTATGGGTTTTATGCCATTCAGACTATATGGGTTTTATGGGTAAGTCTCCCATTGGCTTAGAGCAGCGGTTCCCAAACCTTTTTGGCCATGCAGACCCTGTTACGTCCCGACCTAGCTGACGCACCCCCCCCCCACATGGAAATATGAATTGCATAAGCTATATAGAGACATATATTTCCTTTTTATCCACATATTTGCACATACTGTATATGAACCAATATGGCATAATATATGCAGCATAGGCTATATTCTGCATATACAGTACTTGCCATATATTGGCATAATATGTTAATATATTTAAAATAAAACCATAGCACCACCATTAGCCTTTTCATGTCGTGCACCCCCTAGAACAGGGGTTCTCAACGTTTTTGGCCGGGGACCCC
Source organism: Electrona antarctica (assembly GCF_951216825.1). Lineage (NCBI taxonomy): Eukaryota > Metazoa > Chordata > Actinopteri > Myctophiformes > Myctophidae > Electrona > Electrona antarctica. The sequence continues at coordinate 8,644,801 of NC_136798.1, read as the reverse complement.
CGGAAATGCTTTGGCAATGTCTCGGGGGGGGGGGGGGGCGCCCTCCCGACCCCCAATATAAATTGACTGCTACAATAACCTTAAACCATTTTGGGCGGGAACCCCTTTTGGTGTTTTAAGCATTCACTGTAAACCCCAATGAGTACGAAATACTCAAATCTTTTAGCGGAAGCATTTGCCTCAATTTTTTTGAGTTGGCAAACTTAAAAGTTAGAGTAACTCATTACTTGAAGTTTTTAAGTAAATTGTACTTCAATATTTGGATGACCAAACTCAAAACATTAATGTATTCAGAACTTAACCTTTTTAAGTTATACTACTCAAAAATTAGATGTATTCAGAACTTAACCCTTTTAGTTATGAAACTCAAAAAATAGATGTATTCAGAACTTAACCCTTTTAGTTATGAAACTCAAAAATGTGATGTATTCAGAACTTAACCCTTTTAGCTATGAAACTCAAAAAATAGATGTATTCAGAAATTAACCTTTATAGTTATGAAACTCAGAAAATAGATGTATTCAGAACTTAACCCTTTTAGTTATGAAACTCAAAAATTAGATGTATTCAGAACTTAACCCTTTTAGCTATGAAACTCAAAACATAGATGTATTCATAACTTAACCTTTTTAGCTATGAAACTCAAATATTAGATGTATTCATAACTTAAACCTTGTAGTTACTGGACATGTTTTTTTGTTCTACATTACCTTTTAAAATGATTAATTAAATATGTATTATGTCAACTCAAACAATTGTCCTAAATTAAACTATAAATTATAATCACAACAGTATTTCATGTTCCATGAACATTTATTTATATGGAACAGAACAGTTGTTCCAACAACAATGCAATGACAATGGCTTTCCTCCTTGAAATTGTGCAAAAATAATAAACGGCATTGATTTTTCAAATATAGCAGATCTAAAAGCTCACGTTTTAATGATGTACATTTAATTCTGAGAATAAACACAGACGTGTTTATTCTCAGAATTAAATGTACATCAGGATGTTCCTTTTAGCATTCTGTATAATTGTAACTTGACAGCTTTGTTACAAGTTGGATTTATAGCATTTCTGTCTCTTTTAATACTGCACATTTTGTTCATGTATTGTTTTACTTTAGAATTCAACTGCTATTAAGATTTGTGAAGTCACATTTTGTATTTGCATATGGCTGACACAACGGTTCCTTTTCACTTTGTTGTTTTCACTGTAGTGAGTGAAAACTGCAGTGTCTGGCACCCATGAAATACAGTGTGAATGATCTGATGTATTTTAAGGCCACACATATCCACATCAGTTTCATTTTAATTACTATTACCTTTTTTTATCAGCAAGTTTTTTTTTTTATGTTTTTCTTTTTTTTTTAATGTTTTTCTTTTTTAATGTGAGTATTTGATATGACTGCCTACCTGTTTTTCTCCACAGTTTTTATTCCAGTGTAGGCATTGTTGTTATAATTTCAGGGGGTGGTATCATGGACCATTATGGACCACAGCGACTACCCTTTGGTAGGCATTCTGTAATGTTCATTGTTGTCTTGTAATAAACATTCAGATTGATTTAATGCTTGATTATATTATTTATTGACAATATACACAGGACAAGGGCATGCACACAGAAAACTGTCAAGGGGATAGACATAAGAAAGCTCTGTGTTGAACACACAAACCACAAATCGTGTGTGTGTGTGTGTGTGTGTGTGTGTGTGTGTGTGTGTGTGTGTGTGTGTGTGTGTGTGTGTGTGTGTGTGTGTGTGTGTGTGTGTGTGTGTGTGTGTTTCATATGAAATACCATTTAGAATCATGAGGTTATAAACCACACCAGTTTAAATTGACGGAATTTGAAGTAATTATGCATTTCCATATTAGTTAGGGACTAAATATAAATAGTCAAATAGCATTTTGTTCTAAACAGGCATGCACATTTTAGATCATAGCCAATCAGGATGGAATATGAAAAATAAAATTTGGATAAAATCTGAAGGCGTAATATAAACAAGAATGACTCATAACTGCCAGGTGCAGAAAGCTCTTGTTTATGAACATCTACAGTATAATTAGTTTGTGTGCCACAGCCTCTGCCTCAGCTCACAGCTTTACGTTGCGGCGTTCAGAGTATGGGTTTTATGCATAGAGTATATAAAAGGATAGAGACTGAACTGGCGCGAAGCTCCGCCCCCCCAGCTATTCATGTCAGTGGAAGTTGCTCAGTGGCGTTTTGAAGCACCCGGAAGACTGCCGGAAGTACCGTCTCAGAACATCTACTTCCGCATTTGACCACCAAATTTTGGTGGTCAAATGCGGAAGTGCAACCGAGCGCTCAATGTTAAAGCCCAGCTGCACGGGGTTTCCCGGCCATGAATCCACGGGTCCGCCTGTAGTCCCTCCTCCTACCACTAGGGAGGAGAGCTTCAACGTTGAATAGCCTCACTGGCCCCTTGGTTTTATGCCATTCAGACTATATGGGTTTTATGGGTAAGTCTCCCATTGGCTTAGAGCAGCGGTTCCCAAACCTTTTTGGCCATGCAGACCCTGTTACGTCCCGACCTAGCTGACGCACCCCCCCCCACATGGAAATATGAATTGCATAAGCTATATAGAGACATATATTTCCTTTTTATCCACATATTTGCACATACTGTATATGAACCAATATGGCATAATATATGCAGCATATAGGCTATATTCTGCATATACAGTACTTGCCATATATTGGCATAATATGCTAATATATTTAAAATAAAACCATAGCACCACCATTAGCCTTTTCATGTCGTGCACCCCCTAGAAGGCGCTTGCGCACCACAAGGGGTGCACACAGTGGCGTGCTGTGGTGAGCTTTGATATGCCTCTTATGAGTGCAGTGATGTAAATATGTTTTCAATGTAATGGGTCCCAGGACGCAGTAGTGGTCTTTTAGATGGGTCCCAGGCAGGGACATTTTATGAGTCCCACTTCAACATTTTAGAGTACAGTATTGCATCCCAGGACCCCCGGAGGGTGACATGATTGCGTCCTCTCAATTTAGTGCGTCTAAGGATGCAGGATATTTGCATCACTGTGAGTGGCATCCTCCACGTGTCATATCCCAGATGCTAATTTAAGTAGCATATGTGCCAAATCAAAGACGATTTGACATTGAGTAATCCAAGACAGACAACTTAATTGTAAGAGGTTTATTTTAAAAGAAATTCAGTGGATACAAATTATGGTATGCACTGACCAGTCAATGTACAATTGAAAAATAAAAAATAAATACAAAAATACAAAAATACAAAAATGTATATACAAAAATAAAGAATGACTTGGTAAACAGTAAACCAGTTAGTCAAACCTCTCGCAATGCAAAAAAAGCAATGACAAAAATAAATAATAATCTTTCTGATCTATGCTGGGAAACAGTTCATAATGAATTCCTGTAACATAACGGTTCTGTGGAATCTTGTCTTTGCTCTGGTATTGTTGTCTTTGTGACACCAAGCAACGTATTTCTCTTCCAAGTGAAGATCCACAAATTCACCACATATACAGTTAGAGACTGATGGGTGGCAAGCCACATTTGCTGATAACTTTAGCAAGTTTTATGCTGTTAATTTGTGCCCAAGACGTCCACAGACGTCCTGGGAATTACCGTTATGTGGTGCCCAAGACGTCTGTGGACGCCTTAGCAAAAAAAATATATATATGTAAAACAAAATGTAATGTAAAAAGTAATGTAAAAAGTGGGCACCCTGTTTGTTTTTTTTTAAGTGTTGTGTGGGCACACAATGTGTTAAGAAAATGTTGCTGCTGATGCCACATGCGTGTCTCACGCTCTGCTCAAGCAGTCTCTCCCTCTGTTTCAGCCATCTCTCGCTCTTGCTCCAGTTGCTTCAGCCATCTGTCTCTCTGCTCCAGTCTCTCTCTCTGTTTCAGCCGCCTGTCTCTCTCCTCCAGCTCCTCCAGCTGTGTCTCTCTCTCCACCAGTTGGTCCAGCAACTCGTCCAGCTCCTCCAGCTGTCTGTATTTCTCGTGCAGCTCTTCCAGCAACCTGTTCATCTGCTCCAACCTTCTCTCGTCCAGCTCCTCCATGTCCTCCAGTCTGTCCTTTTCCTCCTCCACAACCTCTGTCTGTTCTTCAAGCTGGTCATTCAAGGCCAGGTACGTTTCCGTTAATTGTGCTACCTCATCTTTTCTCCTGGTCATTAACAAAGCAAATGTGCTTTCTCTGGTGCTCTGCCTCTGGGTCACTCTGGTTGGTGGGTAGAGCCTTCTCAACACGGCAGCCTGAATCGTGAATAGAACAAACCTTAGTCCACACAATAGTATACAGTAGATTACAGCCTGCATACTCATGCAGTATATGGGGAAAAAACTCAGTTTCCATTATGTACCCTGTAATTATTGAATATAAGCAGGAGTTAAATAATAACTGCAATTGATGTTCTTTGTAAATGAACACTGTTACACCCTTATTCCATAACATCACAAGCTATAGTGTACATTATGTAGACTGTTACTACATATGATTACACTGTAACTCTTGAGTAATTACACACTGCACGTTGCAGATGGCAATTTATAATGTTTATAATGTTGTGTTTGTTGATTTGCCTTGAATAAATGTGGTAATGTTCAGTTGTTCTCTCCAACTACTCAGAATGATGGCCACACTACTACAATATGTTATGACATTGACAACTCACCATTTTCTTCCTCTTAGTTGTCTTTAGATGGCACTGGTCATTCTCATCATCACGCTATTGGGACAAAAAGGCACTGTTGTTAGCACATAGCTGTGGTAGATTATATGTAACTGGATATAGTTTGAAAACAGAAAGATTACACACGCACCAATAGTCTTTAATTCCATACCTTTCGTTTGTTGGTGGTAGATGGTGTAGCAGAACTTCCCTCCTGGTAACATGGTCTTATCTCCATTGCTGAAGAACTGTGACTGTGGTTGACTTTGGCTGGAGTTTATATGTCTCTCCTCATCTGGGTGTATTTCACACCTGGACAAAGCCCCATCAACAGTCTGAGCAATCATCTCCCATCCAGTTTCTGGACGTTTGCAGCACTAAGCTATGGCCCATTTCATTTGAATGGAATGGTATGCGTCTGATACCAATTTGAATAGTCTGCCCACTTTGTTAATGGGGACAAAATTAACATCATGCCATGCCATTTCAATATTCATGTTGAGTATAGTGTTATTCAGGTCAACAGATCACAGTCTGCAAAGTATTTCCAAGAATAACGTACTTACACTATACCCAACGTGAATATTGAATTTACATAGCATGGTGTTAACAAAGTGGACAGACTTTGAATTCTAATGAAATGGCCCATAGCTTAGTGCTGAAACAGTCCAGAAACTGGATGGGAGATGATTGATGACTGTTGATGGGTTTGTCTAGGTGTGAAATACACCCAGATTAGGAGTGACACGTTGAAGTATTTCCTTCTAGCCTACGTCCATTTCTTATATTCGTTTTATTTTGGTGCTATGTCCAGCTTTTAGTGTCTGTGTAAACACAAACTTTATCCTATTCCTAACACAAACATTAAATTAAATGTCATTGGCCACTTTTACGTCATTGTCCCAACACAAACATGAAATGCCATTGACAATGAATGGCCAGTTTTTTTGCAAACATTACGTAAATTGTTATTGGCCGGAATGAGATGATGTATATATAATCTTTATTTCAGACAGGAGTCCATATCAACACAAAAAGACAAACAACATGGGAAAAGGATCAAAGTGAGCAATTAACACAAAACAAAGTACAGTAGTGCATATACAAGTACTGATCTACCTAATCAGCAGCAGGCTGCTGAGCCAGTGCTTGCGTAGCCTGGACATGACCCGGTAACAGCTCTTTATAGGGTTTGTTAGTGCCACTATGATACTGTTACTAGACACCTCTAGGCGTTGCATAAAATTATACAATTTTATACAGTTTTCTTAAAAAAGCATCACAGGTGGGCACACCAACAGAGGTAAACAACTGACTGGCACTGTGCCACCTAGGAACACAGAGAAGTAACCTCATGGCATCGTTATATGCCACTGAGCCGTTGCATGCTTTTTACTCGGTACGAGGATGTATGATAAGAGCGCCCCTCACTTCACACAGGTTTGATTTTATTATCTCCACCAGGCCGAAGGCATGGGGAGAGAGTATGTTTTGCACTCCGTCCGTCCGTCCGTCCGTTCGTCCGTCCGTGTGTCCGTCCGTGTGTCCGTGTGTCCGTCCATCTGTGAACAGCTAATCTCTGGCACCGTTGGCTTGATCGCAGCCATACTCTGCACACACACTCCCTGAATGCCAGAGCTGAACCTCTGCTCCAGTTTTGGCATTGGCCTGTTATAGCGCCACCAGGAGGCCGCTTTGTGCAAAACAAATGTTTTGACAGTACACCTACAGATCTTGTCCAAACATTACGCAAATTGGTACACAGTCTCTCTAGAGCCATTCAACGAAACAGGTATTTTTCAGACTCCATCCATGCTGCAAATCATGAACACATCGTATGATTTCCGTGAAATTTTGCATGCACATTCCCACTAGGCAGAGGAAGAAATGCCACTTGAATATTTTCAACTCAGCCTCATGGTGGCGCTATAACTGGCCGATTTGTGTTTTTACCTATAACTACACCGATCTGTGTAAAACCATGTATGCACACTCCCTAGAGGCCAAGGAAAAACCTTTGCCTGGAATTTTTCACATCTGCTCTTTATAGCGCCACCAGGAGGCCGACATATGTAAAACACATTTTCTAATATTACTCCACGCAAATCGGTAGACATGCTCTCCATAGTCATGTGATCATGTGATTTGTTTGATTTCTCATAATTATCCATCCTGATTGGCTACGATTGGCTTCTAAAGTTTTCAGGAGTAGCCCGTTTTGTACCCGTTTTGTGCAAATCGCCACAACTCCTCAACGCAGCGTCCGATTACGGTGAAACTGTGCTTGCCTATTCCCACTACTAGGCCGAGGAAGAAATGCCACTTACAGTTTTCAAATCAGCCTCATGGTGGCGCTACAACAGGCCAAGTCGCGTCACACACATACACACACACACACACACACACACACACACACACACAAAAACCCAAATAAACATGTTTATATTACTCCTAAACATTTTGCCAAACATCACACACACTCCTATCCTCCTGGTGGAGACCTGTGCCCAGAAGGGCACTTTTTCTAGTTTATACTGTATGGAAGAGGATTTTATGCCTAATTTACGGTTTACATTTATTATATAGTTAAACGTTTCTTTTACCCATGATCTGTATCTGCGTTTGTCTGATTGATTGATTGATTGATTGATTGATTTATTAACAGTTGGCAGAATTACAGTACATTTCAAGTACAACTCAATACAACAACTGTCTGGACTTTGAATTGATGAATGGACCGGTTTGCACCATAGTGATGCAATAACAGTTGTTTATTAATCCTTATTCCTTTCATAAAGCATTTTCCTTCTCTCAAACAACTCCAAAACATTGTCTGTCATCACATCCCCCAGACAGAGAGACAGATGGAGAGAGAGGTAGGGCACATGCCTCCTGGTGGAGACTTGTGTTCCACTGAGCGCCCCTTTCTACTGTCTGATGTCATGCTCACCGTGTGACTCGTACTGTATATGCTCAAGCACCACCAGGCATCATTTTGTGCAGACCTCATGTAATTTAGGCCTGACGTCGAATTTTTTAAAATATCTTCTAAATCCTCCAGTTTTCTGAAATAAATATTTTCACGATTTTTCAAAAATAGCAGATCTACAAGCTCGTAGCGCGCCACTCGGTGGCGCGCTATGAGCTTGTAGATCTGCTATTTTTCAATAGCTAAATTATAACATGTTTAAAACACCAAAAGGGGTTCTCGCCCCAAAAAAGTTTTGAAATTTCGCCTCCACTTAAAGTTTTCGTCTCTTATAAACGCAAAAAAGAGTAGATTTCCGTATATATATATTCTCATCATTTGCCTTTACAAAATAGTGTTCACACTGTCATATATTGTATAAAGCATCTCAAATTAACGTTAATAATACAGCATAAATAATAAAGCTATTAGACAGATAGGTAGCTTAGCTGCTAATGTACGTACCTCCAACATATTATGTGATTTTAGTATAGCTAGTTAGCTACATCCAGTCAAACAGACTACAAGCCAGCAACATACTGTAGGCCTATACATCTGCTTGGCTCCTGACCAGCGACTCTGAATGAATAAATAAATAAGTAGATAAAAATAACGCTCCATCAACAATTTAAGCAAATAAACACAACACTGATCCCAAAAGCATCAATCAATGTCAATATTTAGCCTATTTTTCAAAACGTCCCATTGTGGCATGGTGCCCAGTACAAAAAGAAAAAAAACATTATGCACACAATTTAATTTCCATGCTCAAGTGATCCTGTCGACTATATAGCAAATATAGTAGGGAGAAGGTTTTTGGATAATATATCATACAAAAAAATATATATAAATGAAAAGGTTAAAGGGATTAAATACTCATGAGATGGAGCCTTGAATTAATGGAGATGTTTTTGTTTTTGTCGCATTCTTAAGCCACATATTTGATTAGCAGTGGAGTCTCGATGAGTGTCTCCATGAGTGTCCTACCGGCTCATTATTATTGGCTCATTATTGTGACAAAAACAAAAGAATCCCCATGAATTCAAGGCTTCATGGGGTGTGGTAGAAAATAAAGAAGTCATTTTTGGGTTGAACTTATACTCGTTTAACCCATTTAGGACTGAGGCCGATTCTAAAAAAGAAAGTCTTCTAATCCTAAAAGTTTTCTTTAGGATGTTTTCTATGTCAGTGGTGCTCAACCTTTTTCATGTCAAGGACCCCCGGATTTTTTTTGTATTTGGCCGCGGACCCCCATCTGAAAATATGTTGTTCCAGGGACCCCCCCCCCCCCCCCCCCGAGAAGTAAAGATTTGAGTTAAAAACGTTCACTCTGAAAGAATATATATTAAAAGATTTTTCAAAAATAACAGATCTACAATTAATACAAAGCTTGTAGATCTGCTATTTCAATAGCTAAAGTCATACATAATTAACATAATTAAACATAATGCTTAAAACACCAAAAGGGGTTCCCGTCCTGAATGGGTAAATAGTCTGATCATTGCTACAGTATAGTATTTGTTCAATGACAGGATCTTCTGTCTTTCCACCTCTTTAATAATCAGAAAATATTATTTCAGGCAGGTTGCCAATTTCAGACAATCAGGACAGACATTTATCAGCTTAAAATGCATACAGAACTCCAATTCCAATTTGTCTGCTCGCTTGTTTGTGTCATCATCACTTCCAATGTCACTATCCTGCATGAGTTCTCTTACCCGATTGGATACAATTGATATCCTGTCCTGAAAATAAACAAGCACATCTGTTTACTAAAGCGCTGGAGAGACAGGGATGCGGCCGGTAGCGAACAAACACTTTAGTCTATAGCAAGCATTGCTATCAGCAATGCATACAGTTGGGTGCCACCGATATTGTCCCTTATCATTTGACCCATTTAGGCCTGACCTCAAAATTTAAAAAAATCCTTCTAAATCCTCCAGTTTTCTGAAATAAATATTTTCACGATTTTAAAAAAATAGCAGACCTACAAGCTCATAGCGCGCCACTCGGTGGCGCGCTATGAGCTTGTAGATCTGCTATTTTTCAATAGCTAAATTATAACACCAAAAGGGGTTCCCGCCCAAAATGGGTTACATGTCCTTTTGCGCAGATCACGCAAACCTCAGCAAAAAGAAAAGGACAATATCGATGGCCTCCAACTGTATAGTGCTATTTAATGCACCTTTAACCCATTTAGGCCTGACCTCGAAATTTAAAAAATCTTCTAAATCCTGACAGTTTTCTGAGATACCTCATGTTTCTGTATCAGTGGTGCTCAATATTTCATGTCAACGACCCCAAAAATGATATGTAATTTAAATGGCCACCGAGCCGCATCTGAAAATATTTTGTTACTTCCAGGAACCCCTCAGAAGCAAAGATTTGAGTTAAAAACGTTCACTGTGTTGACTTGATGCCATATGTAGTCCTGAAGAAAGCAAGGATGTTACAGAGACACTGGAGATGGAGTCACTTGGAGGGGGGAGGGAGGGAAGAGGGGTGAAAAAAAAACATCCTGGGAACTGCACTTGTGTCCTTTGTATGCATAGAAATGCTGTTATTGTACTGCTTTTTCCAAATAAAATAAATATTATAAAAAAAAAATAAGTTCACTATGAAAGAATATATATTCAAAGGATTTGTGCCACATTTTCGCGATTTTTCAAAAATAGCAGACCTACAAGCTCGTAGCGCGGCACCGAGTGCCGCGCTACAAGCTTGTAGATCTGCTATTTTTCAATAGCTAAAGAATAACATAATGCTTGAAACACCAAAAGGGGTTCCCGACCAGAATGGATTAATATTTTTCACATTTTGAGACTGACGTAATCAATATGACATAAATAAATGTCATGAATCCTCAGGGAAGCCTTTCTTTTGAGTCTATCTGTGTGTCACCAGACGGCAAGGAAGTAAAAATACATCAACATTTCCTACGGTTCACTATTTGCATCATCATACACTAGGATGGTGTAGCAAAGGAGTGCACAAACACGGATACAGACATAATCTACCATATACTCTATATATATATTATAATTAGGTGACAATGGCATTATGCCGGTGGCGGCGGTGGCTCAGGGGTAGAGTGGCTGGATGGCAACCACAAGGTTGCCAGTTCGAACCCGGGCACCCCAGAGTTAGTGTCGAAGTGTCCTTGAGCAAGACACTGAACCCCTAATTGCTTCTGATGTGCTGGTTGGTGCCTTGCATGGTTTCCGTCGCCATCGGTGTATGAATGTGTGTGTGAATGGGTGAATGTAATGCACAATCTATGTAAAACGCCTTGGATAAAGGCGCTATATAAATGCACCATTTTTATGCCTGATTTTTACTTGGCTGTACGCTGAGTGGAGCACCACAAATATCCAATCTACTGTACAAGCTCATATAATTTGTAGAAATCAGTCTGATTAAATTCTAATTCTTTACATAATAGAGCAGAGAACCGACATTAATGTCCCACCCTGAGCAAGCAATTTTTGCAACAGTGGCAAATGAATTAAAAAGAAAATGGAAGAAATGTCTAGACTGGTGGGCGGGTGGGCGGACATCTGCCTCGACCATGTCGGGGGGGGGGGGGGGGGATGAGTGGAGGAGGAAGAGAGAGACAGAGAGGAGATACAAGCAAAAGCAACAAAGAGCAACAACAGTAAAAACTGTGCTGTACTGTATATGCAGTATGATAGCAATAACAATAATATGATCAAACCATACTGTATTGTCTATTCTCCATTGTCTATTGTAAAACACTTTGAACTAAAGTCTATATAGGAAACATTATGGGAAAAAGTATAATTTAGCACCCACACTATAATCTGGGTGCTAAATTAAAGTCATACTGTTAAACTGTTGTTTTTCACTGGTATATTGTTCACAATAAAGCGGAGAAAAAACATCCGCCCACTAGTTTCTAGAGCTCCGAGACTTACTTTATTAAGAGGCAACAATTGCAACGTTTCGACCTACAAGGTCTTCATCAGGCAAATATATTTTTCACAATAGCCATTCCACATAAATGTTTTTTGGTGTACGAGAAATTATTAACACATATACCATTTCTGACACCGTTATGACTTTAACACTGTAGATTTAGTACACATTGATCACTTTCCCATTATTGTGCAAGCCGGGTATGTTACACAGGGTCTGACGCCTGTGGAATATGAATTAACAATGTGTAAGTCATTGCTAACACAGCTGTCGAAAATTTGATTTGTTCATGATATACAGTAGCCCACTTAATAAAGTGCAGTCACTCACAGGAGCATCCATCTCAGGTTTTCATCAAGAATTCTGAAACATGTTGTGGTTGCTTCCACATTTCCCATTTTGTTTTCCATTAGATGTGGGTTCATTTTTCTGATGTCAGCCTGGCACGTGGCATCTGGGAGCAGACATGCATACCAGTTTCAGCTGGTTCTTAGAGCGCAACTTCTGGGCGAAGAGCCACCTGAATGTGTAATGCAAAAACGTGGAGTCATGCTTCAAAGCTGTCCTCCTGAAACAAAAGCTTCACTTGTTCAGTGAAATTACAGAACGTTGCAGTATAGACAGTTTAACTTTAATGTTTGGTAACAGTTGCGACGACGCTTGACTGTTCTGTTCAGTTTTGTTATTACATTTGTTTCTTACTCTCTCAGCATTATAACAGACACATCAGATTTAAAGGAGCATTCAGTGATTTGGGTGATTTGGAAAAAAACCCGGTCCACCCGGTAACAAGATGTGCACATGCACACGCTCTACAGTGGGGGAAGTACAACAGACCAACAGCACGTGCACCAATGCCCGCCCCACTCGATCATGATTGGAAGAAGGCCCCTCTCATCCTGATTGGATGAAGGCTTTGCCACCCAAAGCCCAAACCGAAACTAGGGTTTTTGACCCCAGGGGCTCACTGGGGACAGGGAGGAACTCCTTATATGGTCAGCACACTTTATAGTAGGGAGGATTATCCAAAAAATAAGAAAAAATATGTGATATTTGAATTAAGTGAAATCACTGAATATACCTTTAAGGTGCATTGAAGAAAAAGGTGTATAAGGCTATGAAAGGGGCATAATAACACTGCTGATTGTGTAGTTTGTTTTTGGGATGTGGTTAAAACCTGCAGAAGGGTAAAAACATGTATTTATACGCAATGCAATTTATTTAACACACTTTTAATTGTTATTATGATACAGTCACCTCTCCTCCAGTGAATGTGACACGTGCTTTATGGGCACTCATTTTCTTTTTGACCCAGCCTTGAAGTCACAGCACCTTTTTATTTCTTCCTCAAAGCATCGCTCTGAGCCAGCTCTATAGCCTAAATATATTTAAAGTACAGCATGAGCCAATTTCACCCACTCCTTTTTTTATTTTCATATATATGCCACTACTACGCTGCCAAATAATACTGTTTTTCATTTGCTTCCTCCTCAGGGAATGTTTCTGTTTCACGGTCTGTTAAGTTATGCTTCTTTGTCTCCGTTGTCGCAGCCATTGTCTCGATCAGTCATTTAAGTTGCTCACTCAAATAGATAGATCTGACGCCCTGTTTTTTAAAGTCCTCTAACTGAATCAACTGTTGCAACCCTGCAGTCTCAACTTTCTGAGAAGTAGATCTATTGAATCGGATTCTGGGCTGGCACTCTACATGGGGGCTGCCTTTCTACCTTCTGATAGTGTAGCTTCAGAGTTGCTGCCTAAGCTTCTGGCACCAACGTATAAGTGTGCAAAATAGCCACTTTAGTAGTTTCAGTTTTTTTCCCCACCGAAAATACAATCTCTGCCAAAAATAATGTCCAGTGTTCATTTGGCAATTTCAGAGTGGTACTGTAGCTACTCATTCACAATGTGCACATGTACTTTTCAACATCCTTCTCATTGAAAGGGGGAAACAAATTCTGACTTTTACTCAACATCAAACCGAGAAGAAACTGAGCCAGTTCCAGGATTAGATGTTAAACTCTATCCCCTTCAGTTCCCTCTCATGTGCCAACCTCAATCGCTCACGTTCCATCTTAAACTGTCTTACCTGTCCCTTTTCCTTTGCCTTGACCTCCAACATCCTCAACTGAAGTTTTAAGTGTGACTTAATTGATCCCTAGCGGGAGTGTTCTTCTCATCCTGTTCACCTGCCTCCTGCTCACAGTCTAACTGCTCCGAGTCCTCACCATCACATTTAACATAACTTCCAACATTTTGTTCTTTATGCAGTGGTTCTGCCAGATCCTCACATAATATTACCCTTTTCCTCTAATGCATTCACTTGCTTTAATTTAATGTCTTTCTTCAGACCTACTCTGAATACTGATGTTTTATCTTTATTTCTAGTCGCACATGGCTTCTATAACCTGCCAGATTGCGGCAGTAGTTGTAGTCTTGTTAGGTTGTGTTTACATTTGCATTGTGGCAGCGCTTCAATGCGTCATCGGTATCGCGTTGATCCCGCCTCTAGCGGCCGCATACGGCCACATCTCTCCGGTCAGAAATGGCTCGGAGTACATGGTCTCTGCCCGAGAGGGACCCGATGGGAGCAGGAGGAGGAACTCACTGCTGCCACCAGCTGGCGGAGTCAGGTTACATGGCTTTACAACTAAGTAAAAACTATAAAATACAATACAAGGCCACACAATTAAGAAATATGTTAAATTAAAACTCATACTGTACCAACATCTGTTCCAATTGTGACACTGCCACATAAATGTGTGAACAAATGTATTTCCTGTCGTGGTATGAGTATTGAAAGAAAATGAAACTGATGATGAAAATGATACTGGGGGATAACAAGGGAATATATTGGTTAAAATATGGTTGAATATTTAACCCCATGTGTAGTGTACGGAGAATACATTGTGTTTTGTGACATTGGTCATCCATTTTCTGTTGACTACGTTTGATCATAGGGGGAGCTGTGGGGGAAAAAACAACGTGAGCAATAGTAGTTCCAGAAATAGTTCCAGGAAGTGAGGTGCCAGGAAGCTATAATGGTACAGGAAGTGAGGGGCAGTAAGAAGAGTGTTTGTGTTTGGTGGTAAACAAACTAATTTAAAGCCAATACTAAGCAATAAATCAGAACTAAACCAATAATAAACCTTTGAACGGAGAACTTTATGAACAAAAAAGGAACCAGCTGACGACTCCTGACATTGGGTAAGGAGGATATTTACCTTTTCCTTTTTCGGTGGGCAATGCTTTTTGTTGAACAAATCATTTTTGTTTTATAACTTACTACTTGATTTGAGAAAAGAGAAGAACTACAACGCTTGGATTACTTTTTTGAGATTACTTTGAAATACTTTATTCTTTCTTGGAACACATCTAAAGGAACATTGAGGGGGGAAAAACTGAGGTTGAACATTTTCAGTTATATTTTGAAAAGATTGTCCAATTGTATTATTTTTGTTTGATCTTTAATATGGATAACGATATTGCAATTTAATTTAAAAATAAATAGTTTGTGTTTTCCTTTTTGCTTTTGTTAGTGTGGGACGTCCTTGGGACTGGTGGGTGCCCATGTGTTGGTTCCTACAGCATCAATTTGTTGACTGGCTGCTATTTTCTCGTTCACCCTTGGTATTCCCTCATACAGATTCTTGTTGGCAACATGTGCAATGCATTCTTGTTGATATTAAAGGACCACTTCACCACTTTTCAACCTATCTTCATATAATAGGTCCTCACTAATACATTTTAATCATGATAAAATGGCACGATTTTTGTCTGTGTCTCATAGGAGGGCTGTGGGCAGTTTAGAAACCGTCTTCCAGTGACATCATCATTAGGCAGATTATTTTTGAAACAATATTTTTTTACAAATATGTTTAGATTTTCATTACCGTGAGAACGATGGCTTCCATTTTCGCATTGCAACTTTTCAGGACAAGAAAGCCTGCAGTTTTTATTAGCTTGTATTCGCCATCAATGATGTCACTGATGGAGGGGCTTCTGAACTGCCCACAGCCCTCCTATGAGACACAGACCGAGTAGAAAAAAATTGCGCCATTTTTTCATGATTATTAGTGAGGACCTATTATATGAAGATAGGTTGAAAAGTGGTGAAGTGGTCCTTTAAGTACTGCATGCAGCATTTTGGTGTAGTCTAGAGACTTCTGCAGGGTTGGTTTCGGGGTCCAGCATTCACTGCCAGAGAAGAACAAACTCTCTGTTGAATAGATTTAATAGAAGAAGCTGAGTTTGATTTGTTGGGGGAGATGGAGGAGTTCTATACATTGGTCATGCCATTCAGGGCCCTGCATGCAAGTGCCTTCCTCACTTTCAGAGCTTGCTCGGTTGAGTTGACCCATGGACTTGAAGTCCTTGACTTCCTTCAGAGCAGTTCCTCCTGTTGTGGATGTTCCAATAAGATGTTATAGGTGGTGACCTCAGTTTTCTTGGCATTTATCCGAAGGCCAACCTTGGCACACTCTGACTATACGGTCGTCTCCCCTCTTGAAATCCACATGAACACAACATGAAAGGTGGGAACATTACACATACAGTACATGTGACTTGCACTTGGGAGCTTAAAAGAAAGCCTCATTAACCCATTTTGGGCGGGAACCCCTTTTGGTGTTAGCATTATGTTATGCTTTAGCTATTGAAAAATAGCAGATCTACAAGCTTGTAGGTCTGCTATTTTTGAAAAGTCGTGAAAATGTGGCTTGTGGGGGGTCCCTGAAACTACATATTTTGAGATGGGGGTCCGTGGCCCAATAGAGATAATTCTGGGGGTCCTTGACATGAAAAAGGTTGAGGACCACTGACATAGAAACATGGGTTTTTCAGAAAAATGTTAGGATTTAGAAGCCTTTTTTTTAATCGACCTCAGTCCAGAATGGGTTAAATGCCACCTGAAGCGTTTATATTTTCGCTGTACTCTAACTGGCACCACAGGCGGTCTGTATAGAGTGGAGTACAGTAGGCTTTAAAAAGAGCTGTTTTAATATAATCTGTAGACATACAGAGAGTACAGACAGAAATTTGCATGCCAGCATATTGGATTGTGCTTACAATTTGCAACACTGGCGCCGCACATCGTCATCATCACATAACTCATTCCTGATAACATGACCCAAATATCTTACTTTGTTCACATTGAGAGCTTGGTCTGCCAGAAAGAATGAAGGCTAATCTTGCTTCTTGCCAATCATGGCAACACTGTTTTCAGAATTAGTTTTGACACATTTTTTTCCACCTGCACAACAAGGATTTATGGCTTCGTTCTGAATGTCCACCACAGGACATTTCTTTTGTCATGGATAATACAAATATTACAGAAACAGAGCTACAGTAGCCCTAAATGTATACTACTAGTGTTGTGGTCCTAAAAGTGGGTTGAGGAACATGCAGGGTTCCTTGAAGGTGGTCCAAATGGACCATTACAGTTCTGTAACGCTGAGTGTGTTCAGATGGAACCAAATGGCCCGTAGGGTCATTTTGTACACAATAAGAGGTGGTCCTTGAAAATAAAATGTTTGAGAACCACTGTACTGGCAGACTGTTAAAAACAAAATATGAAATTTGCGACAGACAAGCTGACAAGTCATGTCATATTGGACACATTTTGTCCGTGTATGGACATACTGTATTGATGACCCATGCTTCCGAAGTATGCAGTATGTACACTACCACCATAGTTCGGTTCACTGTGCTGTACGTGAGAATGTCATGAGACACAAATATAGGAAGTGAACAAAAAAAATACAATCAATGTGTAAATGATTATATACTGTAGTAGACATTTTAATGTTTTCAATGTTATAATCATTCATCCTCAGGTACAACTACCACAGATGATTGTTTAGCTTTTTTAGCCGTAACATCGCTCGGGCTGATATGTCATTGTTGCCATGGATGTGAGGGCAATGACGAAAGCTGGGTAATAATTTATATTATTCTCAAAGACAAGGGGGAGAATATGCATGGTTATTGCTTATATAAATCAACATTAATGTAACCTTGAATTTCTTACTTACTGAACAGTATAATTGAAACATGAATCAGTGTGGTTTAACGTTAGTTCTCAAGTGCATACATACAGTTGGAGGCCATCGATATTGTCCTTTTCTTTTTGCTGAGGTTTGCGTGATCTGAGCAAAAGGACAGTTAACCCATTTTGGGCGGGAACCCCTTTTGGTGTTTTAAACATTATGTTATAATTTAGCTATTGAAAAATAGCAGATCTACAAGCTACCTACGAGCTTGTAGGTCTGCTATTTTTGAAAAATCGTGAAAATATTTATTTCAGAAAACTGGAGGATTTAGAAGGATTTTTTAACATTTTTAGGTCAGGCCTAAATGGGTCAAATGATAAGGGACAATATCGGTGGCACCCAACTGTACACACGTATGTACTTCCATGGCTTCTCTTTGCTTGACATGCTGTCAAAACCTGCTGTGTGGCTTAATAAGAACTTGAACAACATCCAAGATTTCGCATACTACTGTGGAAAACTGCCCAGACAAATGAAAAGGTGGTCCTGCTGGGATTTTTTGACAGTGTAGGAAGTGAGTTGTTTGAAAACACGGCTGGCTGGCTGGCTGGCTGGCTGGCTGGCTGGCTGGCTGGCTGGCTGGCTGGCAGCCAACCTCGCCATTACACAGCCATTCTGTGAACCGTCAAATGTCCCTAGTTTGTTTTGGTTCTTTTGCACCCGGATGAACTCCAACATCTCCTCAGCTGAGAATTCTACCACACCATTACTTTTGACACGGTTAGCTCCTTAATATAAGTTCTAGAGACCTCTGAGTTAAGCAGAGAGGTTGCTCATGGTGCCAGCTCAGCCCCTTCCAGCTGTGCTGATTGCTCAGCTGCCATATAATATACAGTATAGTGGGCCAATCAGGGTATATGTGGTAATGTTTATTAATTATTGTTATGTTGAAAACACCTATGCAATCCCACCTATGCAACTTTCCCACAATGCCTCAACCAATACTGTAGTTGGAGCATCGCAGGTACGGAAGGAGATCTGGGCAGTGTGTGCTCATGGCTGTAGTGTTATAGGCAAAAATGTGAAGTGGGCGGTTGTAGTGCTACCATCAGGTGATTTCTGGCCTAGTGGGAAATGTGTGGGCAAAGTTTCACTGCAATTAATTGGACGATGTGTCCAATGGGGTTTGAGGCATTTCGTTCAAAACGGCCTATTCCTTAGCCTCGGTCCCATGCTCACTTATCTGCGAAAAGAAGAGCCTGGTCACAACGTAAGGCAAAGAAGCTATCGGCGGACGTATCCTCCGGAACATCCATCAGATGTATTTCCCCCGGATACGATATTTTCCCGACCAATCACAACACTTGTTTCATTCGCGGAGAATGTGAACTGATTTGTAAAGCATCAACGTCATTTCCACATTTCCTACACAGCCGCATCGCGTGACGTAGTTATCTTACACGCAACACTTCCGCCACTTCCGCTGATAGTCTTTTCAGCGTAGGTCTTGCCCAGGGTGCCTATTCCTGCAACATTGTGCCGCCATCTTGGCCAATCAGGATGGATAAAGGATGGAATATGAAAAATCTGACAGATACAGCTGCACACACTGACGGACGGACGGACGGACAGAAAGAAAACATAGTCAAAATGTAACCTTGCATCCCTATTTTGGGTATGTCATTATATTCTCTTAAATAGTCAAATACAGTATAGTCAACGTTATTTCAAAAGGTTTCAAAAATTGTGAAAATATCCGATCTACATGCTCACAACGAGATGCATTGTGAGCTTGCAGATTGGGTATTTTTCGCTATTTTCTGGGGGTGGTCTTATAGCGTCTTCAAAATGTAAGAAGGGGGGGTCCAAGGGAAAAGGTTCAGAACCACTGTTCTAAAGTAAATCACCTCACTATTGGCCCAACACGTGCGTGAGTGCGTGCGTGCGTGCGTGCGTGCTTGCTTGCGTGCCCGTGCGTGTGTGTCTCCTAGGTGGTCTGCAGCAATCTTCCCAATAGGAAGGAGGTTTGTTATTGATTGTGTGGCTGTCACTTTTAATTACGTCTCCATCCAATCAATGCAAACACGGCGGGGTCCAAAGGGACATTTGGACACTCAGATTACTCATGTCTTCTTTGTGGCCCAAGTGTCCTTCCTTTGCATTCGGTTGATGTGGTGTAGCTTCCATTTGCACTATTTGCATTTGGCAGACATTTTGCCCATCAAGATTCATTAGCATTATGGTCCAATTCAACTGGGGACACAAAATGGTATAAGGGGATGCAAATCAGACGAAATTTAATGGATGACTTTAATGTGTAAGGCATTCAAATGTAACTTTTACTTAAAGCAGGGGTGGGCAACTTTGACGATGGAGAGGGCCACTATATTTCTACACTCACTCCAGAGGGCCACATTGCATAATGTCATAGCACAAATAGCTGATCTACAAGCACAAAACGTGTCGCAGTGCGACACATTTTGAGCTTGTAGAGCAGCTATTTTTGCTATATTTGAATACATTTTTTGCTATTTTTGAATTGGAATCCTGAAAAGTAACCTTTTTATTTAATTTCAAATGCATTTAGTTATAGTTATGTTAACTTTATGAACTAAATACATTGGGCATAAAAAAGACCATAACATTTTAATACTAGTAATTAGCTGAAATCAATAATATCTTAGTATTGTGATATTAACCTGCGGGCCGCATTAAGTGATGGTGCGGGCCGCATTAAGTGATGGTGGGGGCCGCATGTGGCCCCCGGGCCGCCAGTTGCCCATGTATGACTTAAAGTGTAGGGTCAGGGTGCAAGGTTTAGCTGAGGGACATACAGTAGGAAAAATCTACAGTGGGGATACTTACAGTACGGGTTCCTTTTGACTTAAATAACCACTGGGGAATTTCACTGCATGCATTTTCTTTTGATTTGTATGATACTATTTTTCTCAGTATAATTATACTGTATATTTTTTGCATTTCTTTATTTAGACAGGACACTATAGAAGTACAGGAAAGCAACGACTGGGTTGTTGATGATAATGCAAATCAGGAACTCAACAACCGGAACTAAGCTGGGGGACGTGTTGAGTGCTAATCAAATATAATTACAATTACAATGCAGGCATTTAGCAGACACTCTTATCTAGATAGTCACAAGAACAGGTTGCTGTGCATTATTCTCTTCTATTGAAAAAGTCAAGAGGAAATCCCTTTTTTTCCTCTTTGACTTGACTTTTTTGAACGTGTTGACCTTGGATTGACACAGTGCAGATAAATGCTGGTTGAAGTGCTTTGCATAAACGATATGAGAGAGAGCACACTGTTGCGTGCGTGTTGTGTGTGTGTGAGTCGTGCGTGCGTGTGTGCGTGCGTGCGTGCGTGCGTGCTCATACAGCCATTGTTATCTCATGGCATTTCAAGCCATTGTCATACATTTGAACCCTCTCTACTCAATTTGTGTGGATATAAATACATTAGCACAAGCACTTTAAACAGCATCTAGGTAATTTCTAGAGAGCCGCCGCATCAAGGAGCTTAATCTACATATTACTGTGTCCACTGAGATTTTATTCAATGATATTATCCTCCTCCGAGCTGAAACCCATTTCATGAAGGAGGATTCACAATGGCCCGGGTGTTTGTAATTTTGTGTTTGTCCTATTAATATTGAATGCTGTGCTGAATAAAATGGGCCTTTCGTCTGAATAATAAAGGCCCTGCACTGCAAGTGGGCACCGCTGAATTGAGCAGGCGGTAATTGAGGTGGTATACTGGGCCTGGCGGACAATAGACTCACTACAATGCTCCACCAAGTCCATCAAGATTAACCCATTTTGGGTGGGAACCCCTTTTGGTGTTAGCATTAGTTATGCTTTAGCTATTGAAAAATAGCAGATCTACAAGCTCGTAGCGCGCCACCGAGTGGCGAGCTACGAGCTTGTAGGTCTGCTATTTTTGAAAAATCGAAGAACGACTGACATAGAAACATAGCTTTTTCAGAAAACTGTCAGGATGTAGAAGACATTTATAGAATCTGATCTCAGGTCAAAATGGATTAATGGCACCTCGTGTCAATTAATTCCAGGTCAGAGAATAAAACCAGGGAATGTTATGGTCGCATGAAGCACGGACACACACCTGGTTTTTCCATTCTGGCCTCTCTCTCTCTCTCTCTCTCTCGCTCTCTCTCTCCTGTCACTCTGTCTCTGGTCTTGTTCTCTCTCCCACAGATGATTGAGGTGTGGGGGGTAGTCGAGTCTGAAATACATAATTGGATCCCTGAATTCTTTATTGGAACAAATCTCTCCTCTGCCTCGCTGAATTTCTCCATTACCTCGGCAGGGTGCTAAATGCTATTGTGCCCTCACATTTTAATTTCCACCATGTTTAAATCACGAGTCAGCTGTTTCCGTGGCATCCCGACTGGTCTCATTACCCACTCTTGTGAGACACAGTTGCCATTGTATTATATTACTTGAGGTAATTTGCAATTAGCTGTATCACGCCTCAGAATGCCTGGAGAAACCACATTTTAGCTCTTTCGTTCTAACAATTTCTGAGACTTGACCTTTGGCACAATCTCCCTGACTCTGGTAGGCAATTGTTTTCAACTGCATCTGTAATAGTTGGTCTATTTGCCAGTGTTCGGTCAACTGTACACTTCTGACCCCGCCATTGGTGAGGTAATGTGACATTCTCCCTTTCCCCCTGCAATGCTGAAAAGGTCTCTGAGAAGAACTGATCTTGCTGACGGTCAGCCATTTTGTTGTTGAGGCTTTAAAGGACCACTTCACCACTTTTCAACCTATCTTCATATACTAGTCCTCACTAATAATCATGATAAAATGGCTACCATTTTTTTCTACTCGGTCTGTGTCTCATAGGAGGACTGTGGGCAGTTCAGAAACCCGTCCACCAGTGACATCATCGATGGGGAATCCAAGCTATTAGAAACTGCAGGCTTTCTAGTCCTGAAAAGTTGCAATGCGAAAATGGAAGCCACCGTTCTCACGATAATACAAATCTAAACATTTTTGTAGAAAAATATTGTTTAAAAAAAATCTGCCTAACGATGATGTCACTGGTGGACGGGTTTCTGAACTGCCCACAGTCCTCCTATGAGAAGACTGCAGACTGAGTAGAAAAAAATGGTGCCATTTTATCATGATTATTAGTGAGGACCAATTATATGAAGATGGGTTGAAAAGTGGTGAAGTGGTGAAGTGGTCCTTTAAGCCTGATTCGTACATCGCACTTTCATCAGGACTGACCATTTATTGCAATGACATTGTATTAGTTTGGGGGTGTGACTGCTCGTGTGATACTACAGATTATCTGCGCAAAAGCATGACACAGAATCTAAGATCACCTACCCCCCTGAAGCAGATAGCATGAAAATAATACAGAACAATTCAAGTTCATAAGTTAAAATGTACAGATCTAACAGATGGCACAAGGAGGCGGTTGGAGAACGGGGAGTTTGATCACTGACAGACCGGCTGCAGGAACGGTGCTGTGAGAAAAGCATGTGAACTTTGAAGTGATGAAAAATGAAAAAGTGTTCTGCTTAAAAAGACCACCCAGGAAGAATTGAGGGTGTATTTGTTAGCGAGTGAGATTGAGTGAGTGTGGAGAACCACCTGACTGCCGTGCCTGCCTGAATCATCGCGATGTTCGATGCAACGCGTGGCACATGCATGGCACGTAACGTTGTGAGCTTGTTTTGTTTTTTTATAATATTTATTTTATTTGGAAAAAGCAGTACAATAACAACATTTCTATGTATTCATAGGACACAAGTGCAATTCCCAGGATTTTCTTTTTCACCCCTCTTCCCTCCCTCCCCCCTCCAAGTGACTCCATCTCCAGTGTCTCTGTAACATCCTTGCTTTCTTCAGGACTACATATGGCATCAGGTCAACACTTAACAGGGGCAAAGGGCAATATCGCTTCAGAGTGAACATTTCAGAAGGAGAAAAAGAAGAAAGAGTGGGCAGACAAAAGACAAAAAAACAACAACAACCAAGAAACGAAAGTATTTACAATATTGCTGAGGGGGACAAAAACAAAACAGCTTTGGACTTCGACCATGAGAAGAGGAAGGGTGTCTTAAACATTTTCTACAAAGATCATAAAGCAGGCTATTAGGACCAGTGAGATCACACAAAGTCAGCTCTCAGAGGGGCAATGAACGTTGTGAGCTTGTACGGCGACTGAGCATACATTAGGCTTTACCAATTCTTACCCTATTCTTTTCCATGGCAATATAGCAAAAGCCATTTCTGCCATTATTGAGATTAGCGTCTTATCTACGTTTGTTCTATTTTAGAATGGCTTTAGTGGGCTATCAGCATTGCTGCTACGCCTGTTATTATCACAGTCACTGTATCTAAAGCGCCAATCTTGAATGCACAGCAAGCAGTACTTTACTTTATAGTATCTACCTCTGAAATCGTTCCCTATGGTAAAAGCTAGTGCATCACAAAATACAGTCTACCACAAAGTAATGGATTGCATTTTTATAGCACTTTTCTATGCACTACGTGCTTACTCAAAGCGCTTTACAATATGGTCCATTCATTCATTCATACTACAGAGTCCCTTTGTAGTGTCTCCAACATGCCCCACTGTCGCTTCATAACAGTCCACCGGGCTGTCAATATCACATAATACATGAATGTAAATATTACATGCTATTTAAATTAACATAACGTCAGCCACCATTCTGTCACAATTCCACGCCAGCCTGTGGGTGGGAGTGTGGGGGTGATTCACTTCACCACGGGTGGCATGAAAAGTGAAATGTTGCTCATGTCACATTTTACATTGGCGCAATATTGAATTGTGTTGCTCAAAAAAATGAATGCTGTTAGTCTGGGCTCCTTGATACTACTAGATCTGAAACCTAGACTAGTTTATAATGTTGTTAAAATAGAGCTTCATAGTTCAAAGTTAATGATCAGGCTTTCCACTTCTTCTGCAGTAAACAAAACCGGGTGGCTCTCAACTGTGGCCTTTCATCACCATAACCTGCGTCAGAGCGGGCTTCCAGGCCTGCCTAATATCACTTCAAAGAATCCCATTGTGTGACTTCCAAGTTCCACGGCTATAACGGTACTGTAAGTGTAAGCCAACAACGTGCAACTGTAGCCAAACCAAAGGGGACTTTGAAAGTTAAAGTCCCCGAACTGAAATTATGTACTACAGAAGCCAAAATCAAATAACCGTAACTGTGTACATTTCATTGCATTTGTTGCTGTGTGCCGTGCTTCTGAAAACGATATAGCATATGATGCACCTTCTAGTCATAAAAATCACACCCGTGTGAACTGAGTGGTGTAAGGTCTTATATAACCTGATCAGCTGTGGTCTGACGTAATGTCTGACGTAATGAAATCACACCCGGGTGAACTGGGTGACCGTAGCAACCATGCTCATTTTTTCTGCACAGACAGACAGACAGACAGACAGACAGACTAACAAAGCCAGTTGTAGGAGTGGTTTACAGTACACCACTCATAAAAGTGATGCAGGCCTGTAGGAGTGTGTCTGTAGGAGAGTGTCTTGTGGCTCATCTCAAACCCCCACCAATACCACCGCTACCACAATCCCCCCCCCCCCCACACACACACACACACATAAACTCCTCTTCTCTTCCTCACTTGCTAAAGCAACTCCTAATGACCTCCTCTTCACTGTGTGGACTCTACTCCCAGTCCCCCCGGGGCACCTGGGTGGAGTTGCTGCGTGATCGGTGTGGTGATCTGCGAGACTTAGAGAGATCCCAGCAGCCAATCATCTGTCTTCCAAGTGGGCGCTCCTGTTCCACTTCACATTCCAGGAGGAGGCCATTTTTCACCGTTCCTCCCGCCTGCCCCGGAGGGCTGTTGCAGTCGCAACAGAGTGGGGTTTTTCTCTCTTTTTTCTTCCTGTGGCAATGACGACCGCCTGGGGGTGTGAGAGTGGCGGTGTGGAGGGAGTGACCCTGACAGATTTGTGGCCATGTGTTGCTGATGGTGATGGTGCTGGTGGTGGAGGTGTGTGCAACCCTTCATAATCTGTCTGCAGTGGTGGAAGTATATTTACTCAAGTACTGTACTTAAGTACAATTTTGAAGTATTTTACCTTTTCTTTTTATTATTATTATTTCCATTTTCCAAAATGTTATACTTGCACTCCACTACATCTCAGAGGCAAATATGATGCTTCTAGCTCCACTATAGTTATTTGAAAACCTTAGTTACAAGTTATTTTGCAGATTTAGATTACTATTACAGAACATTATAACATTACCACTTAAGCCCTTTTTTGTACTTTGATGCCCACTCGTTTTATTTTAACCCATTTAGGCCTGACGTCGAAATTTAAAAAAAAATCTAAATCCTCCAGTTTTCTGAAATAAATATTTTCACGATTTTTCAAAAATAGCAGATCTACAACCAAAATGGGTTAAGTGAAATCTAAGAATAAAGG
This sequence comes from Electrona antarctica, assembly GCF_951216825.1. Lineage (NCBI taxonomy): Eukaryota > Metazoa > Chordata > Actinopteri > Myctophiformes > Myctophidae > Electrona > Electrona antarctica. The sequence continues at coordinate 8,618,744 of NC_136798.1, read as the reverse complement.
CCTTTTACTTGTAAGAGAATTTGTGTATTTCTACTTGTATTTAAGCAAAACACTTATTCAATGGCAGTTCTGTCTGTGTTCAAGTGTACACATTCTTTCTTTCTTTCTTTTTTTTTTTAACCAGTTTACCAAAAAATTGCCATGGATTAGTTACGGAGCAAGCAGTGGAGCAAGAAGATTGCCTTTTCTTTAGCACTCTCTACACATCTCTTTCTACCACTGTCCCCCGTCACCGTCCCTCATCTTTTACTGTCCTCCGCTTGCTCTCTCTCTCATTCTCTTCCACTCCTTCCCTCCCTAACCCACCAACACAAAAAGTTTCCCATTAAAAAAAAATGTTCCGGGATCGGGTTCTGTTAGTGTGGAGAAAATACATTAGTGGGAGTTAATGTGATTTTGGTTGAGCAGATTAGAAATGTCTTTCATGGTCACATTCCAATATTAGTCCGGAGCTAAGCCTCAATACGTGCTCCTTTTGTGCTTAACCTCATAATGTCAAAGAGAAGCCATAGTCACTGCTGGCTGTGGCGATATTCTCTTCGCGCTATGCGCCAGGCATCCCAAACTGTTTGGAAGAGCTTGATGACGAGTAGCCGGAGCATGAGCATGATTGTGTAAATGGTAAAAGGACTTCATTTTTATAGCGCCTTTCTTGTCTTCTGACCACTCAAAGGCTATACAATGTATTTCACTTTCACACACACACTACAACAGTGGAACCGCTTGTTGGTACATTGAAACCATGCAGGGTACAGTGAAAGAACAGTGTGCTGAGTCTCATTGGGGTGCCGTAAGTAGTTGTGGCTTGGGATTTTTTTGTGACAACCACGCATTAAGGATCAGCTCCATATAGTATGGAGATCTAAGGGTTTGAGGTTTGAGGTCAGATGTAGAGTTGCTGGCCCGGCTCCATATATGCAGATCTAGGTGCATGATCCAGTCTTCTCCATATATGGCTATCCAGGGTTTGATGAGGTCAGTGTTGTGATATTCAAAGCAGGTGTCTATTTATCTCCAGCCGAGAGAGACTCGGAGTTACTTCCACCGTGTAGCTATAAAATAAAAAATGCTCCTCCATTCAAATCAAATCAGCTCAGTGGCCTTGTGGTTAGAGTGTCTGCCCTGAGACTGGGAGGTCGGGGTTTGATCCACGGCCGGGTCATACCAAAGACTCTAAAAATGGGACCCAGTGCCTCCCTGCTTGACACTCAGCATCAAGGGTTGGATTGGGGGTCCAGGGGGTGTACTTGTACATCAAGCTGCCTCACGCTACAGAAACAGGAGATAGGCTCCTGCCCTGTGGGCCTCATGGCTCGGCAAGGCTACTTACTTATTCAAATCATGAACTAAGCAAGATGTCGCTCGAGTTACTATAGCCATGTTGAAGAATACGTGTTTACAAGCAAACACGCCGTATGGGAGGTGCTCAGAGTGAAACCAGAGGACAATGCATTCTAAGACCAAACGAAGTCCAATACTTCTTGTACCTCTCCCCCCAAACACGGATCAAGTAACCGAAAAAACAAGCATAATGAATGTAACCATTTAATGACATTAAATCAACCATCTGTTGGAATATAAACCTTCTTCAACATTCAAACTGTGTTAATATAATATGAAGAAAAAAATAACGAAAATCACACAAAAACAAAATCGAATTTATTTTTCTGCCTTTTCATTCTAGCCGAGTTGAGCCTCATTTTGTGAGCCTCAGTCACATATGGAGACGGCGCCATACATATGGTGGTGTGACGTGTCGCAAGGCGTGAGGGACTGACGGCCATATATGGTGGCGTGACTGACGGAACGACGGACAGGTTTTGCAGGTTGTTATAGTAATATGCGACCTACTGCCTAAACCTAACCTGGTTTAGATTGACTGCCGCTTGAAAGGAAAAATTTCCGGCAAATGCACTGTATTAGTCAACGACACTTTTGAATGGTAAAAGGGTCTTTCTGTATGGAGTTTGCATGCGCCTGATGGAGGGGGAAGGAACTGGTTGGAATAACGTGTTCCTTCCATGTGCTACGTCCAACCGGGGAAACTCCCCCATGTCAGTTGAAAAGAAGCGATTAGCTGCTCATGCGGTCAGTCCGTTGCTCTCCCCAGGTTGGCAGAGGGAGTGTAGCGCCCAGGATTACATTAGATAATTGACATTGGGTGGAAAAAAATGGGACACAAAAATTGTGGGATAAAAATGTAGGGAAAAAAGGACACCTTTGAAGCCAGGAGAATGCGGGGATCGAACCAGGACACCAAACAACCGCTCACATTCTTCACTGTACTGTTTGATGTGGATACAGTGTGAACGGTGCCTCCTCCTTACGCAGTGTTTATGTTAATAATCCATGTCTGGCATCACATGTCAGTACTGTTGTGAATAACATGTCACACTAATGCAACGGAAGTGACATGGTGTCTCTCTCACTCACTCACACACACACACACACACACGCACAGTCGCACACACACACACACACACACGCACACGCACACGCACACGCACACGCACACACACTGCAGTCATAGATGGACTTGCTGATCCTCTGTATAAACATTTTTGATTGTCAGCCACAGCCTAAACGGCTTGATATATACTTCACTGTGCTGTGGTGTCGCACACTGAAAAGAGCCGATCGACAAGCTCCCAACATGCTGTATTGTGACACGTTGCAAGCCTGTACATCTGCTATTGTTGATGCATGACGTTGGCCCACGACCAAATATAAATCCGGCTTAATGCTCTGAGTCAACACAGAGACTGACTGATCCACAGTCAGTTGAAGTTGACCTCTGTGCTGTCTCTCTGCATCTCACAGGGGAAATGCAAATGCCTCAATCACACTGCACTCTCTGCTCACTCAATCCAACGGGGATTAGGAAGCCAAATCAATTAGAAGCTGCAGCAGAGAAGTACTCCCTCTCTCCATTTCTCTCTTTCCTCGCTCTCCATCTCTCAATCTTTCAATCCCTCTGTCACTCAGCCTCCCGCCCTCTATTTCTTTCTTTCTTTCTTTCTTTCTCTCTCTCTCTCTCTCTCTCGCTCGCTCGCTCGCTCGCTCGCTCTGATTATATACACCCTGATCCATTTTAATTTACAATTTAGACAAATTGCCAGATCAGAGTGAAGTGTCTGACACACTGCAAGCGTCAGACGGGTGCGTTATCAAACACACCCATTAGTTACATTGGCTTCAGCCACACTGGAGGCATCTGTCGGATGCATCACAACCTGCTGACGCATCACAACCTGCTGACGCATCACTCGGATGATTATATCTCTATTTTGGAGCATCGACATGAGGCACAGACCAACTCAAATGAGTTGGAGCAACGAACATTTTTGTTTGCTCGTGACGGCGCGCGCCCATGCTTGCGTCACAGCCTTTAATGACATAAGCTCATCGTTCATTGGACTGCCTCAGCATCACGTTCTCATTCACATGATTCACTCGTCCAATCACACACTCATTCCATCTTCATACCGGCTTATTTATCAGTGCTGCACACTGATACTGCTCTGCTGCTGCTGCTCACCCTCCTCCACCCCAGCTACCACCTGTCGTTTTGGATCTGCTGTTTAGGTACGGGGGATTCGGAGTCCCTATGGTTAGATAGATACCTATCCTGCGGGGGGAAATCAGTCGCCCAGAGGTGGCACAGCAGTTAAGGTTACAACCAGAGGCGTATCTACAATAAGGCGAGGGCAAAATCCATACAATGAGAAAAAAAGAGGACAAAAACAAGACATGAGAACTATTAGTGGACAGCTGATTGGCCGTCGCGGTAGAGCGCGACCCTCAATAACCCATAAATGCAAGCCTCTCAGCCTTTGTATACTACTCGTCTGGCAGGTATATCTCTTTGAAAACCTTTAGTGCTACGATTGTGCACGGGGAGACGACAATTAACACATCTTGCCTGTCCAAAATGTAATTCTTGCCTGCCCAAAATGTAATTCCTGGAAACGCCACTGGTTACAACTTACATGTAAGTATAAGGAAAGAATAAAAAGTACTGTACTATACAGTAGAAACAAGGCAAAAGAAAGACAAGATCCATCAAGGGATAATAATAATAATAAAAATACTACAGAGCAAACAAAGGTAAACAAATAAGGTGTCTATATACAGTTAATCAGTGTGTCATAAAGTGTATCTCTACATCTTGTCATAAGAAAGACAAGAGAAAAAACAGTCAACAGTGCAAAGACAAACAATAAAGTGTCCAATGGTCAGTGCAAGAAAGCGTGATACGTGAAAACACACAAGACACCACAAGAACCCCCCCCCTAGGAATGTCTTAAGAGGTCAGAGTCATGAAACAACTGTATATGAGGGAGGGTGAATCTGTCGTTCCCGCGCCTACTCCAGCACCCAGTTATCTCTAGGTGGAGGGGGTGGGAGGTATTATTTTGGATGGCATCCAGCGTCCTTGCTGTTCTCACCCTAGCCACCTCCTCCACAGCCACCAGGCGAGACCCCACAACAGACCTTGCCTTTCTCCCAAGCCTGTTTAGTTTGTGAGTGTCACCCGCTCTGTTGTTCCCGCCCCAGCACGTTACTCCAAAGAAGAGAACACTCGCCATAACAGACTGGTAGAACATACTGTATGTAACATTCTGTTAGACATGCCAAACGATCTCAGCCTCCTCAGGAAGAACATAACCTGACTCCGCCAGATGGGGCAGCAGAGAGTACACTGGGTTCCCCCCTCCTTCTCCCATCTGGGAACTCTCAGGCAGACTTGAAGCCCGGCCACAAAACGGCCTGGCCAATCAGCAGCAGCTAAAGGCGGGATAGCTGCTGCTGATTGGCCAGGCCGTTTTGTGGCCAGGCTTCAAGTTCATCTGGCGGAGTCAGGTTAGGAAGAACAACCTGCTCTTTCCTTTGCTGTGAAGTGCCTCAGCGTTGTCCAGCGTAGTCCAGTGAGTTGTTTAGGTGTATTCCAAGACATTTGTACCTGTCCACCACCCAGGAGGGGCGAGATCTAAGTTCGACCGCGACCGGTGGCCATGCCACTTGCCTCCACCACCTCCCCCTTTATGGTGCTGGGCACCGGAGGTTCTCTCCTGATCTTGCGGAAATCCACCACCATCTGCGAGGTCTTGCTGGCATTGAGCCGGAGGTGGTTTGCCTCACTCCACTGCACAAAGTCCCTCACCACACCATCATGCTCACCAGCTCAGTGGCCTTGTGGTTAGAGTGTCCGCCCTGAGACTGGGAGGTCGGGGTTCAATCCCCGGCCGGGTCATACCAAAGACTCTAAAAATGGGACCCAGTGCCTCCCTGCTTGACACTCAGCATCAAGGGTTGGATTGGGGGTAAGTCCCTGCGACATACTAGCGTCATGTCCAGGGGGTGTACTTGTACATCAAGCTGCCTCACGCTACAGAAACAGGAGATAGGCTCCTGCCCCTATGGGCCTCATGGCTCGGCAAGGCTACTTACTTACACCATCATGCTCCGTAGTGTTGTCGCCGGAGATTTGGCTGACCACCACGTTGTCATTCTGAAGGTGACAGGTGTCAGAGTTGAAGCAAAACTCCGATGTGTAGAGGGTGAACAGGAAGGGTGAAAGCACAGTGCCCTGGGGGCCACCCGTGTTGCTCACCAGCAACTCTGACCGACAACCCTGCAGTCTCACATACTGCAGTCTGCCTGAGAGGTATAGTTAGTGATCCATGCCACTGGTTGGGACCGATGCGCTTGATCAGAGTACCTAAAAAGCAGATCCAATTCATCGCCAAACCATAATAAATATTTTGCTCATTTTATATTCAACAAATATATATTCCGTCCATTCATGAGTTGTCCTGATTGAACTACAGATAGAAAGAATTCTATGAATTTGAGAACAAGTACGTGCTAGAAAGTAACAAGGACAGCAGGTAACCATCTCAAACGTAGCGTACATCTGAATAGCATACTATCTACATTTAAATAACATACTTAGGGTCTGTGGAAAAGCAGACGGCATATACATCTACCAAAAGTGCACCATTTTTGTCTGTGTGCATGTGTGTGCGTGCAGGTGCACTGCGACTCCATATATACTTATATAGCATCAGTCTCAAAATCTAATCAGCTTTCTTTCTCTTCTTTTTTTTACTTGATGTATGGAAATATATTCAAGTAACCTTCAGAGACTCAATACGGAACGAGGACAAGTGGGGCTCAATTCTCTTTTCTTTTATTCCATTCCTTGTACCACCTGGCTCCTGTCTCTTTTCCTGTGCATATACCCTCTCTCTCTCTCTCTCTCTCTCTCTCCTTTCCCCCCTGTACCAGATCTCCCTCTGTATGCAGAGGCACTCTTTCTGCCACCCCACCCCTACCCCGGCCCACCACCACCCGCACACCTCTTTGTCTCGCCCCTCCCTTTCCATCCATCGCTGTAGTGTAGCCCTATACTATAGCATGCTTCTGGGAAGAATACAAAAGTTCTGAAGGAGGGAGAGCAATGTGCTCTGACTCAGACGAACAAGTCTGCCGCTGAGTGAATATATACAGTTTCCATCCCTCCCCCCTCCCCTTCTTCATTCTTTATTTCTCTTTCTCTCTCTCTCTCTCTCTCTCTCTCTCTCTCTCTCTCTCTCCGTCTCTCTCTCTCTCTCTCTCCATAGTCTCTCTCTCTCTCTGCTAGTCCTGGGGAATCATGGGAGATCAGCTCCCTCACAGTCCAGTCTTGCAGGGGGTTTGACTACAGAGGGAGGGAAGTGGGGAAGTGAGAGACGTAGAGCAGGGCGATCTAATCTGATGAGAGTGACTCACAGGGCAAAAGGGGGGGGGGGGGCAGTCATCATGGGATCGTGTTCTCAGCTGTTTTACAAATGATGCTGGAAGGCTCTGTATGCTGCAACTGTTTGACAATGTTGGAAATATAACTGTTGTCGGAATTTCATCACAGTGTGCGTGCGTGTGTGCGTGCGTGCGTGCGTGCGTGCGTGCGTGCGTGCCTGCGTGCGTGCGTGCGTGCGTGCGTTACGTCAAGGTGTCTCTTAGCATTCCTGTTAAAAGAACAAACAGCTTAGTTGGGTCATGTGACAATGATTCATATAAATGATATACCCTCTGCTATCAGTAACACCACCTTTTGAACTCTCAATTTCAAGGTACAATACAATATATTGACATGCAAATGCAGACAATAAAAAAATAAAATGTAGGAACCGTAGCTAAAGAAAAACACAACATAATGTAAAAAGAGTATACAATGTTATTAAAATCAATAATGAAACCTTGGAACTGCAGTGGGGTTAACGTGGACAACCAGTGTTTCTAAGCGTATTCCAAACATGTGGAACATAGTAGCAGACGGCCGATCTAAATCATTCTGTACTGATTCTTGGAACCTTCATGGTGAACCATGTTTGGGAGCGTGTTTGTTAGCAACATTCCAGCAGACTGACGGATATGGGCATAAATGTATATGGAGATCTCTAGCCTATATACATGTCTGTCTTGTCTGCCTGTGTCCCTTTTATGCCCATACATGGAGTGATCACATCATAGACTGGCCTCCAAGTACAATGAAATGGGTAGCCTACTGCACTAAGTTGGGTCATGGGTACTGACTAGCTCTGGTCCATAGCCTTCTACTGCTTCTACGATTCTGCCCTGCAGTATAAGGCTATGGGACTTTCAGTTTTAAATCTCAAATGGAAATCAGACCAGCCTCTCCTCTTTTGTGGAAATCTCACGAACGTTTGACCTACTCACCAATACAAAGACGGGTTGTGTCAATAGAAAGCCTACTTTCCTTAGTGGAGCCCCCCACCACACGTATAAACGGTACTTTTTGGCCAGAAAGGGTTTTTTTTTTCACCGGGGGAAAAATATTCTCTATGAGGCAGTTCTCTGGGCAATATCGGTAGAGGGCGCATTGGAGTAACTAAAAGTTTTTTTTTGTCGGTGGAAACAAAATCCCTTTTTGGTCAAACGTTTGTGAGATTTCCACAAAAGAGGAGAGGCTGGTCTGATTTCCATTTAAGATTTAAATCTATGAGATCTATGAAATTCCCATAGCCTTATACTGCAGGGCAGAATCGTAGAAGCAGTAGAAGGCTATGGACCAGAGCTAGGTACTGACCAAGGTTGATTGTTTGGACTGTTTTTGAGTGGTGTAAACCACTCCTACAACTGGCTTTTGTGTGCAGAAAAAAATGAGCATGGTTGCTATGTTCAAAATAATTTCTGACGTAATTAAATCACACCCGGGTGAACTGGATGACCGTAGCAACCATGGTCATTTTCTCTGCACAGAAAAAGCCAGTTGTGAAATCACATCCGGGTGTGATTTCATTACGTCAGATCAGAGCTGATCAGGCTACATAATACCTTACCTTATTTCATTACGTCAGACATTACGTCAGACCACAGCTGATCATGCTATATAAAACCTTACACCACTCAGTTCACACGGGTGTGATTTTTAAGATATAATGGGGACAAACAGATACACACGGACGCGTTCTTATTCTCCATATATCCCCATAGGGCATACTGTATATCGGTCGGCTCCGCAGTTATGGACAACCGCCGATCGACGACTTAATGGCGCGCACCGCACTCCCCTCGGGTCCTCAGTGACAGTGAAACGCACGGCGAGTTCATGATCCATTGGGCGTGAAGGACAGATACACATGCACACTCACAAGCATGTGCACAGAGATGTGCGGAATTCATTGAAGGATAGCTTTATAAGGCAAGGAGTTGCATGGCGAGTCATTGGTGTGGTTTGGGCCTAACTGCTTCAACAATAATTGTCCTGTGAAAATGGGAAACAAGATCATTTCTCAAAAGAAACCCAATTTCTGTCAATATTGACTGTAAATTTATGTTTTTCAAGCTCAATATAATATTGTGTATACCCATAATATTATTATACATTATATTATTATTAAAGAGTGATATGAGAGTAGATATCTGGTATATATTGTAATATAGCATAATTTTTCTACGTCTGTTCTCCTATACGGCAGTGAATGCTGGACCCTGAAGCCAACCCTGCAGAAGTCCCTTGACGGGTGCTACACCAGAATGCTGCGTGCAGTACTTAACATCAGCAAGACTGTACATTACTAACAAGACTCTGTATGAGGGAATACCAAGGGTGAGCCAGAACACGGCAGCCAGGAGGATGAGACTAGCAGGACACTGCCAAAGGCAACAGGAGCTGCTGGCCAGCGGACTGGAGCTCTGGGAACCAACACACGGGCATCCATCACAAGGACGTCCCACACTAACATACGTGGATGTACTCAAGAACGATGGAGGAGCGCAAAGTACCAACGAACTGGCCAGATGTATGGAGAACCGAGATGACTAGGAAGCGACGATGGAGGGCTCGTCTGAGTCTGAGGACGACCTATAGAGAGAGATAATTTTTTGCATTCTTTTAGCAATCCGTCATGTTGAAATCTGCTATTTTAGCAATTGTTTTGAAATTTTCAAAAAAAAATAATTGTTATTATCGCCACAATATCAGTATTGAGGTATTTGGTGAAACATATACCGTGATATTTGATGTTGTCTATAGAGCGTCGCAGTCCCGCCCCCTACCAGGGCCCAGGAAATGATTCCCAGTTCATTTTCCTCATAGACATTTAAAAAAGTATTTATTTAAAGACCTTTTTAAGCGTCGTACAAAGCCAACTCGAGTTGTGAGAAATCATGACAACAAACACAATTTTTCGGGCCGAACAAATAATTAGAAATAAGAAGAAAATGGCAGGTTTTTTTTCTTGTTTTTCTTCTTTGTAATTATTTGTTTGGTCTAAAATATTGTGTTAATAGAGGGTATGCGCGTGACATCATCATCAAACCCGGAAGTTAGGCAGGAATGCCTACTGAGTGGCAAAAACTACTTTCTGGCCTTGACAACCCATGCATCCAAACAGAAAAGTCCTATATCTGATTGCATTAAACAACGTTAAACAATGTTAAACTCACTTTGCATGTTGCTTTGCCACTCGATTTGCCACTCGATGTGCCATTCACTTTAAGCATGCGCATACCCTCTATTGTCATGATTTGTCACGACTCGAGTTGGTTTTGTACAACGCTTAAAAGGTCTTTAAATAAATACCTTTTGAAATGTCTACGGGAAAAATGAATTGTGAATTATTTCCTGGGCCTGGCGTCGTCATGAAAGGGACTGCGACGCTCTATATTGCCCAGCCCTAACTAGCTAGCTGCCCTCCTGTCTATCGGTCTGGAGTCTGCATGCGCCTTCTTTCCTAGACCTTAGTGGTCCATCTGTCCATCCATCTGTCTGTCACTGATCAATAGTCTCTTCATTAGATAAATGGAAGAAGATGGGAGGAAGCCGCATTAGGAGGCCAATCAGATAGCGTGAATGGGAAGGGAAGGACATTTCAGATCCACATCAGCTCCTATGAATCACAAGGACAAGGCTGATTCATAGGACACAGCTTATAGCACGCCACCGGCATGATTTAACAGCAAAACAGTTGCACTCAATTGCTTCTCAATTCCTATGAGCTGGTAGCAACAAATACCTGAATCAAATCAAAGCAAAGCAAATCAAACTTAACAACGACCGAGGTCGAACCAAAGTGCTTCACATCACAGAGCATATTGAAAACATACATAGAGGATAAGAAGATAGATGAAAGCAAAAAAAGGAAGGAAAAGCATTATATAAAGATGTCAGTATACACACAATCACACAAGCGTCATATCATGACGTGTTGTGATCTGCTATTTTCACTAGTTTTATAGTCCTTTTTATTTTTGTATTTTTAAATGGAAAATTCTAGAAAACTTGCCCAGAACCGGGACGCCAGAGTTAATGGGCAGTATTATGCGTGTCTTAAGTACCAGGTCTTATTACTTAACTTAAGACCTGGAGGTGTGGTCAATGCTGTTTGGCCACTCAGAATAGCCAAATGGCATTGATCACGCCTCCAGGTCTTAAGTTAAGTAATAAGACCTGGTACTTAAGACACGCATAATACTGCCCAATGTGTTTAGTTACAGTAGGCCTATATATGACCAATCTTTCCTGGCTCTTTGTAGAAATGGCCACATGGCAGACCAAATCGCTGTGGCTCTTCATCAACTGCTCGGTCCGATATTCATAACCCATCATCTCTGTATATGAATGTCCAATTTCATCTCAGCCCCCCGAGAGACGAATCTGCTGGTTAGCCCCGCAATGCTAGCCCTGTTCCCTGTTCCCCTGCACGCACTGATGGATCTGCCTCCCATCTCCCTGCATGCGCCAGCAGCTTTATTTCAAATCTGAAAGCAAACATTAGTGGGCCGCGTATCATACTTCTGCCTCCTTATTTTCTCTTTCCTTTCCCCACTCTTTCTAACCCGCCCGCCCTCTCTCTCTCTCTCTCTCTCTCTCTCACTCTTTCTTTCCCCCACTCTGTCTAATCCCCCCCCCCCCCCCCCCCTCTATCGCATCCAAGAATCATCCGTCAGTGTGATGGGGAAATAATAGGAGTTCCCTCTCAGCAGGTCGAAGTGACTGCTGTACCTTCCATTACCACCAGGACGTGAGTGAAGTGACTGCTGTACCTTCCATTACCACCAGGACGTGAGTGACTGCTGTACCTTCCATTACCACCAGGACGTGAGTGACTGCTGTACCTTCCATTACCACCAGGACGTGAGTGACTGCTGTACATTACATTACATTACAGTCATTTAGCAGACGCTTTTATCCAAAGCGACTTACAATAAGTGTATTCAACATAGGTAGGGAACAAAAACTACTAATCACCATAAGTCTTTAGTGCATTTTCTGCAAGAACAAGCAACCAAGAGTATACCTAGCGCTAAGGTAAAAGTGCAATATATCAGCTACCTATTTCCAGGGCTGGACTGGCCACCGGGCATACCGGGCATTTTCCCGGTGGGCCGCGACCGTAGGGGGCCCACAGGCAGTCAGGCCAATAGGCGGCAGGCCACCAGGAAAGGTCCGGGCGTGCTGCCATTCTGGGGTAGCGCCCCCCCTGACCCCCCCCCCCGGCGGTGCAGTGCAGGGGGGGGGCCACATAATATTATGTTGCCTATCTGCGCGCTGGTTGTGGTGGGCCGGTCTGGGCCAAATTCACGCGAAAATGCCCGGGCCGAATTTTTGTCCCAGTCCAGCCCTGCCTATTTCCTTAGGTAGCTGATATATTGCACTTTTACCTTAGCGCTAGGTACCTTCCATTACCACCAGGACGTGAGTGACTGCTGTACCTTCCATTACCACCAGGACGTGAGTGACTGCTGTACCTTCCATTACCACCAGGACGTGAGTGACTGCTGTACCTTCCATTACCACCAGGACGTGAGTGACTGCTGTACCTTCCATTACCACCAGGACGTGAGTGACTGCTGTACCTTCCATTACCACCAGGACGTGAGTGACTGCTGTACCTTCCATTACCACCAGGACGTGAGTGACTGCTGTACCTTCCATTACCACCAGGACGTGAGTGACTGCTGTACCTTCCATTACCACCAGGACGTGAGTGACTGCTGTACCTTCCATTACCACCAGGACGTGAGTGACTGCTGTACCTTCCATTACCACCAGGACGTGAGTGACTGCTGTACCTTCCATTACCACCAGGACGTGAGTGACTGCTGTACCTTCCATTACCACCAGGACGTGAGTGACTGCTGTACCTTCCATTACCACCAGGACGTGAGTGACTGCTGTACCTTCCATTACCACCAGGACGTGAGTGACTGCTGTACCTTCCATTACCACCAGGACGTGAGTGACTGCTGTACCTTCCATTACCACCAGGACGTGAGTGACTGCTGTACCTTCCATTACCACCAGGACGTGAGTGACTGCTGTACCTTCCATTACCACCAGGACGTGAGTGACTGCTGTACCTTCCATTACCACCAGGACGTGAGTGACTGCTGTACCTTCCATTACCACCAGGACGTGAGTGACTGCTGTACCTTCCATTACCAACAGGACGTGAGTGACTGCTGTACCTTCCATTACCACCAGGACGTGAGTGACTGCTGTACCTTCCATTACCACCAGGACGTGAGTGATTGCCTCGCAGGCGGAAGGTGGAGAATATGAATGAAGTGATCGCGGAGAGACAGAGGGTCGAGAAGTGATAAAGAAACAGGAGCTGCAGTGCTACTGAGGCAGTCGGATCGCACCAGTCCCACATCAGAGCGTTGTGGGAAGTAGGAACAGTGGGATTCCTCTTCCCTCTCCCCTTGCTCTGTACCTCCAACTGAACCCCCCTGTGTAGCGTCACAGCGTAGCTTTGATAGAAGACAGAAGTATAGTACATACTCATAATACACATCGGGTTTTATCTTTCGATAGGAGGCAACTTCAATATAACTGGGAATTTTATGTCCGTTGCTTTTGTGCTTTTTCTGCCTTCATCTCACATGCACGCACACGCATGTACTGTTGCACACACACACACACACACACACACACACACACACACACACACACACACACACACACACACACACACACACACACACACACACCAGTACACATACACACACACACACACCAGTACACATACACACACACCAGTACACATACTGTACACACAAACCATCTTTTATTTCCAAGGGGCCCCTCGAATAACAGACTCTGGCCTCTTGAAAGCATATGGCATTTTGCATGTGTTGGAAACAAGGAAATGTCCACATGATTTATGTGCCATATGAATCCTGTCGCAATAGCTGGGAGAACAAAGGGAGAAATGAGTCATGTCCCGTCTGTGTTGTGTTGTATGGAGCTTTGATAAGTACGTGCTCTCTCCAAGACTGTAAGAGATGTGTCACTGCTTTTGGACTGGTTTTCAGTTTGTCCCTCTTTTATCTTACTTTCTCTCTCTCTCTCTCTCTCTCTCTCTCTCTCTCTCTCTCTCTCTCTCTCTCTCTCTCTCTCTCTCTCTCTCTTCTTGCCTTCTGAAAATAATGAATTGATCACGTCTTCTATGAGCCCTGGTTTAATGTATATAGGGTGAAATGTAGGGTTTGATTGTGTCGGACTCTGTTAATTATCTCTCTCTCTCATTCCCCTTCTCTCTGGACACTCATGTTGTAAACAAATTAACCTCAGCAATGGCAGGAAAACGACGGGCCAAATATGGATATGCTCGAAATCCACTCGTCACATGGCCATTTACTGTATGAATATACAGAGTGTTTTCTGCTTAGTGTCAGGTCTTGGTCAAGAGGAAACCCACAAGACACCAGGAGAAGACACAAACTCCACACGGAATGGCCTCAGTTGTCCCCGAGTGGGATTCAATCCCAAGACGTTCATGGGAGACAACAGTATTAATTACTAGGGCTGAAGTCTTGCCAAAGGTCTCGTGTTGAGTCAGTAAAGTTGTCAATGTACAGTAGTGATAACATTACATTTCATAATATGAGTATAAAGACTAAGAGGAAGTCTATAAAAAATACATCTCAAATGGATACCATGTGGATATACAGTATAAAGCCTTGTGTGTGTGTGTGTGTGTGTGTGTGTGTGTGTGTGTGTGTGTGTGTGTGTGTGTGTGTGTGTGTGTGTGTGTGTGTGTGTGTGTGTGTGTGTGTGTGTGTGTGTGTGTGTGTGTGTGTGTGTGTGTGTGTGTGTGTGTGTGTGTGTGTGTGTGCGCAGTGCGCACGTCTGCCTGCACCTATGAGTGAGACAGTGTACAGTAGATAGCATTGCGTCTGGCTCACATTAATAATTTGTATACCAGGCACCTGTATGCCAAAGTGTATGTGAGTGTGTGTGCGCATGAGTATCATGAATGTGTGTGTGTATGTGAGTGTGTGTGTCTCTGTGTGTGATGTATCTTCACGCAACCATCTGGCCACATACAGTCTGAAGCACTTAGGTAACCCACGATGGGCCCTGCCAGGTGTCAGGGAGTCGGGTACCCAGGTGGCAGGGCTGTCTCGCCAAGACCTCTGCCCATCTGGATTCATGGCACAGGAAGTAGTATTTCACTTTGGAAAGCATCCTCCCAAGTTGCTCACCTCGTCTTGACTAAATAAACAGCAGTACGCTCATGTGAAATGTGCATTTCCTACCAAAGTATAGACACGGCATCCAGTCCCCGAGGCACGATGACACGGTATCCAGCCCCCGAGGCACAATGACATTGATAATGGGGCAGCAAAAGACGGCACAATCTTGATCATGCTGTAGTGCAGTTGTCCAAAAATAGGTAGATGGCTACCAGTAGTACCACTAGATCACAATTTCACAAAGGCTGTGCAGGTAGACACATGTACGCACACTCACACACACCATGCCCCTGAAGAATGAATGAAAATAAATCACAAAACTCCAACTCCTTTTGGCTTCTGTCACTTGAATTAAGGTGATTTGATTGATTGACATGAAGGACTGCATGTCTGTTCCCTTTGCACCGTCTATAGTAGACAAACCCACAATGCAATGCTTTGTTTTCAAGAGTGTTGAGCGCAAACATAATAAAGAAGACAAAAACCTATACCAGTTCCATAACGAATGGGAGGAAGTGAGTGAGTTTGCCATTATGTAATGCCAGCGTCACCAGGTAAAACGGGAAGGGACATTTTTAACAGCCCCCTCAGGTACATTCTGTATTTTCAGCAACAGGATAATTATTTTTTGTTGGTACTGTAGATCTTGTTGAGCTGGTCATATTAAATGTAGTTCTCATGTCAAAAATGTGTGGGCTTCCACCCCTGCTGTAGTGGTTTGTATACAGTATAATGTGTGGGCATCCACCCCTGCTGTAGTGGTTTGTATACAGTATAATGTGTGGGCATCCACCCCTGCTGTAGTGGTTTGTATACAGTATAATGTGTGGGCATCCACCCCTGCTGTAGTGGTTTGATGTGTGGGCATCCACCCCTGCTGTAGTGGTTTGATGTGTGGGCATCCACCCCTGCTGTAGTGGTTTGATGTGTGGGCATCCACCCCTGCTGTAGTGGTTTGATGTGTGGGCATCCACCCCTGCTGTAGTGGTTTGTATATAAATGTGTGGGCATCCACCCCTGCTGTAGTGGTTTGTATATAAATGTGTGGGCATCCACCCCTGCTGTAGTGGTTTGTATATAAATGTGTGGGCATCCACCCCTGCTGTAGTGGTTTGTATATAAATGTGTGGGCATCCACCCCTGCTGTAGTGGTTTGTATATAAATGTGTGGGCATCCACCCCTGCTGTAGTGGTTTGTATATAAATGTGTGGGCATCCACCCCTGCTGTAGTGGTTTGTATATAAATGTGTGGGCATCCACCCCTGCTGTAGTGGTTTGTATATAAATGTGTGGGCATCCACCCCTGCTGTAGTGGTTTGTATATAAATGTGTGGGCATCCACCCCTGCTGTAGTGGTTTGTATTATAAATGTGTGGGCATCCACCCCTGCTGTAGTGGTTTGTATAAATGTGTGGGCATCCACCCCTGCTGTAGTGGTTTGTATATAAATGTGTGGGCATCCACCCCTGCTGTAGTGGTTTGTATATAAAATGTGTGGGCATCCACCCCTGCTGTAGTGGTTTGTATATAAAATGTGTGGGCATCCACCCCTGCTGTAGTGGTTTGTATATAAATGTGTGGGCATCCACCCCTGCTGTAGTGGTTTGTATATAAATGTGTGGGCATCCACCCCTGCTGTAGTGGTTTGTATATAAATGTGTGGGCATCCACCCCTGCTGTAGTGGTTTGTATATAATGTGTGGGCATCCACCCCTGCTGTAGTGGTTTGTATATAAATGTGTGGGCATCCACCCCTGCTGTAGTGGTTTGTATATAATGTGTGGGCATCCACCCCTGCTGTAGTGGTTTGTATTTAATTATGATTTTCACAGTGCTCGTGCCAAGCTTCAGTGTGACGTTAAGAGAAGAATTATCACGTTCATAATGAAAGGAGAAAAAGCACAGAACTATCATTGACCAATTTTGTTTTGTACATGACCTGTGTTGGAAAAAGTACATAAGCCTGTTATGTGAGTCAAAGTAAAGATAGTCTACTCCTGGTCAAATGTTAGGAGGCGGCGGTGGCTCAGGGGTAGAGTGCCTGCAGTGCATGGTAACCGTAAGGTTGCCAGTTCGAACCCGGGCTCCCCCAGAGTTACTGTCGAAGTGTCCTTGAGCAAGACACTGAACCCCTAATTGCTCCCGATGTGCTAGTTGGAGCCTTGCATGGTTTCCGCTGCCATCGGTGTATGAATGTGTGTGTGAATGGGTGAATGTAATGCACAATCTCTGTAAAGCGCCTTGGATAAAGGCGCTATATAAATGCACCATTTATCATTTACCATTTTAGGCAACCAAAGTAGTAGTTGCCCAGTCAGTGTTTTTACCTGAGTTAAGGTACTGGAGCATTTGCTTTTAAAAAATACTCAAGTATTCAATAGTACATTTTCTTTTTTTTATAACAATGTAGTGCTTTATTTCTCCAACTATATACACAACCTCAGAACTATCTGAAACCACCAAATGGATGCACTGACTTGCTTGTATATAATCACCATGCTAGACAAAGCCTTTAGAAATGCCTATAAAAACTTCAGCAATTAAAGCGACTAACAGGAAACCCTTTGTACTTTCTTTTTTTAACCCACCCACACTCCAATCCCCCCCTCCGACAGGCACGCACACACACACGCACGCACTCAGACAGTGGAATTACTGCTCAGGCAGATTTCTCAGAAAGTAAAACGAAGAATAAAATAAACCAGACTTAAAGGCCCAGTTTCTGCAGCGGTGGCAGTAAAGTACACTGGTGGCAGTAAAGTGAACTGGTGGCAGTAAAGTCAACATTTTAAAATGTGAACAGAAGAATCTGTATCACATTTGTAGAAGATCACAGTTCATGGCCTACAGCCAGGGGATAGTAACCAAATTCCGATGCTCTGCTAACATTTACCAGACCGTAGCCAAGTGAACCGACTGTCACATGGGTAACTAGGATCTTTGACGAGCCTCTGGGCCCTTGACGGTACTCATCTGGGTGTCGAGACACTATATTGTGCACCTGTAGGAGTTGAGAAAACAGAATGCCTGCAACACCCCAAAAGCTAAACGGAGAGTCTTTAGGTGCATGGTAGCCTGGCCCAGCCAGCGTGCTTTCTGGTCTAGAGGGGTGGGTAGCGCATGGAGTTACCGCTGTATAATATTGTTTCACCGATCTGAGCAGTTCACCTGCAGAAGTTGCCAGGAGTACTCTGTAGTCCTTGTCGTACCACTTCAGGCTGTGGAGGAAGAGGAGTCGTGATGTGACCAGCCCAGGCCCTCGCTGATGTGAACTCTGGGGGACATGAAATGGTTCACTCTCTCCAGTGTAGTCCTGTTTATGTAAATAGAGGTGTTTGATCCCTGCTGCCTGCTGTAGTGCACGATATATCTCCTGTTTTGCTGACCTCGAGCTTGTTATCCTGACACCACAGTGTCGGGGCCCTCACTTCCTCTCTGTAAGCCGACTCATCATCGTCTGTAATCAGGGCAGACCAATGGAGGTGGTATTGTCTGTAAACCTGCATTGTTTGTGGCCATGGACAGGATGCACAGGAGGCAGAGGATCACACCTCCTTGTCTCCAGTGCTAAATTAAGCCCAAACCACACCAAAGGGTCGCGTTGGGACAAAACGTTTTTTTTAAGGTAAACCACACCAATGCAACTCATTGCAACTCAATGACTTGCATTGGTGTGGTTTACCTTAACCCATTTTGGGCGGGAACCCCTTTTGGTGTTAGCATTATGTTATGCTTTAGCTATTGAAAAATAGCAGATCTAGATCTGCTATTCTAGATCTGCAGATCTAGATCTGCTATAGATCTAGATGTAGATCTGCTATTGTTGGAAAATCGAAGAACGACTGACATAGAAACATAGCTTTTTCAGAAAACTGTCAGGATGTAGAAGACATTTTTAGAATCTGATCTCAGGTCAAAATGGGTTAAAAACTGTTTTGTCCCAACGCGACCCTTTGTTGTGGTTTGGGCTTTAGATTCAATATTATACTTGTAATACTTGTTGGTGCCACTGTACTGCACCAGTGTCAGGGAGTCCAATATCCTGTTGCACAGGACAGTGTGGAGTCCTGGGTGATTGAGCTCAGCGACAAGCTTAGAGCTTTCAGGCCACAAACCCTCGAAAATAATCATATTTGAACTGGGGAGTCACTGGGGACCCTGACAAGCACTTGGAATTAGGCAATGCGTTTAGTTTGACTCGGTTTCACAGATACATATTGTGACCTAGTAGCTCACAACGCCTCGCGTGGGTCCTGAGCCACAGTTTGGCAACCACTGGCTTAGAGGACACAGTGGTGTTGAATGCTTAACCCATTTTAGGCGGGAACCCCTTTTGGTGTTAGCATTATGTTATGCTTTAGCTATTGAAAAATAGCAGATCTACAAGCTCATAGCGCGCCACCGAGTGGCGCGCTACGAGCTTGTAGGTCTGCTATTTTTGAAAAATCGAAGAACGACTGACATAGAAACATAGCTTTTTTCCAAAAAAAAAAGCTATTTTAAGAAAATCGAAGAACGACTGACATAGAAACATAGCTTTTCCCCCAAAAAAAAGCTATTTCAAGAAAATCGAAGAACGACTGACATAGAAACATAGCTTTTTCCAAAAAAAAAAAGCTATTTCAAGAAAATCGAAGAACGACTGACATAGAAACATAGCTTTTTCAGAAAACTATCAGGATGTAGAAGACATTTTTAGAATCTGATCTCAGGTCAGAATGGGTTAAAGGACACAGTGGTGTTGAATGCTTACCTGTGGTCAACGAATAGCATTCTCACATGTAGTACGTGTTTCTTATAAGGAACAGGAACACATCTATAATTTGTTTAAAATGGAAGATAGATACCAGTACATATCGCAGCTGTGAAGTGTGTGAGCTCCAACACACTGTATTAATGATACATCTGCTGTCTGAGCCAGTAGTAGTGTTGAGGATTATATGTGACAATTATATGTGACAAGTGACAAGTTTTACCTCTACAGCCACATGTGACATGACACATGATGTACAGTACTTGGCTTTGTACACTATGTGTCACTATTTTGAAGGAAGGTGTTGTCAGTCTGTTCCATCCACTTTGGTCCCTGCATGACAACTCTAAGGATTCTGCTTACTGTGGTGACCCCATGACCTTTCCTCTAGTCTAGTGCCACCCTGGGGCGACTGTGGCTCAAGAGGTAGAGCAGGTCGTCCAATGATCCATGGGTCGGCGGTTCGAATCCCGGCTCCTCCTGTCTACATGTCGAAGTGTCCTTGGGCAAGGCACTGAACTCCAAATTGCTCCCGATGTGCTGGTTGGTACCTTGCATGGCTTCCGCTGCAATCGGTGTATGAATGTGTGTGTGAATGGGTGGAATGTAATACACAATCTATGTAAAGTGCCTTGGATAAAGGCGCTATATAAATGCACCATTTACCATTTACCCGGCTTAGGTCAATGTTTTTATTTTTCACATAAGATGCCTATTAGATTGTGAGATCACAGTAATGTGCATACAGTTTATGAATGAACTTGAGCCCTGACTTTGGTGACCCCATGGGCTTTCGTGTAGCCCCACGTACGGATAGGCCAACATTTGGTGACCCCATGGGCTTTCGTGTAGCCCCACGTACGGATAGGCCAACATTTGGTGACCCCATGGGCTTTCGTGTAGCCCCACGTACGGATAGGCCAACATTTGGTGACCCCATGGGCTTTCGTGTAGCCCCACGTACGGATAGGCCAACATTTGGTGACCCCATGGGCTTTCGTGTAGCCCCACGGATAGGCCAACATTTACAGTACACTTACTTATAAGATGAATACAAGGTTTAATCAATGGCGTGCGCTTTCTCAGTGCATTCATCCTCCACAGGACACTAACGTTTACTTTGGCCATAGCTGAAGAATGGGCAGAGAGGCTGTCTGGGAAACAGAATGTCCCCGGTTCATGTGAGTAGTTGGGTGCCACCGATATTGTCCCTTATCATTTGACCCATTTAGGCCTGACCTCAACATTTTTAAAAATCCTTCTAAATCCTCCAGTTTTCTGAAATAAATATTTTCACGATTTTTCAAAAATAGCAGACCTACAAGCTTGTAGCGCGCCACTCGGTGGTGCGCTATGAGCTTGTAGATCTGCTATTTTTCAATAGCTAAATTATAACATGTTTAAAACACCAAAAGGGGTTCCCGCCCAAAATGGGTTAACTGTCCTTTTGCGCAGATCACGCAAACCACAGCAAAAAGAAAAGGACAATATCGATGGCCTCCAACTGTATGTGTCCCTGAGCACGACACTTAACTCCCCCCCCCCCCACACACACACCCCCCGAAGCCTGTTGACGCTTCTCCAAGAGTGCAGTTCTACTTTTGTGGCGGTCTACGAGGGAGCCATACTTCTCATGCACCACAGCACATTCTCACTCCCCAAAAGGCAGGCTGCAGAGACAAGAAGTTACTACTAACATAACACTTTGAAGGCCTCTTTCATTGTCAATAAAAGGAGCGTGGTCCGTTCTTGTTGACGAGACAGTTGACAAGATATTAAGTTTGAGACTGGATAACAGACATTAAAGTAGGTATACGGAGGAACTAGAAAGTGGATCAAAGACATGACTCCACTCACAGGAACAAGCCTTGATCATAATATTGCCATCACCTGTGTACAACTAGATGTGACATCTTCAGATGTTTTCTCTCAGTCTCCCAGCATGTGCATGTGCGTGCGTGCGTGCGTGCGTGCGTGCGTGCGTGCGTGCGTGCGTGTGCCGCGTGTGCATGTGAGTGGTACGTCCATTGTTTTGTTTGGGTCGGTCGTCGGTATGCGGTTCAAATGTGAATATATAAACATATTTGTTTGTACCCTTTAAGTGGCCTTAAAGGGTAGATTATACACCCCATGAATCCTTGAATTAATGCAGATTGTTTGGTTCCTAAGCCAATAATTTGATGAGTGGAGGAGTCTCCTACTAGCCAGCCACAGGGTCATCAAATTATTGGCTCAGCAATGCGACGAAAACCAAACAAATCTCCATTATTTGAAGGCTTCATGGGGTGTGTGATTGTTAGAAAATACTATAATATATATATATTTTTGGGTGAACTACTCCTTTAAGGGGTCACTTGATTCTGGTTGAGTGTAAGGAACAGCATGGCCTGAAAAATCTATTTTCAGTCTGATCTTTAGTCACTGCAAGCCTCTGTAGTCTCCAGTTCAGTAGGAAATCAACTATTATGACCCACTGTGCCACCTTTTATTGTGTTTTAAGTGTTGTTTTGCAAGGCCACAGCACACAATGAAAAACTATTATATAAAATGCCATTCGTACGTTTTCCAGCATTAACAGTGTTCCATTATGTGCATTGGTGGCTTTAGCTATTTTTCACCGGCCCCGCATTCCCAGAAGACTTGGCTAAACATTTCAAAGCTAATTGGAGGCTTTAATTGCGGTCACGAGTAAGCAACTCAACATGCGCAGCAAAATGGTATATGGCAAGTCATTTCTTACACTCCATGAACACTAATAATGTTGTCAAACTCATACATTCTCCAACTAAAGCAAGCAAATGAAGTACACGTAATCTGTAAGCAATAATTTAAGGTTAAACACTCTTACCAGGAAAACAGTGCATGAATAACAAGGAAGGGGCTCTACATTAGCTCTTGAAACATGCCCACTTAAACCCTATTGTTGTTTGTTGCTGTGAGAGTGAGGTCTAGCCAACACCAACTCGGGATTCCTGGATCGCTGCCCTCCACAATTTCCTATGCATCATCAGGTTCTTGAGCAGTGTTGTCAGCCAAGCTGTTGCCCCGCAGCACGTCTCGTCTACATAGGTGGTACGCTTCTTTCCCCTCCTGGCTTTGCCCTGGGTTGGCTCCCATGGGGTCAATTTACTTGCCTCAAGTTCTGGGTGCCTGACGCAGTGCCCTGCCAGCCTCATCCTTCTCTCTCTGACTTTGTCCGTTACCCGTGGTATAGGTCCCCATAGAGGTCCACATTTATCATGCGGTCCGTCCATGTGACATCTAGTGCCAGTAGTATTCTTGTGTAGACTCCATCCAAGGCTTTTTCCTGTTGTACTGTGAGGGTCCATGTCTCGGCCCCATACAGCAGTACTGACTCCACTGTGAGGGTCCATGTCTCGGCCCCATACAGCAGTACTGACTCCACTGTGAGGGTCCATGTCTCGGCCCCATACAGCAGTACTGACTCCACTGTGAGGGTCCATGTCTCGGCCCCATACAGCAGTACTGACTCCACTGTGAGGGTCCATGTCTCGGCCCCATACAGCAGTACTGACTCCACTGTGAGGGTCCATGTCTCGGCCCCATACAGCAGTACTGACTCCACTGTGAGGGTCCATGTCTCGGCCCCATACAGCAGTACTGACTCCACTGTGAGGGTCCATGTCTCGGCCCCATACAGCAGTACTGACTCCACTGTGAGGGTCCATGTCTCGGCCCCATACGGCAGTACTGACTCCACTGTGAGGGTCCATGTCTCGGCCCCATACGGCAGTACTGACTCCACTGTGAGGGTCCATGTCTCGGCCCCATACGGCAGTACTGACTCCACTGTGAGGGTCCATGTCTCGGCCCCATACGGCAGTACTGACTCCACTGTGAGGGTCCATGTCTCGGCCCCATACGGCAGTACTGACTCCACTGTGAGGGTCCATGTCTCGGCCCCATACGGCAGTACTGACTCCACTGTGAGGGTCCATGTCTCGGCCCCATACGGCAGTACTGACTCCACTGTGAGGGTCCATGTCTCGGCCCCATACGGCAGTACTGACTCCACTGTGAGGGTCCATGTCTCGGCCCCATACGGCAGTACTGACTCCACTGTGAGGGTCCATGTCTCGGCCCCATACAGCAGTACTGACTCCACTGTGAGGGTCCATGTCTCGGCCCCATACAGCAGTACTGACTCCACTGTGAGGGTCCCTGGCTCGGCCCCATACAGCAGTACTGACTCCACTGTGAGGGTCCATGTCTCGGCCCCATACAGCAGTACTGACTCCACTGTGAGGGTCCATGTCTCGGCCCCATACAGCAGTACTGACTCCACTGTGAGGGTCCATGTCTCGGCCCCATACAGCAGTACTGACTCCACTGTGAGGGTCCATGTCTCGGCCCCATACAGCAGTACTGACTCCACTGTGAGGGTCCATGTCTCGGCCCCATACAGCAGTACTGACTCCACTGTGAGGGTCCATGTCTCGGCCCCATACAGCAGTACTGACTCCACTGTGAGGGTCCATGTCTCGGCCCCATACAGCAGTACTGACTCCACTGTGAGGGTCCATGTCTCGGCCCCATACAGCAGTACTGACTCCACTGTGAGGGTCCATGTCTCGGCCCCATACAGCAGTACTGACTCCACTGTGAGGGTCCATGTCTCGGCCCCATACAGCAGTACTGACTCCACTGTGAGGGTCCATGTCTCGGCCCCATACAGCAGTACTGACTCCACTGTGAGGGTCCATGTCTCGGCCCCATACAGCAGTACTGACTCCACTGTGAGGGTCCATGTCTCGGCCCCATACATACAGCAGTACTGACTCAACAGCCGCCTCTGAACGTCTTCTCCCATATAGTTGACTGTGGTCTCCTAGGCTAGAGTCTGTGCTTGGTCCCTCCTCCACCAAATCTACAAGCTCACAACGTGTCGCATTGCGAAGCGTTGTGACTTTGTAAATCTGCTATTTTTTCACAGAGATAATTGTTTGGCTATGTTTGCCTAATGTTTGCCTATTGACATGCCCAGAATAGGGACTGTAGGGTTCAGGTGTTATAATGCCGCCACTGGTGCTGTGACAAGAAAATATTGGCCAGTTTGCCTTTGCCATCAGTACCAAAGCAGCAGTCAAATCAAGTGAAGTGTCCTTAATTAAGCAATTGGCTGTAATTAGTGTGGCTATATTGTTTCTAAGAATGGTTGAGACAGAATGAAGGACCATTCAGAATTAATTACTGAATCGTATCTGGCTCAATGGGTTGAACATGACACTAAAACTGCCAGTCGAGGTTAAAGGGATGATTCACAGTGGAACAACGGGTAATAGAACTTTTCATTGTGGCCATCAATGCCCAAGCAGAAGTCAAGTCTCTAAAACAAATGCCTTTGGTACCATTGCTTCTATTTTTGGGAATGACCACTCAAGATAGATTTGTCACCTCAAGACTCAAGCAGCTTAATTGCTTAATTGGGTCGTCCACTCACAGTTAACAGTCTTTGTATTGAGTTTGTGCTTGAAATGTACTGTAATTCTGCAAACTGTTAATAAATATTTCAATCAATCAAAAAACTCACAAGTCACAGGGTTGAGCTCTGCTGCTATACCGTTGTGTGCTATAGGGTGATCATCATAGTGGTGTCAGTCAGCTAATGATCTGAAATGAACCTACACATGTGTACTCATGCCTTACACTGCCAGGCTCTTTTCGTATGAAAGGCATGTGCACTTACTTCAAGTGGCATACATTAGCGCTGGTCATGGAGGGAGACAGGGATCTGATCTCAGTAAGGCAGCAGGTTCACGTGCCGCGGCTGACTAACGCGCTGCAGAACCTCTCTGTCGTTTGTCTATGCAAGCTCAGAGGGATGCTGTTAAATAAACATGCAGGTAGTGCAGTGAGTTCATAGTATGCATGATCTCTCTCTCTCTCTCTCTCTTTGTACAGTACCTCTCTCTCTCTTTGTCTGAGTGTAAGTCTCTCTCTCGTTCAGAAGTAGGTGTTGGGACTGCGGTTGGTGTCTCAAGATAACCAAGAGTGACAGCTGCTTCTCTTCATTATTCCAATTGACTCTCACCAGTGTGAGTGGTGGAGCTGGAAGCTGAGCCTTTAACCCATTTTGACCTGAGATCAGATTCTACAAATGTCTTCTACATCCTGACAGTTTTCTGAAAAAGCTATGTTTCTATGTCAGTCGTTCTTCGATTTTTCAAAAATAGCAGACCTACAAGCTCGTAGCGCGCCACTCGGTGGCGCGCTATGAGCTTGTAGATCTGCTATTTTTCAATAGCTAAAGCATAACATAATGCTAACACCAAAAGGGGTTCCCTCCCAAAATGGGTTAAGTTCCATATACCCCATACTGTAAGAGGCGAGCCACATCATATATATATACTCTATGACCATACTGTACATGCACAACGTATCGTCTTATGCCCTGGGCGCTGATGGCTACATTACGCTGACACTTATAAAGAAATATCGCCCTCTTATCATTGATGTTTCGTCATATTTTCCCCCATAAGAAGAGAGGCCTATTGATCTAAATTACCACATCCATCCTGCTTAGCACCTAAAGCTGTGGACCTCGCGCATGCAACGGCTCTCAAACAATGGAAGATAAATGGATGTCCATTGTCCATTAATGGTGGATACGCCGTGACTGTTTACGACCCCAACCTGGCCCAATCAGTATTTAATAGATGTCCTTGGTAGTGTAATCACTTTGACCCACCAACGACACCGTCGGTGATTGTCCTCATAGCCAGTCGGTCAGGGAGGCAG
Organism: Electrona antarctica; assembly: GCF_951216825.1. Lineage (NCBI taxonomy): Eukaryota > Metazoa > Chordata > Actinopteri > Myctophiformes > Myctophidae > Electrona > Electrona antarctica. The sequence goes on along the minus strand of NC_136798.1, from coordinate 8,592,240 downwards.
ACGTAGGCGTGGGCAGCTGGGCTTTGATATAACCCATTTAGGCCTGACGTCGAAATAAATAAAAAGTCTTCTTTTCTTTTATGATCAGTACTTTATTTGGATTTTTTACAAAAACAGAAAACAGAAAAAACGAACACAAGCAACAACAACAACAACATAATACGTATGCATGGACATTATATATGAACACAGAAACATAATATAAAACAAGGATAGACAAGATAAACAAATAAAAATACAAATAAATCAAATTAAAAGTTTAAATTAGTTTACACGACCAAACACGCAGCATCATCAACCGTATCATATGTATACTAACGGCCGGGCTCCACCGGGCGCGTCAGCGTCGCGTCTCCGTCACCGTCAGGGAATGTTCCCTTTTTAATCAATGAAGGGTGGCTCCACTGCCCGCGTTGACGGAGACGCGACGCGTGCATTAAAATTGAACCGGTGCGTTTTTTGACGCGACGCAGACGCAACGCAACGCGTCCGGTGGAGCCCTGGCGTAATACAGTAAACAATCAAAAGGGCATTGCCTGACCATGGATAATAAAAAGTATTCTGAAAGAATATATATTCAAAGATTTGTGCCACATTTTCACGATTTTTCAAAAATAGCAGACCTACAAAGCTCGTAGCGCGCCACTCGGTGGCGCGCTACGAGCTTGTAGATCTGCTATTTTTCAATAGCTAAATGATGCTTAGTTAAAACACAAACGGGTTCCCGTCCAGAATGGGATAAAGTGCAATCAGGATAAATTGTGTGTGTTTGTATCGATGCATAGCTGTGTATACAGTATACTGTATGTGTCTGCGTGTATAATGGGACCATATGGCAACATGGGGGTGGTAAACCATGATACAGCATAATTAGGCACTCATTGTTAATGGATACTGTAGGAACAGGTGGCAGCCAGTTAGGGGGGGGGGGGGGGGGGGGGGGCTTGACATGTATTGCAGTTACAGGTAACGTATACCAGGTATATATACTGTAAGCTAAGCACACGTCGGAACAAACGCAGATCACGCTTGCCTCTTACTTATTGTCGCTGTCTATAGCAGAAACCTTGTGTCTCCATAATATTTCAGCTTTTTGTCTTTTCATAATGCATTATTATAGGCACATAATTAGCGAAATAGTACAACCATGTTGTGCACTTTATTGTGTATTTTACAGGTTAAATCTTATTTGTTTGTTTGTTTGTTTCCTGAAAAGTAACCACTTTGAACATACAACGTTTCTGCAATTACAATTTAGGCATTTTGCAGACGCATTTTCTTCGCATTTTTTCTTCGCATTTTTCTTCGCATTTTTTCACATACATGAAGATTCTTCTCCTTTTTAACCCATTTAGACCTGAGGCCGATATTACAAATGTCTTCTAAATCATGGCAGTTTTCTGAAAAACGTATGTTTCTATACCCCAAAAATGATATGTTATTGACTGTCGACCCTCATGTGAAAATAGGTTGCTACCTATTTCCTGTTTCCCGCCTCTTCTGCCACCATGTGCTTTTCCCGTTTCATCTGTCTGTCTTTCACTGAATGGTCACTCCCACATTCCTGAACCTATCAGAGAGGAGGGGAGGCAGAGAGACTCACTAGGACAGATCATGTGGAGCATTGAGAGCATGATTTGGCAAATGTCAAATGCCATTTCCCAAATCAGCCCCCATCAACCAAGAGTCTAAGACAGTTATGGAACATCATATTATTAAGCATTGGAACACACATTTTATTTCACTTGTAATACAGTATGTTAATTAATTTCACGTTATGTGAATATTATTAATATTCACATATTATCATCATAAATTTGGGGCCAGAGCCCCCTATGTGTTGTCTGTCAAATTGCAGATGGACAGAGAGAGGCTTCCGGACTCATCTCAAATCTTACGAGAGTTTGTTGCTGGGATATAGAAATGCCATTAACAAAGTAGATTTTCACCTGATTTGTCTCGCTAAAAGAATCCATTTTACTATGAATATCTTGTAAATATTGTGTGCCTTGTGATGATTGGGTCCAGTATTTAGTTCAGTGACCATGGAGTTAAGGAATGGTTCAGAAGCTGTGTTCACGTTCATTCTCCCATTGGAAATGAATAGACTCCAACATTCTTCCCGTCTCCTAATAATGTTACCTAGCTTGGGACACTTTCCTGGGGGTTTTATGTGTAATATGTGTTTTTAGATATTTTAGTCCATGATGTCATGGACACTGGGCTCACCTACTTCCTGGACTACATATTGTCTCAGTAAGACAGCCCCCCCCCCCCCCACCCCCCCCCCCTATCCACAAGGAGGAGCAGTGCACCAAAGCATTATGAGAATTGTGTCCATGACATCATGGACACTTTGAAATACTAAAATATCTAAAAACACATATTACACACACAAAAACCCCAGGAAAGTGTTTCTTGTATCTTGTAACATCATTAAAATAAGATCTGGTTGCAAAAGGCATGAAGTGTCTCCTTGAAGAACGTTGGATCCACCTGATGACCTCTCTTCCAATCCATTAGAAATGGATTAGAATCGCATCTTTGATGTATTTACAAACAGACCATTCAAAGTCCTGCTGCGTGTTCCCTCATTACCTGCTGTGTTTATCAAATTTAAAAAGCCCTGTCCTCCTGTGTCTGTTGGTGTCAGTCGTTTTATGTACTGTGAGTAAATTCACTGCACTCTGGGCAGTATTATGCGTGTCTTAAGTACCAGGTCTTATTACTTAACTTAAAACCTGGTCAATGCTGTTTGGCCACTCAGAATAGCCAAATGGCATTGATCACACCTCCAGGTCTTAAGTTAAGTAATAAGACCTGGTACTTAAGACACGCATAATACTGCCCTCCAGGGCCGGATCTACCATATGGGCACTTTGGGCACGTGCCCAGGGGCCCTTGGCCACCAGGGGCCCCTAAAAAAAAAAAAAACAAAAAAACGGCCGATTATTATATTTCTCATAAATGCGCAAACATGGTGAAACAACCACTTTCATTGAAAATCCGGTAGAGTACGGTTGTAAGGAGATGTATAGCTGCGTGTCTGACTCTCCCAGTGCTCCGCCTCCACTCCACCCCCGGAGGAGTAGACAGACACGGCTCCGCTCTACAGACAGTCAGACACACACTCTGCACTGACGTCTCCTCTCACACACACACACACGGAGTCAGAGAGAGGGCCACTGCACTGACTGCAGGAAGGAGAAAGGATTATAGTCTACTAACCTTGTAACCATAAAAAGCTTTGCTGTTTATCTTCAATTAACCAAAATAAAATCCACACGCGAGAGGCACAGAGAGTAGTGGTAGAACTACGTTAGCCAAGCTAGCTGCTGCCTGCTAACGCTGCAAACAACAGCTGTAACACGTTGTCTATTGATTGCCTGTCGTGTGTGTGTGTGTGTTTGTGTCAGCCAACTGAAGGACAACGTTTCCCCCCCATCCTGACCAGCCTAATTATGATTATTGCATTTTGGCTATATGCAATAACTAACTGCAAGCCAATGAAGAATGGACCAATCATTAGCATTGTCAGTCTTAATTTCTAATTCATATTAATTTAGTTGCCAATAATTTTACTGTTGGCCAGTGTTTTGAGACATATTGTCTTTTATTGCTATAAATGAATGGTAAAAACAAATTCTACATGCATTAAAAAAGATCACTATCTTGAAAGTGGCAAATTTCAGTGGTGGAGCAAAAATAACAAGGTCACATGGCTTTGGAGAGTTTGGGGAGCAGATCTACAAGCTCTCAACATGTCATGCTGCAATGTGCTGTGGGCTTGTAGATCACCAATTTTGATAAACTAGAACGGTGCCCGTAGGGCCTCTACAGCCCATTGGGCACTGACCTACTTGGAACGATACAAGTTGGAAATGAATGCCCCACCCAGATATTATGTCTGTCTCCCTTTTATGCCCATATATGGAGTTCTTTGTAAGGCATGCCCAAATAGGGAGTATGCAGCCAGCTTGTGGAGTTCTGTCTTCTGTGTCAGGCATGCCCAAATATGGAGTGCTGTGAGGTCAGAACAGGCCAGCTCCATATATGGACGCTGGGCGCCGCATGGGCCCGGCCCAGAGCCCGGGCAGAGGCCTTTTTGGGGTGGTTCTGGACAATTACGCACACACACACACACACACTTGGTGCATTCATAGATAGATAGAGGGGAAAAAAATATATATGCTGCTACAGTACATGTTTGCACTTGAATTTAAAAAAAAAGCTGCATTTGATGGAGGGGGGAAGTGTTACTGAAACGATGTTGGTGCTTCTTGCACTTTTTTATAAGCGATAAATATTCTCCAATGCATTTAAAGGAATTCTTGTGTTGGAATTTATGTTACTGTAAAAAAGAAAAATGTTTTAACTTAAATTAATCGGTTCATAATATCGGCTATCGGCTTTTTGATTGTCCACTAATCGGTGATCGGATATATCGGCCAAAAACCATATCGGTCGATCACTAAATATAACGGCATAAAACTGCCCCAAAACCGCAAAAATGTTGCGCGTGCGTGAAGGGGGGGCCCTTCGAGCTTCAGTGCCCAGGGGCCCTCAGAGGTGTTAATCCGGCCCTGCTGCCCTCTGTGTCTATATGAGTAGCCCTGCTGCTGTCCTTTGCCTTGTGAGTAAGCCTGTTGCTTACACTTCTTGGCTGTACCCATGCCTGTATGTTCCTGTATTTCTGGGTGACTGGAAAGATAAATGTCTACTCTATCCTGCACTTTGAATTCGTTCCTGCTAAAATACTCCTGACAGTGAGAAAAAGAATATCTACCTGGCTGGCTGGTACACTGCTACTGTATACGCCTGTCTGTAGTAGACACATAATGTATATATTGTATTATAGTTCTTTATATTTCTGCTCATGTTCATACCTTTAAGTAAATAGCTGCAAATAATTAAATACAAATATCCACCAATTTCACCAAAACAAATTTGTCCCACACACCTTTCAATAAACAAAGATGTGACGATGAAAGAGAAAGAAAGGCGAGGCAGAGAAGAAGAAAATATGTACAATGAAGGCTGAAGCTGCATGCCGAGAGGAATGCACACACACAGATATGTACAATGAAGGCTGAAGCTGCATGCCGAGAGGAATGCACACACAGATATGGCAGCATGTGCGGCGGAATGTGAGATGTACTGTAGACACTAGACAGACAGGGAAGCAGTAAGAGATGAGAGGGCAGAAACTGTGGAAGGGGGCATGTCATGACTCAGAAGCCCCTGCTGGATTGCCTGGGACAACCTGTCACCTCTTGGATCAGGAAGCCAAGGCACATGATGTCACAGCCACTGAGGGTTTGGCTGCTGCAACACTGTGCTACCACATAGTGACTAAGCGCAGAGCCACACAGACATACTATATGTTTCATCCATGTTTAATGGGAGACTTTGCATGTATAAAATACACTTGTTAAATATTACAACAGCTCTGAGCATTTGAATATTAGGTTTTTAGCATTAGTACAGTAGCATGCTATACAGTATCAAAGCAAAACAAGAAGCCAAGTCTGCTGCAGTCATCAGGGATGGAGTTTGAATTTAATATGCTTTTTCTTACAGGGCAAGGGAAAAGAGCTCGCGAGCACTATGCATGCATGTGTAAGAGGGGAGTCGAGAGCGCTTCGGGCGTGTTCTTTTTATTTGTGTGTTTTAAATTGCTTATTAAATTACAGTTTGTTTGCACACCCAACCTTGCCTGTGTTGGGATAGGTTGGGCGGACTGTGTTGTTGCGTGTCACACAAGCGTGTGCACACAAGCCGTGCTTCCCCAGAACGCTCTGTGGGGAAGGGCTTGTCTCTGTATTTTTCCCTCTCTGTCTCTAGTCTCTCTCATTAGGGAGAGCTGGTGATCTTTTCAGGGCTGTTCCATTTTAATTAGCCCCTGGGACCTGCCTAATAATATTAATATTGTGGTGACATATTATGTCACCACACAGGATTAACTCTAATGGTGAGTCCTTGGATGAGTCATACATTTTACTGGCAATCAGCAAATAGTCAGCATTCTGTCTGACACAATTAAAACCATATATATATATATATATATATATATATATATATATATATATATATATATATATATATATGGCTCAACGTTTGTTGCATAAAGGCAACAAACAAAAGTGTACAAATGGAACCAAATGTCGGCTACCCATTTGTACACACTCAGAGTTACAGACCCATAATGGTCCATTTGGTTCCAAACTATCATTTATCTGTGGACTCCCTGGAACTGCCTCATGGACCCCTGGGGGTCCCCGGACCATCTCATGGATTTTTTACATGAAATAGTAAGGAGGGAAACAGGTTCAAATCAAACAGTCAGGGTGCTGCTACCTGCTACTGTGCATGCTGGCTCACTGGAAAGGCTCTTGCTACTAAATGGAACATTAATTAGCACCATTGGTGGCACCTGGGTTAACCCTATTACATGTCAGTATGGCTGCCATGAAAATGATTTGCAATGATGGACAGTAGCCTATAAGTCTGTAGAACTGGACACTTTATTATATTATATGAATGAACCACTTATATAGGGTCCCATTTCAAATATAAATTGCAGCTTTACAAGCTCACAATGCATCCAATTGCAATGCGTTGTGAGCTTGTACAGTTTTCACAATTTAAGAAAATGTCTGAAATTTTTGAGAAAATGTTCTAAATTTCAGCATAGCAAATAATATAACATTGATATTACTTATAGTAATTTGTACTTTTTAATACTAATATTGACTTTGCTACTTTACTTTACTATTCTCCACTGACCACTGGCCATCATTAGGCTACTAGTAGTACAGTAGTAGGGCAGTAGGCTGCAGCAGCTGAGCCAGTCCTCCACTCTGCCCTCGTTACGCTCGAGTAGACTTCAGTACCATGGACAGCACCGTGTCATTTCATAGAATTCAGAACTCCGGACAGCACCTATATGGTGTTTGTGTTGCTGAAACGGAGTGAAACGGTCACGTTCCTTGAATGACACCGCAAAAACAGGTCGGATTTTCACTTTCACTGTCTCGTCGTCGTATATAGCAGCTGCTTGTTGGGCCCAGCTGATCCAGTATAGAACTGTGGTTCCCACAGTGGGGTCCGGGGACCCCCAGGGGTCCTTGAGGCAGTTCCAGGGGGTCCACAGATAAATGATAGTTTGGAACCAAATGGACCATTATGGGTCTGTAACTCTGAGTGTGTACAAATGGGTAGCCTACATTTGGTTCCATTTGTACACTCTCAGAGTTAAATTAACATTGATTTTACAATATGAATTGGGGGTCCCAACGATAGAAATGGCATTAAATGGGGGTCTGTAGACTAATTCATGTCAAACTGGGGGTCCCTGAAATTTAACGGGTTGAGAATCTCTGCTAGAGCCCAAAAATCTTCTCTTATGGGGGTCCATGGCATTAGTGGCAGCATATATTTTCAAATGGGGGTCCACAGGCTATTTAGTGTCAATGTGGGGGCCGGCCCTTTACAAGAAGAAGTTTGGGAACCACTGGCATGCCGCATACAGAGACTAGAGAGAGCCACTCCTCCACTCCACGCCAGCATCCAGACACGACACACACACACACACACACACACACACACACACACACACACACACACACACACACACACACACACACACACACACACACACACACACACACACTACACGCTTAACTCAGGGGGACATTATACAAAACGTCTCTCAGACACAGCGCTGGGGCTGTTTGCTTCAAACAGCACTGAAAACGTATTATCACAACTCATATCAATTGCGTTAATGGTAGTTTTCCTGAGGGCCTACTTTCCATATATTTCATAGCCTATCCCTGCTATGCGGGCATTAAAATCAGAAAGATGGGGAATGATGATCTTTTTTTCTCCCCTTTGTATTTTCCCCCCTTTTTTAGCCTATACTGTAAACTCCCGAGCGTTGAATACTCTATGGGTTTTACGTTAGATTAGACTATAGGCAGTGGTGGAAAGTAACTAAGTACATTTACTTAAGTACTCTGTACTTAAGTACAGTTTTGAGGTACTTTTACTTTACTGGAGTATTTCCAATTTTCAGTAATCTTTTCTTAAATTCCACAACATTTCAGACAGTGGCAAATATTGTACTTTTACTCCACTACATTTATTTTACAACTTTAAGTTAAGTATAGCCTACTTTTACTTTTAGTACTTTATAAGTACATTTCGATGCCAATACTTTTGTACTTTCACTCAGGCTACAATTTGAATTCCGCACTTTTACATGTAATCAAGTATTTGTATTGACAGGCTATACTTTTACTCAAGTACAAAATGTGAGTATATATAGGCTATAGCTATACTTTTTCCACCATGCATGCCTATAGGGCGGGCCAGCAGCACAGCTTGTGTGGGAGAATCCAGCACCGGCCCATCATCACTTGCGCTGAGTGAGCCGAACCGAGCCGAGCCGAGCTGAGCTGAGCTGAGCGATATGCGCGTTCACATCAGGGAAGGAGGACCATTCCTTCTATCGCGCTTCATTGGTAATAACCTTCCCATCACCTCGCCGTCTCTCTCTCTCCGCCTCTGGCACATGCAGGACTGACTGCGGACGATTATAATAACGACGATATCATTTTTAAAGCGCTATTTCATGTTGGATTTTTCATTTTTAGACGGGATTGTTGCTCTAATTTTATAGGCTATACACATCTAGCCGGGATCATTTACTACTGGTACAAAAGGTAAGACTGCTGCTATTTATTTGTTCACTTAATGTGATGAAGAAGGGGAAAAAACATTAATTTGTGATGGTCCGTGCCTGGAAGTTTTTTTTGGCGAGGTTTGTTGGTTTTGTGTGCTGCTGCTTATATAGAATTTGGTGAGTTTGTGATGCTGATGCGCCGTGGATTTATAGGAAAGCAAGCAAGCGCTATACTGATTTTAATATATAGGATTATAGTCTGTGTGCTTTATCTTCAGTTAAACGAACAACGACGGGAGAAACCAGCACACAATCATAATAGGCTATAAATCATTCAATATATGACGGTGTAAAAAGTGTCAAAAGTGAATTTAGGCATAGCTATACTTGAAATTCCGTGACTCGACCGTCTCTCGACGCACGAGAGGATCAGAGCGCGGAGACCGAAAGTTTCACCTGACTGAACGATGTCGAAATGCGTAGCTTATACTATACCTCTAAACCGATAGGGACTGGATCTGAGACAAAGACATAATAAACGACATAATTAGTCATTGGTGGGGTTACCATTGCTGCAAATAACTAACAGAAAACGGCAGCGTTTCTGGTTAATATTTTAAGCAATTAACGAATCGTTGTGAACAACGTTTGGTTTTCATGTCAGACTGCCACCATGCGAGAAACTGAGGGAATAAAGCTGCACAGAGAGAGAGAGAGAGAGAGAGAGAGAGAGAGCGAAAAAAAAGAGTCCGCTCTTATAGATGCTTTTGGTGCAGAAGTGTAGTGTGTGTGTGTGTGTGTGTGTGTGTGTGTGTGTGTGTGTGTGTGTGTGTGTGAGACTGTGTGTGTGTGTGTGTGTGTGTGTGTGTGTGTGTGTGTGTGTGTGTGTGTGTGTGTGTGTGTGTGTGTGTGTGTGAGACTGTGTGAGACTGTGTGTGTGTGTGTGTGTGTGTGTGTGTGTGACTGTGTGTGTGTATGACTGTGTGTGTGACTGTGCGCGGGTGGGTAGGTGTGTGTGTGTGTGTGTGTGTGTGTGTGTGTGTGTGTGTGTGTGTGTGTGTGTGTGTGTGTGTTTTAGCCTATGCTATACTATATATTTCTATATATTTTTTAAATGATTAAAAAGAGCAACATCATTCCCTTTATAGGCTATACAGAGCCTTGCTGGGATATAGTGCATTATATGCGCATGCACGTGTGTCTGATGGATTGTATCCAACGGATTAATTTTGGGATTTGTATTTCTGCGCGTGGGTTAATTTATGCTACTTCAGACTATAATGTAGTGTATATCTATCTATCTATCTATCTATCTATCTATCTATCTATCTATCTATCTATCTATCTATCTATCTATCTATCTATCTATCATTTTATTTAATTATTTGGCCTTACAGATCAGGCCACGCTACAGTTTCACTGCCATTTCACATCATTTCTCAAATTAACTATACTGAACGATAGGCTAATATAAATAGTATATAGTAGCCGAGGCTTTCCGAGGCTATCCTGTCTGTCGTGATTTCAGTCAAACTGGTTCCTCAGGTCTGAAGTTCAGACAGACAGTCTGTCACAGACTGGGAGCACAGCTGGAGTGGGAACACACAAGGCCATGCATTTAAAGACCACGTCAATAAATCCACACATATTAACATTAGATGCATCATTTATGCCCAGTTTAGTGTCTATGATGTCTCATATCCTCTGCTATTTAATAATGCAACATGTATTATCCCGGAGAATATGCGCATTGTAACATAATTAACATAACGACTCAATTCAAGGCTGTGTTTTAACCTTGATGTTTTGTGTGATGTGTATACTTTTTACTATTTTATCTATTTATTTTGCTGTATAGCCTACAGCACGTTGGTCGGCCTTTGGTGCTGTATGCGAAATCTCCACATTTGACCCATCTCTTGGAGCGGTGAGCTGCAGCCGTGTCACGCTCTGGAATCATTTGTAGTTGATCTAACCCCCGAGTCCAACCCTTGCTGCTGAGTGCCAAGCAGGGATAACCTGACTCCGCCAGATGGGGCAGCAGAGAGTACACTGGGTTCCCCCCTCCTGCTCCCATCTGGGAACTCTCAGGCAGACTTGATGCCCGGCCACAAAACGGCCTGGCCAATCAGCAGCAGCTTCTAGCAGCTTCTAGCAGCAGCTTCTAGCTTGGCCAGGCCGTTTTGTGGCCGGGCATCAAGTCTGCCTGAGAGTTCCCAGATGGGAGCAGGAGGGGGGAACCCAGTGTACTCTCTGCTGCCCCATCTGGCGGAGTCAGGTTAAAGCAGGGAGGCATTGGGTCCCATCTTTTTACAGTCTTTGGTATATATGACCCGGCTGGGGATCACACCCCATCCTTCCAGTCTCAGGGCACACACTCTAACCACAAGGCCACTGAGCTGGTCAGTCTCCAGTAGACACTTCAGGCTTCAGGCTTCCCCCCTCTTGAAATTAAGAAATATAGCATATAACTCCATACCCTATGGAGTATGGGACCTTGTGGTAGGCTATATGAAGCAATAGTGACCTTTTGAATGGAAGCTTGTCTCCACCTTGGTTTGGATGGGAATGCTAGCAATGCTAAGTTGCTAACTGACCATAATGAGGGTAATTTCTCGTGTATGGACTAGATCACTGCAGAGTAACACTGGACAGGCAAAAACAATGCATCACTTTACATTAAATGGTGTTTTCATGCACGACATGCAGGCTGACGATGTTCCCAACACTGGAGATTGAGTTGGGACATATATTATGGGCTGTATTTTGCGTGTCTTAAGTACCAGGTCTTATTACATAACTTAAGACCTGGAGGCGTGATCAATGCCATTTGGCTATTCTGAGTGGCCAAAGAGCATTGACCACACCTCCAGGTCTTAAGTTAAGTAATAAGACCTGGTACTTATAAGACACGCAAAATACAGCCCTATATAGTGTGACATGACACCTCAGGTATACAGTACCTACAACAAGTCTAGTACAGACAGTGATTGATTAGAAAGCATTGACATAAGTCACATATCAGGCTTCGTGAATAAACACACAATTGAATGCAGCTTTTTTTTCTTCTTCATTCGCCAATTTGACAGAATAAAAGGTGTTTCTCCGTCAGTGTTTTAGGTAACAAAGAAACCCCTTGTCAGTGGTGTTAGGGTTCCTTATTCAATGGGACATCTGATACTACATATACTGTATAGGCAATGCACACAATAAGTCATGTTAATTGCATAGAGGGCGCGCAGGCACTCTTCATAGGAGCCTGCATCTCAGGTTTCACGGGCTGTTCAGAACGTCGCTTTATTGAAATGGCGTATACAAATAGCCCCGCCTGCGCCTTATCAGCCCCACAGCGCATCTATGGACAGGGGACTGAATGGACGTGCCGTTGTTTAGGGGTGGTTTCAACCTCTCAGAACCTTTTAACCTCGCCCGCTGTCTCATAGTCACCTTTAAGACAAACACAATGATCCAGCCAGGCATCGCAGCATTGTCAAAGATAGACACACATGCATTCACGCACGCACGCATGCACGTACGTACACACACACACACACACACACACACACACACACACACACACACACACACACACACACACACACACACACACACACTACACAGTGCATTAGCATAGGTATCGGTTACTAGAACTCAATAGCCTGCCTGCTGCAGCTAGATTAACTATTCAGGGCAGGTGGTTAAAGGGCCGATTGTGTTGCACGGTGCTCTGCCACCGTCATGATTGGACAAAGCCATTGTCTGGTGGGCAGCCCCCTGCCAAAACAACTGCAAGGGCAAAGGCCTGGAAGAGTACACACACATATAAGGTTTCTCCATGTGAATCAACTGAGGGCCTATTGAGCACATTTTGAACATGGCTTGCGTGTGCTATAAACTGATGGTTATTATTCTGTTCAAGCAGAATATCCTATTGCTCATTCCCCTACAGTACGCCAGTAGGGTTTCTGTGGGGAGAAAGTGTGCTGGGCTTGAATATGCATAGAGAATATAAATGGCCAGAGTGATGGGATATTTCAATATGAATTGGTTACCCATCCTAACATCTTTGTGAATAGCTCTTTATGATTGTAATCCCCCAAAGACATGCAAATGAGAGGGAAAGTGGTGGCGGATAATTAATCTTATTTATCAGGTTCCCAGCAGGCCCTTAGAGATAGCGGCCTGATGTAATGCAGCTAAACACATGTCTCGGCTCACCTTATTGGATTTCCACTCATCATTTTATCAACGAGAACACTGTAAAATTCAGATAATCAGAGTGTTAATTGAGCTCTGAAAGCGTAAAATGACCCATCATAGCTATACACTCGGGACTTTGCTGTGTATTGGCAGCACCTTCAATGATGGACCAACACTGTTCTCGACTTAAACACCCTGGACTATTAGCCGTAAAAAGTTTAGAATGAATTGAGTTGCAATTCAAATAAAATGGGTAATTGGAAAGACATGGCGGGCCACATAAAGATGCTCGTAAACCTTTAATGGACATTAATATTGGTTACTTAGTGTTATTTAATGACCACTGAGAAGTGATCAAATCAGCATTTAAACTCTCCGCCCACTGTCCCTCTTTATTGTTGGATGTAAATCCCATACTGTGGCTTTATTTATTTGTTTGTTTATTTGATTTTCTGGCATAAAAGCAAGCATTAATCACTCTATTTTGCTTAATCATTAGGACTCATTAAATGCCAATTACAGTATGTGACTGCTTTGTAAGTGTAGACACTACTTGCTTTTTGAGTGGTGTAAACCACTCCTACAACTGGCTTTGTTAGTTTACGTGTCTGTCCGTCTGTCTGTCCGTCTGTTCGTACCAACAAATGAGCATGGTTGATGCTGATTGGTTGATGCTGATTTCATTACGTCAGACATTACGTCAGACCACAGCTGATCAGTCTATATAAGACCTTACACCACTCAGTTCACACGGGTGTGATTTTTATACTGTATATCATGCCAAGCCATGTTTCAATCTTTTTAGGAAAACCATTCACAGTTAACTTGAAATATAGTTTTATTTGTTGAACTGACTGTATATTTATTTATTCATTTATTGTCTTCACAGTTGCATCAGAGGTGGGCCTGAAACCAGAGATCAAACCATGGGTCACGGACACGGCACTGGTCCAAAGATGGAGGCAATGTGCTTATATCCAGGAAGTCGCCTCAAAGAAAAATCATCAAACGGAGCTCTGAATCACTGACAGAATACACTAAGGATCAGCTTCATCTTAGCCGTTTGAATTGGATATTTTCCCATAAGACTCTGCTCAGACTCCGCTGAGAAGATTAGATTCTGTCCATTACCAGTACTAGATCTGCATCTCAAATCAAAACAATATTGCATCCTCTACTTGACTATAAGATTACCTTTATGGAATACAACATTCAGCAGATAAATCTTGGAGCCCACATATAGTCAAATGTTATTATCACTTTGAGGATCTCTCTCCGATCTCTATCCTTATACCGGCACGCTCAACTGTTCACTACAATGAATCCCTCCAGTAGCCTCGGTCATGTTCTCTTCCTGCTCAGTACCATGCTTGGCCTGAACGTGAGCATTGAGTTCACTGGTTCGGAGGGCCAGTGGGCTCGTTTCTTGCGCTGGGATGCCAGTACCAGAAGTGACCTGATGTTCCAGTTCAAGACAGCCACCTCCGACGGGCTGCTCCTATACTTCGACGACGGTGGGTTCTGTGACTTCCTCATTCTGACGGTAGCGGACGGGAAGCTGCAGTTGCACTTCAGCATCGACTGTGCCGAGACCACCGTCACCTCTGACAAAATGGTCAATGACAGCCGCTGGCACTTTGTCACCGTCGCGAGGCACAACCTGCGGACGGTCCTGGCCCTGGACGGCCATACCAAGGCGGACGAGGTGCGGCCCCAGCGCCAGTTCATGAAGATCATCAGCGACCTGTTCCTCGGCGGCCTCCCGGGGGACATCCGCACGTCGGCCATCACCCTGCCCTCGGTACGCGAGCTGCCGCCGTTCAAGGGAATTATCAGCGACCTCAGTTACGGGAACAAGCCGGCCACGCTCATCGACAGCCGGAAGGTGCGTTTGGAGATGCTGGGCCTTTGCACGGAGAACCCCTGTGAGAACGGTGGGACCTGCTCCCTGGCGGATGGAGAACGCTACTGTGACTGCTCCAAAACGGGATATGTAGGTCGATACTGCTCCGAAGGTAAGCCCTCTGACTCCAGCTGTTTGTGTCAAGTGTTGAATATTGATTAAAGGACTAGTTAAAAATTCAGAGGGAATCTTTCTCAATTTAGAAGTAATCTAATGTAATATAACTCCACCTTTGCTTACATTCTGCAAAGTGGGTGGTTGTACAGTTGGGTGCCACCGATATTGTCCCTTATCATTTGACCCATTTAGGCCTGACCTCAAAACTTTTAAAAATCCTTCTAAATCCTGAAAAAATCCTTCTAAATCTTCACGATTTTTCAAAAATAGCAGACCTACAAGCTCGTAGCGCGCCACTCGGTGGCGCGCTATGAGCTTGTAGATCTGCTATTTTTCAATAGCTAAATTATAACATAATGTTTAAAACATCAAAAGGGGTTCCCGCCCAAAATGGGTTAACTGTCCTTTTGCGCAGATCACGCAAACCTCAGCAAAAAGAAAAGGACAATATCGATGGCCTCCAACTGTACATTCTGCAAAGTGGGTGGTTGTACGGTGCAGAATCCTGAGTGTTAATTTAACTCTGAAAGTGTAGAGTTAAATTGACACTTTTTTACTTTTTTACTATTTTTGTATAATTTCATAATAATATTACAGCCAAGCAATGATTTGCTTTACATTATTCTCCTCAATGTGCACTGCTCTAGTATCAAGAATCTGTCACATGTACAAGCGAGCCTTGGTTGTGCCATACCAACCATGTCCAAAGCGGGACAATTCTGAGGATAACTTGCATGTTTCCAAAGATTTACATAATTCCCATAGGACACCACTCCATAATCCTCTGTGTTCATTTAACTCTGAGAGCATACAAAGTGGACCCTATAGGGCAGTATTATGCGTGTCTTAAGTACCAGGTCTTATTACTTAACTTAAGACCTGGAGGCGTGGTCAATGCTGTTTGGCCACTCAGAATAGCCAAATGGCATTGATCACGCCTCCAGGTCTTAAGTTAAGTCATAAGACCTGGTACTTAAGACACGCATAATACTGCCCTATGGGTCCATTTGGTTACATATGTACACTCTAGTTAAAATCAGATAATTTACACTGAGGATCGTACTGTGCAGAATGTGTGTTGTATAGGGATTGTATATTAGAGCTGTATTTAGATACTGTGTTTCATGTGGGTGCCGAATTTGAGGCTTATGCATTATTACTTTTCATGAGGAAACTATGCAGGGATACAGTCAAGTATTGCCTATGAATGTGATAAGACTGAAATTTCAACCTTCAACCCTCTCTCCATCAAATGTATTCAGCTCTTGCAAGGTGGTGCTGGGACCCGGAGGTATACAGTACTGTGCAACAATGCTTGAATGAAAAACATATTCACGTATCTTTCCTCCTCTCTGATGCTATGACAAGGCCATCTCTATTAGGCCATTTAATAACCTCCATCCCTCTCACAGTGGTTCATATATACTGACTACTTTTTAAGTCATGCATTTTCAAACTTATTCCTACAAACCATTTTAAGAATTGCGATGCTCCCTAATTTGCTGTAGTTCCTTCTCTGCACACAGTAGCTCTCTCTACATTTCTTCAAAATACAATATTTCCTCAGAGGCAGTAAATGATTTAAATAATAGTGCTAGTTATTATAGACCCCCTGCCGAACAAGGCCTGATTATTATAGAACAGCTTGAAGTTGGAAAACACACCCTTGGCCATGGCTTTGAGATCAATGCCTACTTAACGCCAATAATAACGTTGCCCTTGCCAAGTTGTTGTACCTCTCAAATCTAGGAACTTGATTCTGCTTCACAATATTCAGACTACTAGTAATACTACAGACAATGCATTCCAACAGCAACTTTCCTTCTCTGGCTCTTCTTTCTGTGTGTGAGGGCTATAAAGGGTGTTTGTACAGACCCATGTCGAGTTTCCTCCACTGCTGACCCACATCCTGTCTGACGTTGCTGAGGGATGACACAAACAAACAAACAAACAAACAAACAAACAAACAAACAAATAAGAGGAATGCTCGCAGAATGCTCCAGCACTGGCCGTTCAGCATCTTTCAACCTGTGTCCATTTGTTAGCCTTTACATTTCCACGGTTATGGGCTACTACGGTATTAGAACAAGGGAGGGTTTTCATGTGTTGCATATAGCGATTGGTACACTATATGGTCTCTGCTGCGTGCGTGTCACGGCTTCATAATAATAATCTTGGAGCCTGGGCCATGGCTCAGTGGTCCAGGCACCTTGGCTGGTAATCCAGTCTGGCAGTGTGCCGCGGGTTCGACTCCCGATCCCGACGGCCTTTACTGCATGTCTTCCCCCCATCTCTCTCCCCATTTCCTGTCAGCCTACTGTCTGTCCCTCCATAAAAATATATAAAATAAAGGCGAAAGCCACAAAAAAAGATATTAAAAAAATAATAATAATAATCATGGAGCTCAAACAGAGCTTTTTGTTGCTGAAAAGGTCCAGGCACTGGCCTGTGGCATTGCTCATGACGGCACGTGGCGTACGGATTGCGGGGTAGTCAGGCGGACAGACCGGGCTTGCCCCTATTCGCTTCATCCCATTTGCTCATCACCTTTATCCGAGTGGTCAATGGAGAAGGAGGCTCATTCATCTGGGAGCCTTTAAGAGCTCACAGGGGGAGCGATGACAAACTTGTATTAAAACAATCAATGTTTTTAAGAGGGTGCCTGTGATTCGGCTGGGCAGCTTTGACAAAGAGAGATGACCCCTCATCCTCAGGGCAGAGACGGTACAAAGGCTGAACTCGCCATAGCCTGCCTGTACCCCAATCTGTCCCTGGGTGATTTGCCATCAGAGCAGAAGGGAGCACTGAGTTTACCTGTGCCCATGACCCCCTATCCTCCCAAAAACCTTTCACATACCACTCACCCTCTCTCCCTCCACAGCGTTCTCTCTTCCTCTCATTCTACCCATGTCGCTATAGCTGATCTGTCTCACGCTCTTTGTTAGTTCCCATTAACTGATGTGGCGGATTGTTGATTACACCGCTGAGACTGGGAGCCATAATTATGAGGATAATGAGAACAGAGATGGCTAATTTGCCCAGGAAACGCCTGCACAAACACCGTTGTAAATTCAGCCCATCCGTCAGCAAACTGCTGAGAGATTTTTTTCCGTTATGTCTACAAGTGCCCGAGCACTTGTTCCTTCCTCATTCTGCCCGCAAGCAAGCTTTCTGTGGGTCATTCAACGGCAACATATTTTCACCTAACATTTGCTCATCATTAGTGTAATTAGAGGTGGATAGCTACTTAATGCGGCAATGTGTACACAGATGATTATGCCGTATGCTAATTGGCAATGAGTGCAATCTGTCAAACCTCTGAGTATATATTTGTAAACTATGTGTGGCCAAAGCCTCACACAGACACCCAGCACTTGCCCTAGCATAGCCACACTCGAACACGCCCCTCACACGCACATGGCATGTGCACGCACACGCACATCAGCAAGGCCCCCGGAGTGTCTCTTTAAAATGGGCAGATGGCGGGCTGACTGACTGACTGGGCTGGGTCTAGGAAGCATTTAGCCAGCCGTATGTTGTATGATAGCCTGCTAGCCCGCTAGTCTGGAAGGTAAAAACGGTCTACAGAATGACGCTGGAAGCATTCTTCAAAATAAGTCCATTTTCATTTCTTGCAGTAAACCAAACATGTTCTCTGCGGACAAAATGATTCTAGTCGATGGAGCTCTGCTTTGTTCTGAGCGTTAGACCGCGCCCACCGTATACAGTGAGGATTTTGCCACCTGAATCTCCTCTCTTTGCTTTGGTCAATCTCAGACACGCTTTGACACAATGCTATACTGTGAAGTTTATGTTATCCATGAATGAATGGCCATAATATGGTTGTCTTTATAGAGGTTTGTACATCCTAACCTCCTCAGCCAATTAAGCTTTGCGTGCAGATTGCAGAAATAATACTAAACTAATCACCTTGAATTTATGGCCAATCATACCACACAATGTTCACATTGGTTTAATCTACAGTGATGTTCGGTTAATTCGAAAATCCCGAGGGTGCAACTGCTGAAATGAATTTCAGCAAGGGAATGCATTAATTGTTTCTTTTCTTCAATTACGTCAGCATCAAGATAATCAAAAATGTACCCACTAGTCTGTCATACACAGCCTGCCCATTTCATCTGCCTGCTGCTAAATCATAATTTTTAGTGGCATGATAATCGTGAGATAATCAAGAGATTACTCTATCTCTCTCAGTCTCACCACCCCCATTACTTTCTCTCTCGCTCTCTCCTCCGCTCTCCTCTTCAGTTCCTGCAGCGCTGTGACCATCCCCGAACCGTCCACGGAGAAGCAGGCAGATTAGGGCCATAAAACACATGTTCAATCTGTCCCTCCCTGTGGATCAGGGTGTATCTGCTGTGACCGAGTGTGTCAGTGTGAGGAGCTGAAATTAGACACCACTCACACACCGCTCGCTCACTCTCCTCACGACTCAGTGCTGGCAGCCAAATCCGCTGCCTGTCGCCGCATGTGCCGCACAACGTTATTAACCCTAAAGAAAAAAGAAGAAGGGGGAAATAAAGGATGGAAAAACTCAACTTCTGCTGAGTCATCTCTAAAGACGACTTAATTTGTCCTCCCCATTATTGGCTCCCCAAACTACAATATCTTTAATGGAAATGGCCTGGAAGTCTTTTTGTTCATCGCTCTATTCAATTATATTAATAGAGCTGACATCTTGAAGTCTGTGAATACCTTGGGGTTTTTCCTATTACAATGAGATATGCGTAAGGTTAAGGATATTAAGAGCTACAGTACATCGGACTGTTGAATGGATGTGTAAAATGAACGGCCGTCGCCTCCATCACTATAGCCTATGTCCTGTTTTGTTTTAATGAGCAGTTTAAGGCTCCATTTTAATGTTAAGGAGAAGAAAAAAAAACAATTGATGGGAGACTACTATAGTAATTGAAAGCCGGGGGAAAAGCTAACTGGTAAAGTAAGTGCTGAAACGGTGCCTTCGGGCTTAGCTTTGGGGATTAATAAACAGACATGGGAAAAAATGACAGTTACAATAATCTTACTGTAAAAAATAGGTCAGTGGGGGGGGAGGAAAAAAGGACAAACGGGATGTAGGGCCTGATTCATCCGCAGAGGGCATCTGTGTCTAGTGGCCAAGCTCGGAATGTTTGGATTTGAACGGTGAAGATGCTGGTAAAAATGGAGCAGGGGATTACAATAGGACCACATGTCCTGAGAGGCTTGTCCTGCACGCTGTTGGCCCATCAAAGAAAGAGAGATTCATCTACATGGGTGACTGAGCGTTAACGCAAGTGCACACACCCCGTGCGCGGCTGCGCGCACACCCGTACGTGCACACGCACGCAAGCACGCACACGCACACACACGGTACATAATGCATTGTAAATATTAGCAGTCACACTCATCATCAACATACAAATTAAAATTGCGTTTGTCGTTGCACGTATAGGGCAAAAACACGTGCTTTTGTGTGTGGGTGCACGCACGAACAGACCACTAATAGGGGCTCAGCATCCATGCATGTGGGGAGCTGGAGCAGTGTTCTGTCCCTAAGTTAGCCACCATAATATCCCTTCCCCCACCTCCCTCCACCGTCCTTCCCGCCTCTGCCAATGTCATCCTTCACGTGCAAGAGGAGGATGAGTAGTGGCAGCCATTTTGGGTTCCCTAAAGGAGATGTGGTCTTAGTTAGTCCTCATCACCACCACTACCACCTCCTCCTCCTCCTCCTCCTCCCCCCTCTGCCTTTCCTGAAGGGTATTTCTGGCCCTTGTTGAGCATTTTACATTGAACATGGAACGCAGAGGAACAAACACATGGGACGAATATCCCCCAGTTCCATGCAGCGATGGGAAACCAAAGGAAAGGCGAGCAGCACCCCAGATTTTTCAAAAATAGCAGACCTACAAGCTCGTAGCGCGCCACTCGGTGGCGCGCTACGAGCTTGTAGGTCTGCTATTTTTCAATGGCTAAAGCATAACATAATGCTAACACCAAAAGGGGTTCCCGCCCAAAATGGGTTAAATGCACGAGGCAATAAAAGGAAATGCCCTTTTAACACTTTTTGATCACATCCCAGGTCATTAATGTGCACCAATAAACAATATGTTGTTGGCAAAAATCAAAGATCAATTTCTTTGTAATATAATATCAAAATCCAATCGTGTTTTCCTCCTGTAAAACAAAATATGACGGGCTTGAACCAGCCACGGTTGACCAATAATATCATGATAATTCCACCCATCAATCAATCTTTAACTGTAATTCGCCATGTCTGTCATGTCACGTTTCAACGTTCAAATGAATTATTGCTGTATATATGCCGCTTGCCTCTCCCCCTTCATTCAGAAATACATCACGATATACGGAAGTACGAAATGCCGTTTCATCTGGAATTTATCTCGTGGTTTATCTTCATGTTAAAACCACACTGTGAACTGCTGGAGCACAACAGCGAGCATTCCTCTAGCTATAAACGAGACACTGCGGGTGGGTGGGAGGCTGGGAGCGGGTGGGTGGGAGAGATTGTGGCACATGGATTTGGGTCAGTATGGAAGCAGATGTGGAGGTACAGCGGTGGAGGGCAGACCTCTGGGTCTGAAAGAGCCACAACCCTCACAACACTATAAATCCTCTGGATCTTTGGATTTATGAGTCTCTGTTAGTGTGTGTGTGTGTGCGGCACCTTGTGAGATTCAAGATGCAGAATATTATGTCTCTGTAACGATATTCGAAAAATGTGAAAGTGTTGTTTGCAAAATGTGAATGTAATAATAGTGTGGATCTGGTTCCCTGAACAGATTGAACAGATGATGATTTTGTTTTTGTTCTTCCCACAGGATTGTCTTTATTTAAATCAGGCATGTCAAGGGGCCCACCCTTACATGATCATAATACAACTCTCTCCACAGGATTTGTTTTGAAATGTTTATTTGGCATGTTAAGGGGCACAACTCTGCCCCTTACATGACGGTATTTCGCATGTCAAGGAGCCCCCCTTACATGAACATAATACAATCTCTCTCCACAGGATTTGTTTTGGAAATGTTTATTTGGCATGTCAAGGGGCACAACTCTGCCCCTTACATGACGGTATTTCGCTTAGCGGTGTGGAAACTTTGGTTTGCATGATAGACCCCATGCAACAGCAGGAATAGTGTGTTTCTAATGCGAGGCATCTTCTTTCTTCTTCCTCTTCCTCTTCCTTCTTCAACTCCACAGCAGTCCAGAGAACACCAGGTGAGTCACCAGGACTGAGTAATGATTGACATGATAGAACACAAGCCACCCGTGATAGTCATTTGTCTTAACTAGTACAGTTGGGTGCCACCGATATTGTCCCTTATCATTTGATCCATTTAGGCCTGACCTCAAAACTTTTAAAAATCCTTCTAAATCCTGAAAAAATCCTTCTACATTCACAATTTTTCAAAAATAGCAGACCTACAAGCTCGTAGCGCGCCACTCGGTGGCGCGCTATGAGCTTGTAGATCTGCTATTTTTCAATAGCTAAATTATAACAATGTTTAAAACACCAAAAGGGGTTCCCGCCCAAAATGGGTTAACTGTCCTTTTGCGCAGATCACGCAAACCTCAGCTAAAAGAAAAGGACAATATCGATGGCCTCCAACTGTAGAACACAAGCCACCCGTGATAGTAATTTGTCTTAACTAGTATAGCTTTGACAACACTTTCATTCTTCAGTTTAAGCCTAGTTATTAAATGAGTAAATGCATTGTATCATTATAATACATTTAAACACAAACATTTCATAGATAATGTTATACTGTATATACAGTATATATATTTCCCTATACTTGTCTATTCTTTGCAGAAAGCTTTCTCATGCACTTAGAGAAAACTTCATCTTAGGTGTGATAGCCATGGTTTGCCTTCATGCAAAGCATGCATAATATCAATACAACTGCAGTATTGGCGTGTCAGTGTTTTGAAATCCTCTCTCTGTCCCTGTCTGTCCATATTTTTCTTCAAGGCCTCGCGCACCTGAAAGCAGAGCAAGGTATGCTCTTTCTTCTATTCTCTTATACATGGTTATTTTTAGAGGTCCTACCCACCTCTCCCTGCCTGGCTTGGCTTTGCGGTGGTGGTTTTTTTCATGCAGGCATGTCTGTGAGCATTTCCATTTGCATGTTTTGTGAATTCTCCTGCTGTGAATACAGAGATAGGGGGTGGTGGGGGGGGGGGGTGTCCCTCTCTCCCTCTGTGCCTACGTCCCCTCCCTCACTCTCCCCAGGTTTCTGTGTATTACATAATTTTGCGCGGGTTCCGTCCTTGCAGCCGACGCGCGGTGACACATCGCAACGTCTCTGCCTGAGCCGCGCGCGCGCCGGGGGAGGAGAAGGATGGATGCTGAATACAGAGATTGCCATATTACTTGCCAAGGACAGGCATTTTTCTTCCTCGTGAAATGTTGAGCAGGGACACATGAAAGCACTGACTGATGCAAGTGCAGAGTGTCACACATAGAGGCAAATACAGAGGGCAAAATAAATGTGGGGCGATGGAGAAAGGGAGTTTTTGTTATTTATCCAATATAGTTACTCTAATTTGTATACTCTGGGTGTAATTAAGAAAGAAAGGAAGGCAGATAAAGATAGGTATAGAGGACACATCGGGGGGAAGAGGTGAGGATTGAGGGACTAACGGAATAGGAATATCAATGTAGAATTATAAGGACATGATTAATCACAGCAGGCCACGAAGACGCAAGGGGGAGGGGGAGGGGGAGGACAGGCTAGAATGTGAAGTAAAGGAGTTTGGGAACGGCATAGAGATGGGTAAAGACTGAGAGAGAGAGAGAGAGAGAAGGGGGGGGGGGGGGGGTTAGGCCATGAGTGTCAAGGTTCTGGCATGAACACGATGCAAATGGGACCGTCCAGTTCTCTACATTAGTTATATATCTTACACACCTGCTTCTCTCCCATGACACGCACGCACGCACGCACGCACGCACGCACGCACGCACGCACGCACGCACGCACGCACGCACGCACGCACGCAAATACACAGAGTGCACAGAGACCCAAGAGCAGCCACGGAGGAAAGCAGACATGGCATGATGCAGTTTAACCCATTTAGGATTAATAAAGGTATATGGTATGTACGGCATGTGTACGTGTGTGCGCTGCCCACGTGCACGGCATGTGTACGTGTGTGCGCTGCCCTATGGGTATATGGTATGCACAGTATGTGTACGTGTGTGCGCTGCCCAGTGTACGGCATGTGTACGTGTGTGCGCTGCCCACGTGCACGCTCTTGTCTTCCCATGGGAATCCTCCACTTCTGCATGGCTGTCACTGTTGGGCATGGACGTGTCACTGTGGCTGTGTTGTAGACATCTTCTAAACTAACAATAGCTTATCCCCTCTTTCTGTCTGTCTCTGTCTCTCTCCCTCTCTCTCTTTCTCTCTCTCTCTCTCTCTCTCTCTCTCTCTCTCTCTCTCTCTCTCTCTTGATCTGCGTGGGACGACGCTCATCCCTTCTCTCCCTTCACGGAACCCCTTCTCCTCCTCCTCCTCCTCCTCCTCACCTCTTCTCCGTAACTGTAGGTAGAAACAAAGGTACAGCAATCCATTTACTATTCCTGCTTCATGACTCCTTGTGACAGAGCTGTGTGCGTGCGTGTGTGTGTGCGTGCGTGGGTGCGTGCGTGCGTGCGTGCGTGCGTGCGTGCGTGCGTGTGTGGGTGCGTGCGTGCGTGTGCGTGCGTGTGTGTGTGCATGCAAGTGTGCAACTGCGTTTCTGCCGCTGGTCAATTATTCATCATGTGTTCATTAGAGTGTGTTTGTGTGTGCGTGTGTGCGTTTGCGCACGCTGTGTGCACGTGCGTGTGAGATGCTAGTGCTTTCAAGCTAATGAGTCTACTGTACATACAGCTGTACATCCTGTGAGTGATTGGATGGAGACAGAAGGCAGTATACTGTCATTATGTTCTACTTATGGATGGTGTGATTGGTGTCTCTGTAGGGCCGTGATGGATTGTGCATTAAGGCCTTACTTTGTACATACACAATACACATTACACACCCAACAACAATTTGGAATATGTGTGTACACCATGTTGTTTACCCTGAAGAAGGCAGTTGTACTGCCGAAACGTTGGTTCTTACTCTGCATCCTAATAAATAATCGGCTCTTTGGCTATCAGTGTGTGCAGCCACTCTTTTGTCTTTTTAAGACTTAACTCTTTACCATGTTGTTTACCATCTTTGTGGGGAACGTCAACCTCACGGCTACTGTATGTTCAAAGCTGAGGAAATTGATGTTATAACTCTGGGGCGTGAGTCTCTGTTGAAGGCAACATTTTCCCGAGATTCCTTGCGAAGCATAGCGTAATAACGGAAGGGGACGGATTGAATTGATGAGTCCCGGAAATGACGCGCTGTGATTGGCCAGTATAGTCACTTGAGTGGCAGCGAGAGACATGGAGGAGTCGCATGAGTGACGTCACTTGGGCGGCGACGCAGCGTGCCTTCAGGACTTCCGCTTGACTTCCTGCCTTCAGGACACGTCGCTCCAATGAACTGCAGCGGCCAATGAGGCATCTATTTTTTTAATATCTATGGTTGAAATTATGAACGTTGAGGTTGGGGTTAACGATATGGTATTTTGGGGTTATAGGTTGAGTGCTACTGTATATGACGGGTTACAGTAGTTCTAGGGTGAGGGATAGGAATTTTTAATCATAATTGTTTTTTGTCTGCACAAAGACAGTGGTGTGTGTGTGTGTGTGTGTGTGTGTGTGTGTGTGTGTGTGTGTGTGTGTGTGTGTGTGTGTGTGTGTGTCTGTGTGTGTCTGTGTGTGTGTGTGTGTGTGTGTGTGTGCACACGCGCGCGCATTTCCATGTGCCTGTGTGTGCATATTTAATTGCATTTGACACATCTGTGTCTTGGTTTGGCTGAATAGGAGCTGATTGGAGATCTTGACCTGACATTTGGCTTCGTTTGAATGAGGTTGTGCATTATAATCACGCATAATATCCTGTGTGTGCGTGTGTGTGTGTGTGTGTGTGTGTGTGTGTGTGTGTGTGTGTGTGTGTGTGTGTGTGTGTGTGTGTGTGTGTGTGGAGCACACGCATCTGAGTGCAAACACGCACTTGTGTGCTTGTCATTGTATGTTTTTCCCCCTGGGCTCGATATAGGAATCAGCTAAATGACAGTTCTCTGTCTGATCTGATATGAATTTAAGGGAGCTCTGTATTACCTCATTAGACCAGGGGTTCTCAACGTTTTTGGCCGGGGACCCCCGGAAATGCTTTGGCAATGTCTCGGGACCCCCGCCCCGCCCCCTCCCGACCCCCAATATAAATTGACTGCTACAATAACCTTAAACCATTTTGGGCGGGAACCCCTTTTGGTGTTTTAAGCATTGTTATAATTTAGCTATTGAAAAATAGCAGATCTACAAGCTCATAGCGCGCCACCGAGTGGCGCGCTACGAGCTTGTAGGTCTGCTATTTTTGAAAAATCGTGAAAATAAAATTTAAAACAAAATCTTTTTATTTTTTATTTTTTTTGAAAATAATTTGGGGACCCCCTAAAATAATTTGGCGACCCCCCCGAGGGGTCGCGACCCACGGGTTGAGAACCCCTGCATTAGACAGTAGTATGCATACCGTACAGCTGCTTGCATACTGTGCAATATCATACAATTCTATCCAGTAGTACTTGGTCAGCCAAGATGGAGTGAATGGATGGAAATTTACATCACATCACATGATGGTACAGTACTGTAAAGTATTCATTGTCATCACTTCTAGCCATGATCATTTGTTCATCACATATTCTATCACTTATATGTCAGTCATAAAATAAACAAGAAACTAGTATTTGATCAACCGTGGCGTGTGGCGCGCTTTCCTCCTGCATGGAGATGTCTCATAGTGACTGTTCAGTGTGTCTTATTGTGTGTGGCACTAATAGCTTGTGCTGATTGGTCAGCTGGATATCCGTTATCACCCTCTCAATTATTTTATCACTCCCCGTACCCAAATAAGCTGGGTGATGTGGTACATCTTCAAATGGGCTGTGGACCTAGACAGTAATATGGCTTAGCATATTATGTGAGCAATGAGAATGGCCTCAAATTATAATTTGAACACGCTAATATCTATAGTCTGTCTCTCTCACAGCTCAGGAATAGATCCTCTTTCACCCAGTATATAGTGTATTAAGTTCTTCTGAAGGACACTGCAAACAAGAGCATTTAGGTTACATAATGTATTAGATTTTTTTTCCTTTGTTTTTTTATCAAGCAATGCCACTGGAATTATGATTTGTGTTTGTGTTTGTGATGCTACGTTGCAGTGCCATTACATTCATGATCAGCCAAGATATTTAAATATTTATCCCTTCTAGAGATGGATGGCTGTTGCAAATTAGCATCCGCCATAAACACTGTTAGTCAGTCAGTCAGTCTGCCTATTTATCCCTTCTAGGGTTGGATGGCTGTTGCAAATTAGCATCCGCCATAAACACTGTTAGTCAGTCAGTCAGTCAGTCTGCCTATTTATCCCTTCTAGAGATGGATGGCTGTTGCAAATTAGCATCTGCCATAAACACTGTTAGTCAGTCAGTCTGCCTATGTACGCTGTATCTGATCCCATCAAATACACCATGAATATGATCCTTGCTGTTGTCAACATGTACAGTAGCTAGGGTACATGGCACAGGGTACATGGCACACTGACCATAGACGACGAGGAGGAGAGGGATGAAGGAATGAGAGAGAGAGTAGGGTGAGTGTTTGAGGTGAGATGGGGGTGGTGGAGAGAGAGAGAGAGAGAGAGAGAGAGAGAGGGCTCGACAAAGGGAGAGTGGGGGAGGGTTTTGAGGGAGAGAGAGGTATAGCTTCAGGGGCTTAGCCAGTTGGAAAGCCACACAATTATGATGTGAAACAAATATGGAGCATATCTTCACAGCTAAATCCTCAGTGTTCAACTCTGAGAGTGTGCAAATGGATAGCCTACATTGACACCAGGAATCTTACTGTCTGTGTAATGTTTACACTCTCAGCTGTAAACTAACAATCAAAATTTCACTGGGGTGCTTGCCTATACTGTTCAAATCTGAGGCTGTCGTGACCGTGACTGGAAATGAGAACTATGGAGTTCAAGTTAAAATGTAGGAGTGCTTTAAAGTGTGCTACTTTGAATGCAGTAGATAAATGATTGTTAAATATAGTCAAGAAGTAGTGTTAAGAACAAGAGTAATGAAAACAAAGCTCAGCAGGCTATTACATTAAGAGATAACCGCTGCTCAAATAGTCTTATTCAGTATTCACCAGCGGGTACACTAAACATTCCATGATCCAAGGCAATGTTTAATGTTTGTGATGGACTGTTAGGGGTCAACAAAATTATGTTTAATGCCTCCAGGCACAGTGAAGGATATAGCACAGCACGGCAATGGCAAACAGGATCTGAGCTGAATGAAGCAATCGTTAAAACACTCTGGGAAGGAGCACTCCTTCTCAGAGTGTTTTAACGTCGAGCTTGTGTAGCCTTTGAGAAATCCTGGGAGAAGCTTATTTTATTTCCTTTCCCAGCGTACTTCCCAGCTTTCACTGGTGAGGGCTTTCACCGCTCTCTCTTTTTGCTGATATCTCAGGAAACGTATGACAAAAGGCCTCAGGGGAGCCTGAGTCTTGATTGGGGCCAGCGACCTGTGAGCCAATCCAGGCCTCCTGTAAAGTCAGCTGTCAGGATTTCCGGGACAGTTTTCTTTCAGGAAATATATTTGTCCTGTCCTCAGACTGCTCTGGAATTGCATGCATAAATCCGTCTTACCCTGTCATTGTATTTAGCCAACTTGCCATGTTTGTCTACGTTTTCTAGTATTGTCTTATTATGCCAGTGGTTCTTAAAGTGGATGTGCGGTCCGGAGACCCCCAGCTAAATGATTGATACTTGGGAAGTTGGTAACCATTTATTTATTCATATTTTGTAACTTATTGTTTTAATTGTCATTATTATCAGGGTAAACAAGTATTTTAAACAGTGGAATGGCTCTTCAGGGATTTTTTTTTAGTGCGTTTTGAAATATTTATAATTTTTCTAAATGTAGGAAAAGAAAAATTGATTTTTACTCGAGTCGTGACTCATAAAAATTGGTCTGTGATCCACAAATGGGTCCCGGGTCCCGACACACTGTTGGGAAAACAGTGGATTTAATAGTAATTGAATTAGAGCATTTGAGTTTTCACAACCTGCATTTCTGCCTCTTGGCCAGTTCCCATGCACTTGTAAAAGAGACGCTGTTTTTATTGGTTAAATAAAGGTTAGATAAAAATAAATAAATGAACGATACTTGATTACGCATGCTGTAGAATGACTTTTACTTTAGTCATGACCTCTGAATCAATACGAGGCCAGATGTCTAGTGTTATATGCTCTCATTTAATGTCTTTAACTTCAGTAACACGTCACTTGAGCAAAAGAAAACCCTCCATGTGTTTCCGTCCTCTTTTTCTTTCCTTACATTCATCCATCATCATCACGAGCCATCATGGGTTGCGATGCGTAATGTTTCCCTAGCATAATTTTGTGCCAACGTTGCACTGGCAAAAGGTCAAAACGTATTGCACACGGAAGGTTGATTCCATATTGTGCTCATTGACTTGTGACAATACAATTTTCCCCTTCATGTCTCATCACAAATGCTATGCATATATACGCTATCTGATGTAGTAGTGGTTTTCAATGGATTTGTCCTATACCACTGCTGTTGTAAACCTGTGTGGTGTTCAGTAAGGGTGATATGACAGCCCAAGGTCAGAACGTATACAGTAGGACCGGGAGGCAACCCCTACAGGTCATGATGAGCAGTGCAGTGTTGATGGCATTATCTTGGATTCCAACCCAATACACAACACATATCTGCTCTGTGGAACACCACACAATTGTGTGTGTGTGTGTGTGTGTGTGTGTGTGTGTGTGTGTGTGTGTGTGTGTGTGTGTGTGTGTGTGTGTGTGTGTGTGTGTGTGTGTGTGTGTGTGTGTGTGTGTGTGTGTGTGTGTGTGTCCGCGTGCGACTTACTTCAGTAAGTGTAGCAACAATTTTGGCTGTGTCTTGGAAACCATACACTTGGTCACAACTCCTGAGGTAAAGGGAGGAATTACACTCTCATGGACAGTTTGGACACAAATCTGGCAGCAAAAGCTCAGGTGGAAGAAGGATGTTTTATCATCAGGAGGGCAGGAGTGGCTCAGGGGTAGTGTGGTCGGTAGAACAGCCGGATGGGAACCATGAGGTTCCCAGGGCTCCCCCAGAGTTAGTGTCCTGACCTTGAGCAAGACTCTGAACCCCTAATTGCTCCCGATGTGCAGGTTGGTGCCTTGCATGGTTTCCTCCGCCATGGGTGTATGAATGGGTGAATGTAATGCACAATCTATAGTAAAGCTCTTTTGGATAAAAGTGTGATATAAATGCACCATTTAAATGCACCATCATAACATCACTGTATTACATAACAATAACTACATTAAGATTTGTGCATGACATAGCTGTAATTGTGTTCTCTAAATGAACTGTGCAGTACAGTTGGAGGCCATCGATATTGTCCTTTTCTTTTTGCTGAGGTTTGCGTGATCTGCGCAAAAGGACAGTTTGGTGTTTTAAACATTATGTTATAATTTAGCTATTGAAAAATAGCAGATCTACAAGCTCATAGCGCGCCACCGAGTGGCGCGCTATGAGCTTGTAGATCTGCTATTTTTGAAAAATCGTGAAAATATTTATTTCAGAAAACTGGAGGATTTAGAAGGATTTTTTAAAATTTTGAGGTCAGGCCTAAATGGGTCAAATGATAAGGGACAATATCGGTGGCACCCAACTGTATGTGTATTCAAAGCTCACAAATGAAGATAGATGCAGTACCTGTGAGTAGTTATGCATTACATCACACCCTTATATTTAATTATCATTACAAGGTGACTTAGATTGTTAGAATGTCAGGGAAAACATAATCTTAGATGTTCTGCTCATTATTAAAGACCAAAGACCAAAGATTTATCAACATGTAAGAATTGGCAGCTTGTTAAGAGTTGTTAAGTGTTCATTTGCCAAGGTCGTCTTAGATAAGTTGTATTAATTGAAGTGAAACCAATTGGTCAATATTATCTTAAAGGAGCACTTCACCCGTTTTCAGGCTTTTATTCATTGTTAGAGTCCACAGAAGTGAACCTTTCAAGCCTGTTTTCTCAACTCGCTGTTTTCTGTAAGACATTACTCTATTAGCCATATCTCCAAAACTGGTGGGTCAAACTGAACAACCAATATGTCAATTTGAAGCTATGAAAAAAACGAAAATTCCAAAAAATCTAATGGCAGTCCCTCAGTCAAATCTGGTCATTTTTGTAGCATACTGATGACCAATTATATGAACATGTAGAGTAGACTTTGAGGCCCACAAATCAGCAGATTCAATCTCCAATCCAAACAGAGTCCGTTTTAAAACGTGGTCAGGAGCCAGAGGCGAGAGAGAGAGCCAAACTTCAGTCTAATCTCCCAAACATGAAGGCTTAGAACTGGAATCTTATGTTCTACTTCGGCAGAAACACTATACCTAATTATCCCATCACACAGTCCCGCAGCAAAGTTCACACAGACAGATACTCGCTTTCCTTGTGCGTCACATTCTCTGTTTTTGTCACTCTCTATCTCTCTCTCTCCATCCCTCTCTCTGTATTACTCATTCTATCTTTGTCTCTGCACGACTTTTATTTGTCTCATCATTCATGAGCCTCTGATCAGGCACACGGTGTGAGTGTGACACCATGCGAGTTCTACCCTCACAGGCTTCTTTGCATATACAACAGACAAATGAAGGTGTTTTATATTGAGTTCTCATTCATCTGAGAGAAGTAATTTTTGACCTGTGTTAGCCACTGGCTGTTGGAAGCAAATGATAGTCTATATATACAGTATATATTTATAGTGGTCCATTAGTATTTCCTATCTATGATAACAGTTATCAAGATAGATACCAGATCAGTGGCCTTGTGGTTGAGCGCCCTGGGACTGGGAGGCTGGGGTTCAATCCCCAGCCGGGTCATACCAAAGACTCTAAAAAATGGGACCCAGTGCCTCCCTGCTTGACACTCAGCATCATAGGTTGGATTGGGGGTAAGTCCCTGCGACATGCTAGCGTCATGTCCAGGGGGTGTACTTGTACATCATGTCCAGGGGGTGTACTTGTACATCAAGCTGCCTCACGCTACAGAAACAGGAGATAGGCTCCTGCCCCTATGGGCCTCATGGCTCGGCAAGGCTACTTTTACTTACTTATCTATGATAACAGTTATAAAGATAGAAACGTACAGTACACAGTACACAACACTGGGGCCGTGTCCCCACTCCCCATCACTTTGTGTAATGTCCAATTCTGTCCCAACATCAACGCCTTTTCAGCCGCACTACAAACAGCCTCTCGGCCAATTAGAATGAGCCTGTGCAAAACTGTTACAATGTGTTTGATTTGAGTTCCCATGTAAAGATAAAGGCTCTCTGAGGCTTTTTGACATGCCTTCCTAGGAAATGGGGAAACAACCATCTTCTGGCCAATAGGAATGCATTATGGGTGGAGAAAAGTAGGCTAACTGCTGTTTAGCTGGTTTGTGAGAAGCAAGTGACTGACAGTAGGAGCAACTGTGGTAACAAAGCAGAGCCGTGCCCATGTCCCCTTCCTTTCCAACACAGTAGTAGTAATCCAACACAAACGTTTAGAGTTGCATTTGAACCCATTTTGACCTGAGATCAGATTCTAAAAATGTCTTTTTGAAAATGACAGTTTTCTGAAAAAGCTATGTTTCTATGTCAGTCGTTCTTCGATTTTTCAAAAATAGCAGACCTACAAGCTCGTAGCGCGCCACTCGGTGGCGCGCTATGAGCTTGTAGATCTGCTATTTTTCAATAGCTAAAGCATAACATAATGCTAACACCAAAAAAGGTTCCTGCCCAAAATGGGTTAAAGTGCAAATTTGTTTAAAAAGTCAGAAGTCTGACAAAAGATGGATTTACAGCTGAATTCAAATATCCATGATTTACTAACTGTGCAACATTGACTTGTTTGAATGAATGTCAGATTTGGATGTGTTAATTGTGGCTATACTTTTGTATGATGGTGTGACGCTGCTGACGCACCACGAATAACAAATGTACAACTTCACATCGCATCGCAAATTGTGAGATTGTAGAGCTGCTCTTTTCGCCATGTGACACTATCGTATGACGGAGCAATATGGAAGATGTACTGTACTGTACTGTACTGTACTGTACTGTACTGTACTGTACTGTACTGTACTGTACTGTACTGTACGGTGTAGGCGACATCAGAAGACGTTTCTTGTTATTGTTGCTCGAAAACAGGCTTGCTGTTATGAAGCTCCAGGCGTGGGATTCTCGAGAGCAGCTGGCCTCTTATTACTATAGCCTTGGTGCTAGTTGGCTGTTGGTGCTGTTGGTGAACGTCTATTCATAGCCTAATGCCCACACTGCACTTCACTTTCTCTTGGTTCCAATTCATCACTCCGTCTGAATCCACCAGTATCCTTGCGTTTGGTGGTTTCTAGAGTTGCCAAAACAGAAAGCTGGTCTGTTAATTTATTAAGGAAAACACTTTATTGCAGCAAGTATTACAGACAATAAATCGGTTTGTTGTGCAGGAACAGCACAAGACAAATGTATATTTCAGTGCAGTGCCGAATGCAGGTATGTTGGGATGGTGATCCCAACACCTGATTGTGCTCATTATAGTTGGGATAAAATCTGTTTTAAACCGTGCACATTTACCTTTTTACCATTTTTAAGTGAATTATTTCATTGCTAAGTGGGATTCTCCCTCTTGACAAATGTGACACCCACCCAGACAAAATGATTGACAGTAATTCACCATTTTCAGATGTGGGTAATGGTATGTTGCACTGAAACCTCTCCATTTGCTCCTCTGTCAATCACTCAAAAAAAGGTAATACCAGGGCTGAATTAATGACACATTCTCATGTAGAAAAAGGCAGTTGGTGCCTAGTGAGGGCGTAAAGTCAGGAGGCTTGATGCCTCTGGCACGCATGCACGCACACACGCACACACGCACACATACAGCCAATTTAACTTTAAAAGTTGGTGCTGGATCTAATCTAATCCTCTATCCTATCCCCGCTAACTTTTTCTCTTTTCTGGGATTTGCTGTAGTATCCTAGCTATGTCAAACTGGGAAAAGAAATGTACAATACCGAAGGGAGTATGGAGAGCCCACTCTGCTTTCAGAGGAGGTGACATGTTATTATAAAGGTTCAGGGCTATATCATTATGTACTGTAGCAGATGGTCTCTTTAATAACATCAACCTCGGGTTGTGTTTGTGCTCCCAAAGAAACGCTGGCACAGACATCCGTTCTTTTCCGTGTTATGTTCCATCGGGTTTTGTTTCTGCTCTGTGTTATTCCTTTTGTTGCTTTCCTGGTTCTGTTCATAATCTTTTCATGTCGTGTTGTGTTTCGCTGTTTCCTTGTTCTCTCCCTACCAGCTTTTTATTCCATCTTTACTCGGCAGTAAGCGTTCAGAATACAATGTCACTTTTGTGGGCGTCTTTTTAGTACATATTTTTACTGTGTTGCTGCCTAGTTCATCCTCTTTACTGAAGCATGAGAGTTTGCTTTATTGCATGTGGGTGTCACCAATTCTACAAGCTCACAATGAGACGAGTTGTGAGCTGCTTTTTTGGTGCAACTAAGAATAATTCATGCTTTAGCTCCTTAAATCTACTCATCAATGATCATCAACATCTTTCTGGAAACCCCCTCCCGCCTTCCCCCCGTCCGTCTGTCTGTCTGTCCGTCTGTCCGTCTGTCTGTCTGTCTGTCTGTCTGTCTGTCTGTCTGTCTGTCTGTCTGTCTGTCTGTCTGTCTGTCTGTCTGTCTGTCTGTCTGTCTGTCTGTCTGTCTGTCTGTCTGTCTGTCTGTCTGTCTGTCTGTGTCTCTGTCTCTGTCTCTGTCTCTGTCTCTGTCTCTGTCTCTGTCTCTGTCTCTGTCTCTGTCTCTCTCTGTCTCTCTCTGTCTCTCTCTCTCTCTCTCTCTCTGTCTCTCTCTCACGTATGCCTCTGTCTCTCTCTCTCTCTCTCTCTCTCTCTCTCTCTCTCTCTCTCTCTCTCTCTCTCTCTCTCTCTCTGGGCCACTTCCTCATCTCGCCCTCTGTTCTCTTTCTTTTGCCACTGACCTCTGGGATCAGCCGAGCAAAACTGATTCCCTTTTTTCACGGATCACGAGTGCGTCAGCAGTTACGCAATACACACACACAGAGAGAGAGAGAGAGAGAGAGACAGAGAGAGGCATACGTGAGAGAGAGAGAGAGACATGAAAATATGTAATAGACTAATATTTGTCTGTTTATGTTTGCGTTACTGGATCACCCAAGGATTATTGCTGTCGTTTAAGCCAATGTCAAAACACAGTATTTCAATGTGTGTGCATAAAACTGCTTGTGATATATAATTGCGGGCTTTGCGGCCATGTCAATCACAAGACAATGAAAACATGCACACTGTACACAATTGCTATAGGACAACAAAAGAGAACTCTGTTTACATAAGCCACTAATGTACGTACATGAAAGATGAAGACACAGACAGGTCTGACTCATATTTATGTACTGTACAGTACCAATGCCATAAGCACGTTGTATAACTTTGATGCTTTGTGCTATACATTTTGAAAAGTTTATTATTATTATACCACTATACGCTTGGATAAAATGTATTTCCGAGCAGTCAGTTTGACTTAAATGTCTGCATCGTGTTGGGGCTCTGCAACCTCCAGCGGTCACGACACTGTAGCATTCAAACAATCAAATGAACTCTCAGCTCAAGTGAAAAATCGAAAATGAAGAGTTACACAATTTTCATTTTGCAAGAGCAGCAAAGCAGTAAATGCACGGGTTTGGGCTCAGCAGTCAGAAACCCAGAAATGCTGTGCATTGTGAGCCACAGAGAGAGCCTGAGACCTTATGAGTGTGATTTGTAAGAAGTAGGTTAAGACGTGACTTGAAGGGCTGCATTATGAGAGTCTAAGCATGATGAGCACGTAACCCCCAGGAATATGTGTGTGTGTGTGTGTGTGTGTGTGCGCACACGTGTGTGCGTGTGTTTGTGTGTGTGAGAGGGGTGTATACGTACAGTATACTGTATTGTATGTGTGTCTGTGTTGCACGCGGATGGACACACACACACACACACACACACACACACACACACACACACACACACACACCACACACACACACACACAGAGTACACTCTTGTATCCATGTGCGTTGCGTGTACAAATTAAGCATTTTGTGCAGGCTACACTGTGTGAGTGTTTGCGTGTCCGAGTGTGCATGCATGGTGTGTGTGTTGTGGGCATGACATATTTAGATGCAATGGGTGCAGCCATGCAGAAATGTACACACCAGCCAGGGAGAACACACACACACACACACACACACACACACACACACACACACATACAGAGAAATGTACACACCAGCCAGGGAGAACGTTAGCAAACATGGCAGACTAGCTGAAAATGCTGCAACTACAGTAGAGCATCACGTTAACACATTCTGACCTGAGATCAGATTCTAAAAAGGTCTTCTACATCCTGACAGTTTTCTGAAAAAGCTATGTTTCTATGTCAGTCGTTCTTCGATTTTTCAAAAATAGCAGATCTACAAGCTCGTAGCGCGCCACTCGGTGGCGCGCTATGAGCTTGTAGATCTGCTATTTTTTAATAGCTAAAGCATAACATAATGCTAACACCAAAAGACCGCCCGAAATGGGTTAAATACCTCGCTCTCTATCTCTTTCTGTTTCGTTTTGTGTCTTTCTTTCTAGTCAGACTGTGCCGTTTCCTTCACATCTATGTCTGTTTCATCAGCTTGCACTCTTTGTACCTGTCAGTGTTGCCATGTCTCCTCTCATGTCTTCCATGCTCTCTCTAATCTCTCTCTCTCTCTCATTCTCCATTTGTATTATAAATAATAATTCATTATCTGCACCTCCTTTTTGTCCTTTTCTATCATGTCTGTCTGTCTCTCTGTCCCTCCATCCATGTCCCTCTCCCTGTCTCGTCCCATTGGTGCAGCGACCCCGTCACCTTTCCCAGCAGTGGAATTTGACGTGTCTCGGTAGCACTGTTTTCTGACAAGATGGCTGACAGCGTGCTTTTTCCATCTCGCCTTGAAGCAAAATAAAAATCTCCCTTCATCGACAGTATGTGTCACGCACACGCACACACACACACACACACACACACACACACACACACACACACACACACACACACACACACACACACACACACACACACACACACACACACACACACGTGTTTTCATGCAATTCTAATGCTGTAAACCAGAGTAATCTAGTAAGAGAGTGG
Source organism: Electrona antarctica (assembly GCF_951216825.1). NCBI lineage: Eukaryota > Metazoa > Chordata > Actinopteri > Myctophiformes > Myctophidae > Electrona > Electrona antarctica. The sequence continues at coordinate 8,554,899 of NC_136798.1, read as the reverse complement.
CGACACGCTTTGATCTCGTCGCAAAGCGGGCGCCTATGGGATATAGTTCCAAACCATTGGAACTATCCCATTGAGATATAATGAGCACTTCCGCATTCCATTGTTGTAATGGGAGTCAACGCTAGTGTCGCCACTCTCTTACTAGATTACTCTGGCTGTAACAATGTGTCTACTAGAGACTCTCTTAGTTACTAGATTACTCTGGCTGTAACAATGTGTCTACTAGAGACTCTCTTAGTTACTAGATTACTCTGGCTGTAACAATGTGTCTACTAGAGACTCTCTTAGTTACTAGATCACTCTGGCTGTAACAATGTGTCTACTAGAGACTCTCTTAGTTACTAGATTACTCTGGCTGTAACAATGTGTCTACTAGAGACTCTCTTAGTTACTAGATTACTCTGGCTGTAACAATGTGTCTACTAGAGACTCTCTTAGTTACTAGATCACTCTGGCTGTAACAATGTGTCTACTAGAGCAGCACATTGCCTTGGACAGCTAGACAGAGGACGGACTAGAGCAGCACATTGCCTTGGACAGCTAGACAGAGGACGGACTAGAGCAGCACATTGCCTTGGACAGCTAGACAGAGGACGGACTGTCCTTGTGTTGTTCCTTGAAAGGTTAAGGACACTTGAGCGCATGTTGAGCTAATGATGTGTTCATCTTACATAAAGAAATGTCTACAGCAGTGGTTCCCAAAGTGGGGTCCGGGGACCCCCAGGGGTCCTTGAGGGAGTTCCAGGGGAGACCCAGCTAAATGATAATTTGTAACCAAATGGACCCTTATGGGTCTGTAACTCAGAGAGTGTACAAATGGAACCAAATGGACCCTAGCGGGTCCATTTGGTTCCATTTGTACACTCTCAGAGTTAAATTAACCGTGGTTTTACAATATAAATTGGGGTACCAGAGATAGAAATGCCATTACATCGGGGATCCGTAGCATAATGCGTGTGAAACTGGGGGTCCTTGAAATTAATATGTTTCGGAATCACTGCTAGAGCCGTAAAAATCCTCCCCTATCGGGGTCACTGGCATATGTTTTCAAGGGGGTGCAGAATATAGCCTATGCTGCATATATAAGCCATATTCAGCGTCATATATGTGCAATGTATGTCCCTATATAGCTTATGCAATTTATATTTCCATGTGGGGGGGGGGGGGGGGGGGGGGGGGGGGTGGTGTCAGCTAGGTCAGGAGGTAACAGGGGGTGCATGGCCAAAAAGGTTTGGGAACCGCTGGTCTACAGTATCTAATGTATCTAACAACATAACAGTATATGTACTGTTTATTGATGTCTTAACCCATTTTGGGCGAGAACCCCTTTTGGTGTTAGCATTATGCTATGCTTTAGCTATTGAAAAATAGCAGATCTACAAGCTCATAGCGCGCCACCGAGTGGCGCGCTACGAGCTTGTAGGTCTGCTATTTTTGAAAAATCGAAGAACGACTGACATATAGAAACATATAGCTTTTTCAGAAAACTGTCAGGATGTAGAAGACATTTTTAGAATCTGATCTCAGGTCAGAATGGGGTAACAGTATACTGTATGTACTGTTTATTGATGTCTTAATTTACACTTAGATATCAATTTGTAGCGGTGCATGCATTTGATTTACAACTGGTATGTATAGTAGCTGGGTAGCTATTTCATTTCTGCCTCTCAGGAATGGAGGTCATTGGTCCTGGCAACAGTTTGGAATACAAAAATACGGAATATGAACGCAATTAATGCTCAATATCAAACATGAACGCACGTCCATGTATTCCCTTCCTAATTTTGCAGTTGAAAGGCTTATAATTGGATGTAAATTATCAGCCAGGAAATTCCAGCAACTGCACACGCTGGAGAAAAAATGATTCTCGCGCGGCTGCCTCGCGTGCCTGCACGTCATTCCCCCTTGAGTTAACCGGTCATCTGGGACGCATGGGGATCTAACGGCGTGTTAGAACTGGCAGGAAATGGGCATTTTCTTGGTCCTAAATGAATGGAAAACAGAAGCTACACGCCCCCCTCTCAGCAACATGAGAGAGTGGTTGGCCCCACAGAGCAGCACAATGCCCTTGCTCTGGCAGAGACATTATGCAGATGATATGTTAATGAAGTCATCCCATTTAGTTCTGCTGCTCAGGGTGCGTTCATGTGCTCTGGGACTATAATCAACCACCGATCAACCACCGATCAGCCCTGCCTGCGTGCGTGCGTGCGTGCGTGCGTGCGTGCGTGCGTGCGTGCGTGCGTGCGTGCGTGCGTGCGTTGCCTGCGTGCGTGCGTGCGTGCGTGCGTGCGTTGCCTGCGTGCATGCGTGCGTGCGTGCGTGCGTGCGTGCGTGCGTGCGTTGCCTGCGTGCGTGCGTGCGTGCGTGCGTGCGTGCGTGCGTGCGTGCGTGCGTGCGTGCGTGCGTGCGTGCGTGCGTGCGTGCGTGCGTGCGTGCGTGCGTGAGTGCGCAACACAGCTGCAGCTAATAAAATGTATAATCGGTGTTAGACTTAGGTCGTGCAAGCATGGACGATACTGTTGACTACTGTCTATGCTTGCACACATCGCACATGCAATCATGGCTCTGGGCATGTTTCCTGCATCATACGATGCTCGGCTCGCACACAGGCTCGCAAACATAAACATAAACACACAATACATAAACAGATACATCGTTCTCCAACGTAACTGCCATGCCTTCTCTATGAATTTTCCTAAAACAAAAACCTCACAGCCAACTTAACATACATTCAGACATCCAAAACAAATCTGGGTTCCTATCCTGGATTGTTTTTCTTACGTCATGGTACAGTGGAAAACAAAACGAGACTGATCCTGCACTCCCAGGCCACAGTCGCTGCTCCTCGGGCAGTGGCAGTATGTCTGCCCACCTCCACTGCCAGAGGCATGCCTGCACATCTGACATGCCCGTTTGTGTTAGCTGTGGCCCAGTTGCTTCAGCCTGCCATGTATCACCTTTCTGCAGTTTCAAACTTCTGCTGTTTTTAACCTGTATGTGTACACAAAGTACAACATTGGCCTAGGGTTCCATGGCCCGTGTGTGTGTGTGTGTGTGTGTGTGTGTGTGTGTGTGTGTGTGTGTGTGTGTGTGTGTGTGTGTGTGTGTGTGTGTGTGTGTGTGTGTGTGTGTGTGTGTGTGTGTGTGTGTGTGTGTGTGTGTGCGAGCACGCGCGGCATGCATACACCACAAACATGCAGTTATGCACGCTGTTGTGTATTAAAGAGTGACACGCACACACGATTGGACGTAGAACCAACACTGCTTTACGTCTAGTCTCTTGTCTCAGTACAGAACAGACTCCCTTGTTATTTCGCTCGCTCTGTGTATTACGTAAGCATCCCATAATAACCAGTCTCTTAAAGGCATCTTAAAGGGGCATTCCACTCATTTTCAACATTTTACTATGTCATTAATATACCTTAGAGCTGTTGTGTGGAAATAATAAAAAAGTCCCCCCATTCTGTGTTTCCTAGAACTAGAGGTCTGAAAAAAATCATTAACATGGTGAAACACATCTTGATGATGTCATCAAGATGTGTTTCACCATGTTAATGATTTTTTTCATAATTACAGTTCTAGGTAACACAGAATGGGGGGACTTTTTTATTATTTCCACACAACAGCTCTAAGGTATATTAATGACATAGTAAAATGTTGAAAATGGGTGGTTTTCCCCTTTAACCATTATCTGCAAACCCCATATAACACAGTGTCCATATTATTAGAACATAACACACCGTACACACGCTACACACACATGTACATTTATTAAGGTCGGACCTACACACAATGCACTACACTGTTGTGTTATTTGTAGTGTACGCGTGGGTGTGCGTGTATATACAAGGTTTCCGCAATGCCTCTAAAATCCTAAACCCAATAATTTGTGTGTTGAGCTCCTTAATGATTCTATTTTCATTGGTTTCTGTGGTTTTGGGCCATTCTGAGTGGAGTGGATTGATTGCAAGTTGCTGCGAATCAAACCCCCCTCTTGCTCCACTGCACTCGCTCGACATCAGATATGCATTTCTGCCGTGCAGTTTCTGTGCACTTCCAGCTACTGTGTGCTGTCACAACAAATGAACTGAGTGCACTGTAACAGCCATGTGGAACATTTCATATATATACAGTATATATATATATATATATATATATATATTGCGTGCGTGCGTGCGTGTGTGTGTGCCCAATGCATTTAGGCATGTGCACATGATCAAGATGATATGCTACTGTTTAACAGTAGCATATCATCTTGATCATGTGCATGGGTTGAACTTTAACCCATTTTGACCTGAGATCAGATTCTAAAAATGTCTTCTACATCCTGACAGTTTTCTGAAAAAGCTATGTTTCTATGTCAGTCGTTCTTCGATTTTTCAAAATAGCAGATCTACAAGCTCGTAGCGCGCCACCGAGTGGCGCGCTATGAGCTTGTAGATCTGCTATTTTTCAATAGCTAAAGCATAACATAATGCTAACACCAAAAGGGGTTCGATCCGCCCAAAATGGGTTAAAACAAGCATCAGAATGGGGAGGAAATGTGACCCTACTATACCCGAAAGTCTCAGCAGCAATTGAGACCAGGCAATGTTTTTCCAATCTTCTATTGTCCAAATTTGGTGAACCTGATTGCGAACTGTACCCTCACTTTCCTGTTCTTAGCTGACAGGAGAGGCACTCTGTGGTCTTCCGCTGCCGTAGCCCATTTGCCTAAAGTTTTGAGGCGTTGTGCTTTCAGAGATGCATACCTCAGTTGTTATACAAGTGGTTATTTGACTGACTGTTGCCTTTCTATCATCATCAAAACAGTCTGGCCATTCTTATCTGACCTCTGGCATCAACACCTGTGGCATTGTTTGCCCACAGAACTGCTGCTCGCTAGATTCCTTTACCCTGCAGACCATTCTCTGTCAACTCTATAGATGGTTGTGCATGAAAATCCCAGTAGATCAGCAGCATCTGGCACCAATCAACCATGCCACGTTCAAAGTCGCCTTTCTTCCCCATTCGGATATACTTGATTTTTGTTTCTCAATTATTATGTTCTTTCTTCTTTTGGCTATTTATTTGCCGTTGCTCTTTTACTTAGATCATCTCAACCCTGCTCTTCCACTGTCGCACTGTGCTTCCACGTCCTCTCTTTCACCTTTTTCTCCTCAGCCACCCGCGTCCCCCACTCTATCACTCAACTATGCATGGTCATTCTTCACACTTCTACTCTCTCTCTCTCTCTCTCTGTCTCTCTCTGTCTCTCTCTCTCATATAAGTTTTAGGTGTCTCCATCCCTCATACCCCTATATCTCCCCTCCCCTCAGCTTCCATCCACCTCTCATATCTCTGGGATATGCAGTCATGAGTTATCAGTTCATTGTTCAATTATGGATGTGTGTGTGGCGCCGTCGAACCGTCACTCCGTCTAGCCTCTGCCTGTCTCTCTTCCTCTGTACCACTTCCAGCAGCTGGTATGACAACGCGCTGCTGGTATAGCTGTTTGGTCACTTCGGCATGTGGTTAGTTGGCCTGTTGGCCTGTTAGACAGGTGGTTGAGTGGCTAGTCCTGTTGGCCTGTTAGACAGGTGGTTGGGGGGCTATAGTCAACTGGTCGGGTGGCTGGATGTCCAGTTGGGTAGGTGGTTAGTTGGCCTGTTGGCCTGTTAGACAGGTGGTTGAGTGGCTATAGTCAACTGGTCGGGTGGCTGGATGTCCAGTTGGGTAGGTGGTTGGGTGGGTGGGTGTGTGGTTGCATTGCTGGTTGTCTGCTTAGTTGGCTGGCTGGGTGGGTGGCAGCTTGGTCTGTTTGGACTGGTTTCATGGCTGAATGAACAGTTAGGTGGGTAGCTATATAGATGGTTGAAGGAGTGTTACTGTAGGTGGGTGGTTGGGTAGCTGGTTGGAGGAGTGTTACTGTAGGTGGGTGGTTGGGTAGCTATATAGATGGTTGAAGGAGTGTTACTGTAGGTGGGTGGTTGGGTAGCTGGTTGGAGGAGTGTTACTGTAGGTGGGTGGTTGGGTAGCTATATAGATGGTTGGAGGAGTGTTACTGTAGGTGGGTGGTTGGGTAGCTGGTTGGAGGAGTGTTACTGTAGGTGGGTGGTTGGGTAGCTGGTTGGAGGAGTGTTACTGTAGGTGGGTGGTTGGGTAGCTATATAGATGGTTGGAGGAGTGTTACTGTAGGTGGGTGGTTGGGTAGCTGGTTGGAGGAGTGTTACTGTAGGTGGGTGGTTGGGTAGCTGGTTGGAGGAGTGTTACTGTAGGTGGGTGGTTGGGTAGCTATATAGATGGTTGGAGGAGTGTTACTGTAGGTGGGTGGTTGGGTAGCTGGTTGGAGGAGTGTTACTGTAGGTGGGTGGTTGGGTAGCTGGTTGGAGGAGTGTTACTGTAGGTGGGTGGTTGGGTAGCTGGTTGGAGTGTTACTGTAGGTGGGTGGTTGGGTAGCTGGTTGGAGGAGTGTTACTGTAGGTGGGTGGTTGGGTAGCTATATAGATGGTTGGAGGAGTGTTACTGTAGGTGGGTGGTTGGGTAGCTGGTTGGAGGAGTGTTACTGTAGGTGGGTGGTTGGGTAGCTGGTTGGAGGAGTGTTACTGTAGGTGGGTGGTTGGGTAGCTATATAGATGGTTGAAGGAGTGTTACTGTAGGTGGGTGGTTGGGTAGCTGGTTGGAGGAGTGTTACTGTAGGTGGGTGGTTGGGTAGATATAGATGGTTGGAGGAGTGTTACTGTAGGTGGGTGGTTGGGTAGATATAGATGGTTGGAGGAGTGTTACTGTAGGTGGGTGGTTGGGTAGCTAGCTGGCTGGAGGAGTGTTACTGTAGGTGGGTGGTTGGGTAGCTATATAGATGGTTGGAGGAGTGTTACTGTAGGTGGGTGGTTGGGTAGCTATATAGATGGTTGGAGGAGTGTTACTGTAGGTGGGTGGTTGGGTAGCTAGCTGGCTGGAGGAGTGTTACTGTAGGTGGGTGGTTGGGTAGCTAGCTGGCTGGAGGAGTGTTACTGTAGGTGGGTGGTTGGGTAGCTATATAGATGGTTGGAGGAGTGTTACTGTAGGTGGGTGGTTGGGTAGCTATATAGATGGTTGGAGGAGTGTTACTGTAGGTGGGTGGTTGGGTAGCTAGCTGGCTGGAGGAGTGTTACTGTAGGTGGGTGGTTGGGTAGCTAGCTGGCTGGAGGAGTGTTACTGTAGGTGGGTGGTTGGGTAGCTATATAGATGGTTGGAGGAGTGTTACTGTAGGTGGGTGGTTGGGTAGCTATATAGATGGTTGGAGGAGTGTTACTGTAGGTGGGTGGTTGGGTAGCTAGCTGGCTGGAGGAGTGTTACTGTAGGTGGGTGGTTGGGTAGCTAGCTGGCTGGAGGAGTGTTACTGTAGGTGGGTGGTTGGGTAGCTATATAGATGGTTGGAGGAGTGTTACTGTAGGTGGGTGGTTGGGTAGCTATATAGATGGTTGGAGGAGTGTTACTGTAGGTGGGTGGTTGGATAGCTATATAGATGGTTGGAGGAGTGTTACTGTAGGTGGGTGGTTGGGTAGCTAGCTGGCTGGAGGAGTGTTACTGTAGGTGGGTGGTTGGGTAGCTATATAGATGGTTGGAGGAGTGTTACTGTAGGTGGGTGGTTGGGTAGCTATATAGATGGTTGGAGGAGTGTTACTGTAGGTGGGTGGTTGGGTAGCTGGTTGGAGGAGTGTTACTGTAGGTGGGTGGTTGGGTAGCTATATAGATGGTTGGAGGAGTGTTACTGTAGGTGGGTGGTTGGGTAGCTATATAGATGGTTGGAGGAGTGTTACTGTAGGTGGGTGGTTGGGTAGCTGGTTGGAGGAGTGTTACTGTAGGTGGGTGGTTGGGTAGCTATATAGATGGTTGGAGGAGTGTTACTGTAGGTGGGTGGTTGGGTAGCTATATAGATGGTTGGAGGAGTGTTACTGTAGGTGGGTGGTTGGGTAGCTGGTTGGAGGAGTGTTACTGTAGGTGGGTGGTTGGGTAGCTATATAGATGGTTGGAGGAGTGTTACTGTAGGTGGGTGGTTGGGTAGCTGGTTGGAGGAGTGTTACTGTAGGTGGGTGGTTGGGTAGCTGGTTGGAGGAGTGTTACTGTAGGTGGGTGGTTGGGTAGCTGGTTGGAGTGTTACTGTAGGTGGGTGGTTGGGTAGCTGGTTGGAGGAGTGTTACAGTAGGTGGGTGGTTGGGTAGCTGGTTGGAGGAGTGTTACTGTAGGTGGGTGGTTGGGTAGCTGGTTGGAGGAGTGTTACTGTAGGTGGGTGGTTGGGTAGCTGGTTGGAGGAGTGTTACTGTAGGTGGGTGGTTGGGTAGCTGGTTGGAGGAGTGTTACTGTAGGTGGGTGGTTGGGTAGCTGGTTGGAGGAGTGTTACTGTAGGTGGGTGGTTGGGTAGCTGGTTGGAGTGTTACTGTAGGTGGGTGGTTGGGTAGCTGGTTGGAGGAGTGTTACAGTAGGTGGGTGGTTGGGTAGCTGGTTGGAGGAGTGTTACTGTAGGTGGGTGGTTGGGTAGCTGGTTGGAGGAGTGTTACTGTAGGTGGGTGGTTGGGTAGCTGGTTGGAGGAGTGTTACTGTAGGTGGGTGGTTGGGTAGCTATATAGATGGTTGGAGGAGTGTTACTGTAGGTGGGTGGTTGGGTAGCTGGTTGGAGGAGTGTTACTGTAGGTGGGTGGTTGGGTAGCTGGTTGGAGGAGTGTTACTGTAGGTGGGTGGTTGGGTAGCTATATAGATGGTTGAAGGAGTGTTACTGTAGGTGGGTGGTTGGATAGCTATATAGATGGTTGGAGGAGTGTTACTGTAGGTGGGTGGTTGGGTAGCTAGCTGGCTGGAGGAGTGTTACTGTAGGTGGGTGGTTGGGTAGCTATATAGATGGTTGGAGGAGTGTTACTGTAGGTGGGTGGTTGGGTAGCTATATAGATGGTTGGAGGAGTGTTACTGTAGGTGGGTGGTTGGGTAGCTGGTTGGAGGAGTGTTACTGTAGGTGGGTGGTTGGGCTGACTGACGGTTGGCCATTAGCTGCACACTCCTGGACTAGGAGTGTCCCCTCCAGCTGGGCAGAAGAAGCTTGAAATAGTCTCTTTGTCCGCTCATGACTAAATCATTTGGGCCGCTTCGCACTTTACTAGATCTCTTTTAACTCCCCTTGTTTTGTGCAGTTCAGCTGAAGTTCAGTCCCGTCATTCTACCTCTCTCTCTCTCTCTCTCTCTCTCTCTCTCTCTCTCTCTGCTCATCTTCTCCGTATCCACCCTCTCTTCTCCCTCCTTTCTAATCTCTCCTTTCTTCCTCGGCTGTGCTACCTGTTCCCTTTCCACGCTACTTCCTGACCCGGGCCCTCCCCTCCTGTCCCCTCCTCCTCATTCTCCCCCCGAAGCCTTATGAAAATAAAACATCTCCTCAGCCTTTCATTCTTTCTTTCTTTCTTTCTTTCTTTCTTTCTTTCTTTCACTCTTTTGTTTCCCTTTCCTTTTATTCCTCTTTTAATTTGTATGTAGTTCATTGAATAATTGATTCCGCTACACCAGGTGAATCTTCAAGTACGCTCCTCCTGCATACCCATTAACCCCCATCGCTTCAGCCTTCTGACTGACGCTCCTCCTGAGAGACGCCGAGAGGCTCTTCATAGCGTTTGATCATCTTCTGCCTTTCAGGGGCCACGCGTTTGCCTCCGTGTCCTGCAAATTATGTATAGCAGATGCATCGCATGCCCAGAAAGAGCGAGAGAGAATTGCGTCAACTCCTTGCAGATATTCTACATGAACGTGGTCGTGACATATACGTTATTGCATTTGTACCTTTTAACCCATGCTGCGCGGGAACCACTTTTGGTGTTTTAAGCATTATGTTTTTTTATTGAAAAATAGCAGATCTGCTTGTAGATCTGCTGTTTTTGGAAATATCGTGAAAATGTGGCACAAAAAATTGAATATATATTATTTCAGAGCGAACGTTTTTAACTCAAATCTTTGCTTCTGGGGGGGGTCCCTGGAACAACATATGATCATAAGATGGGGGTCGGTGGCCAAATACAGATAACCCTTGACACAAAAAAGGTTGAGCAGCACCACTGACATAGAAACATAAGGTTTTTCAGAAAACTATCATGATTTAGAAGGCATTTGTAGAACCGTCCTCAGGTCTAAATGGGTTAAATCCAAGCTTATAATGTACGACTGACATTAATTTGCATAACTGTACTGTACGTGTGCAGTGTGCACGTGTGCTTGTTGCCGGGTATATATATATGATCCTATTGATCCCCAGGGTGTTGGCTCTTTTTGAAGAGTGACAGATCTGCAGGAGCCAATAATTAGCTGGTAATTGCCTGATCAGTTGCATGTATAATATGCTGAGCAGGCCAGATTTGCTGTCACTGGAAATTGTGCAACCCGAGATCTCCTGCCACGATCACCAGACTGCTAATGAGAAGGGTAATACTGTTGGAAGGAATAGGAGGGAAAAACCTGTACAATGTATTAATATTTCAATTTAAGTATTTAATATGAATAATGATAATGCATATTAATGAAACGATTATAATCTGGAGTTTACAAGAGGTGGCAGCGATGACAAGGAAGGATAGTAAAGGTGTTAACCCATTTTGGGCGGGAACCCCTTTTGGTGTCTTTAGCTATTGAAAAATAGCAGATCTACAAGCTCATAGCGCGCCACCGAGTGGCGCGCTACGAGCTTGTAGGTCTGCTATTTTTGAAAAATCGAAGAACCACTGACATAGAAACATAGCTTTTTCAGAAAACTGTCAGGATGTAGAAGACATTTTTAGAATCTGATCTCAGGTCAAAATGGGTTAATAACCGTGCTCATTGTAACCTTGGGACCGTTCCTGAATTTAAATATCCAATTAGAATGTTTCTTTGTTGTTGTTTTGTTTTTTTTTACAACTTTGGAAGTCAATCATAGCCTACTGGAATGGAATATGAAAACATGGTCTCATGACTACATGAGACCATGCGTGTAGTGAGTTTTTTTGGCAACATTTCTAGAGCAGCATTTCTATGTGTTTTGAAGAAAATGCTAAATGTAGCGATGCATGCCTAGGGAGTTGCGTCGTGATCCAAGGAACCCAGGATCCAAGGAACCCAGGGGGAAAACATGAAGCAGGTTGTTATAGCGGCACCATTCTTCCTTCTGCTACTGGAAGTGTGCGGGTAAACTAATGTTTCGCAGAAATCGGACGCTGCGTTCACTCCGTTCAGGTTTTGTACCAAAACAGGCCAGTCATAGCCAATCGGAAAATAATCTAGCAGATGCATCTTGATATTGTGAACCAAGAGAAAATGTGTACCGACAAACTCTAACTTGAAGAAAACGCAAAATGGGTGGAAAAGCTTTATTGTACTACCTGTGGTTCAAGAGTTATAGGGCAAAACATGAAGCGGCCAGTTAGTTATTTTTTGTGTGTTTGTGTGTTTTTTTTGTGTGTTTGTGTGTTTTATTTGTGTGTGTGTTTTTAAGCGGCTAGTTACACCGGCCTTCGGCCATCTGGCCCGGCAGAGACAATAATACCTTTGGGATGGTGCGTATTGATGCCTTTCTCAAGGTGTCTGATAGCTGTGGGAATGTGTGTGGTGTTTGTGTGTGAAAGGTTTCCCTTTCAGCTCATATACAGGGATTGGATCAGCCATTGAGTGATCACAGGTCCGCTTCATCATGTCTTTAAACCCGTAGAGTCAACAGCGTTACATAATGACCATATTGTTGAGCTGACCTGCCGAGGAGGTCCCTCTGGAGCCTTCTCTGATCGCTAGCACGTTCAGGGATGTCCCTGACATCCCTGAGATCAGTGACGGGGGGTTGTGTGTGTGCACGTGCGTGCGTGTGTGTGTGTGTGTGTGTGCGTGCGTGTGCATGTGTGCACGTGCATGCACGCGCCAGAGTCACCAAAGGCTCATTCTTGTGAGAAATCAATACTGCTTTCAAGCATGACGCCATTACAACACAGTCAGGCCTCAAGTGGGCCAGTGGAGAGGCATGACGGGGCCACAGGCACTTTGTTAAGGGCTTAGGCGTGTGGGTGTGTGTGTGTGTGTGTGTGTGTGTGTGTGTGTGTGTGGGTGTGTGTGTTTTTGTTGAGTTGGTATGTATACTATATATAGCCACTGCATATATATATATATATATATACATCTCTGTCTCTCTCCTCTCCCTCCCAACACGGCCATAGCAGATGGCTGCCCACCCTAGAGCCTGTGCGTCTGCCTGAGGTTCATTCACATTAAAGGGGAGTTTTTCCCTTGCCACCGTTGCAGGAAATGCTTGCTCAGGGCAGGGGAGCTAGCTAGGGGACAACGTTTGGTCCCAGCCTGCTCTATATGTAAAGTGTCATCAGACAACTTGTAATTTGCCACTTTAATACAATTGAATGCAATTGAACGCGACGTGAATACACGTGTAGTGGCATTGGGGTTCATGAGTTATACCTGGTAATATGCATTTGTTTTTGTTTAGTTTGGTGTCTTCCTCATTCAGGGCTCTGGTATAGCCTCAGGGAAGAAAACGTTCTGAATCTCTTGGGTATAAACCCAGTCTGTCAACAGACCTACAAGTGGGAGTGTATGGACGTATATGTTCAATATACAGTCTCTAGTCTAGGCAGTTATCCTTAACGGGCATCTGTCAAAGTTCTGTCTGTTCTGTGTGTGTGTGTGTGTGTGTGTGTGTGTGTGTGCGCGTGTGTGTGTGTGTGTGTGTGTGTGTGTGTGTGTGTGTGCGTGCGCGCGTGTGTGTGTGTGTGTGTGTGTGTGTGTGTGTGTGTGCGTGTGCGTGCGTCAGGGGACATATCTCAGCTAAGTGAAGGTGATATGCTAGCCAGGGGAACACTTTTGTCACCACCTACTTGACACACCCAGTGGGTGAGAGACTGCAGAATAGCTCTGACCTTCCGTTGACCTGACGTGTATAACAACCAACTGTCATAGATGCTTGCGGCGTGTGTGTGTGTGTGTGTGTGTGTGTGTGTGTGTGTGTGTGTGTGTGTGTGTGTGTGTGTGTGTGTGGGGGGGGGGGGGGGGGGGGTGTATCGTATCACGGTATTATCACCTTCGTCCTTGGACATACAATCACGTGTCAAACATTTTGTGTCCTGTGTGTATACAGTATATGCCTGCTAGCTAAAATTGATTGTCTGTGTGTGTGTGTGTGTGTGTGTGTGTGTGTGTGTGTGTGTGTGTGTGTGTGTGTGTGTGTGTTAATAGTACAATAGTCTTCATCCTCGTATATGTCGACATGCGCGCTCTTGTTGTCTGGGACATTATTGTGTAACCTGCCTGCCTGTGTGCATGTGTGCATGTGCGTGCGTGCGTGCGTGCGTGCGTGCGTGCGTGCGTGCGTGCGTGCGTGCAACGCGTGAGAGTGATGGAGAGAGTTTCTTTCTGAATTATAGAGCGTGTTGTCTTCCTCACAGATCAGCAGAGTAGGTGATGTCACAGCCAATGTCACAGCCTTCATGCATAATTGCTTTACTTTGTCTTTGCCAACGGCTGCGTACAGTCCAAATCCGCATCTGATTGTTTCCACTCTTTCTGCTCGCTCTATCTCTCTCTCTCTCTCCTCTCTGTTTCTCTTCATCTTTCTTTTCTCTATCGTTCTTTCACTCCCCCCCCCCCCCCCCCCCCCTCTCTCTCTCTCTCTCTCTCTCTCTCTCTCTCGATCTTTTCTCTCAGTCCATCGCTCACTTTCCTTATCGCTCTCTCTCAATCTCGCGGCCTCGCATGCAATCCCTCTCTCTCCCCATTAGTCTCATTATCTTGTCTTGCAGACAAAGAGAATAGAAAGCACAGAGCATATTGAGTGTAGCGGGGGGGCATATAGAGGATTCTCCGTAAAATGACTTTAATTTCTGTTGGGACTAGGTTATTCATTCTCCCATAGACATTATTAGACACATTCTGGACGGGAACCCCTTTTGGTGTATTAAGCATTATGTTATACTTTAGCCGTTGAAAAATACCAGATCTGCTATTGTAGATCTGCTATTTTTGAAAAATCGTAAAAAGGTGGCGCAATTCTTTGAATATATATTCTTTCAGAGCGAACGTTTTTAACTAAAATCTTCTGGTGGGGTGCCTGAATTTGAAACTACATATTTTCAGATGGGGGTCTGCGGCCAAATACAGATAATTCTGGGGGTCCTTGACGTGAAAAAGGTTGAGCACCACTGACATAGAAACATAGGTTTTCAGAAAACTGTCAAGATTCAGAAGGCATTTGTAGAATCGTCCTTAAGTCACTCATGCACAGTTCTTCATAACACAGTATTTTACAGTCCTTAAGTCACTCATGCACAGTTCTTCATAACACAGTATTTTACAGTCCTTAAGTCACTCATGCACAGTTCTTCATAACACAGTATTTTACAGTCCTTAAGTCACTCATGCACAGTTCTTCATAACACAGTATTTTACAGTGACACTGCCAAAGATTGGAAATATATATATATTTTTTCAACTGATTTCATCCAATCAGTTAACTGCAGATAACTGAGAATAGGCCGTGGCACACAATTAGTGAGTCATAAATACACACATCTTCCCATGGTGTATGCCCAGAATAGTCCCGTACAATCAAATGAGGTCTCGTGTGTGTGCGTGTGTGCGTGCCTGTGTGCATGTGTATGCGTGCGTGCATGCATGTGTGCAAGTTAGAGACGGTTAGAGAGAGCGCTAGTGAGTGAGAATGTATGCGTGTGTGCAAGTGAGAGACAGGGAGAGAGAGAGAGTGAGTGAGAATGTGCCGGTGCTGAGAGGCATGCGGTGAGTGAAGGTGGAGTGTCTCATGGTTAAATGATGGGGGGCCCACTCGGACCCTCACAGGGCTTTCAAACACTAAGTAATTGGTTTTCCTGGCAGAATGGGGCCACGACCACAGCTTCAGGGGCCAGTATGAGCTCATGTACATTATAGCTCAGGAGGACCAGTCGTCAGACACACTGTCCTGCCACTGTGCCACACCACATTCCATATCTCCCTCTGTGTGTCAGACACACTGTCCTGCCACTGTGCCACACCACATTCCATATCTCCCTCTGTGTGTCAGACACACTGTCCTGCCACTGTGCCACACCACATTTCATATCTCCCTCTGTGTGTCAGACACACTGTCCTGCCACTGTGCCACACCACATTTCATATCTCCCTCTGTGTGTCAGAGGTGGGCTGTGGACAGTTCAGACACACTGTCCTGCCACTGTCCTGCCACAAGTAAAATAAGATTTGAAACCTTGTTATTGTTCATTGATGAAGAGAACAATGGATCCTATAGGCCACTTGAGCATGCCAACTTTCCAGGGAGAGAACGGCTGTAGTTTCTAAGCCTACCTTCTATATCAGTGGTTCCCAGTGGTCACTGAGCATCATGAAGGTACTAGTCTGAGCTAACGTGTTAGGTTTCTGGTCTAGAGGGGCGTGTCGCGCATGAGATTTGCGCACGCCTTGATTGGTTCACCGATCTGTCCGTCAGCCCCGGCCCCTCCTCTGCTTGACGTTTCTTCCTAGGGGGGAGTTTTTCGTTACCACTGGCAACTTGTTGTGATTTGACAATTTAATTTAATTGAATGTGTAGATTATCCATTAGGCTACTTGAAATAATTTTGAAATCTTTTGTGGTTAAGTGGTTAAAAAGTCCCAACAATTTCCCAATATAAACAAAGTGATAGTGTCACCAAATATCACACTATGACACTGTAACTTAGAGGGATAAAATAATATGTATGTTTTCACTTCATCCCGAAGATGGAAAGATTGAATTCTGCAGTGTTTGGAAGCCTTAAAATCCCTAATGGCTTCAAATTGACAGTGACACCAGAAATTGGTAAGGCTATTGATTTAGCTTTTCAGTCCACGAGCGTCTACTCTTAGTGTGGGTGTCCCGTTTCACAGTGGCGTGCTGATGTCCTCTCCTCGGCTGGCAGTGTGAGCCTCAAATTAATCTGCTATGTGAGATGGTGTGTGTACTTGTGAGCCATGCAGTAACACACAACAATGCACGTCTGCGTTTTTTCCTTTTTTATTTTTGACTGGGACTCTAAGGCACCCGTATAGCTTCGCTCTGCCTTCATATTATCTTACCGTTCGATTAGCTGTTAGCGCGGCAGAAATAATGCCTCGTCTCTCTTAATCTAGGCGCTCTCCGTGGTTTTGATCTGATGGATATACTACGCGCTTCATTTCTGACCTCTCATTCAAAATATGAATGCTTTGGAGCTTCTAGCGATATAATAGACTCGAGACCAAGTACAGCTAACAAAATATTTCTCCAGTTTTCTTCCGGATTGTTTCCGGGGGGGGGGGCTTCAGAGTAAAAGCGGCCATGTCTTTCCGGCTCCCCAGAGCTCCTATTTTGAAGGAATCCCGGCACCGATTGTGTTAAGAAGCGTGTATGCTGGAATGAACTCAGGAACACACACGCACGCACACATGCACATTTTAAATATGTATGTATGTCTGCAAGTACTAGAACGCCTTGTACACAAAGGACATAAACACTACCAACCAATGCCGGAACAAACATAGGAAAAGAGCCAGAGAGACACACACACACACACATGCAGTGTGTGCGCGAGCTGCTGTCTTTACGTGTGCAGCCGCAGTGGAGCTGGCTGGTACTGCAGCTGGTTGAGGTTAGCCCTGCCTGAGGCGCAGGGAAAAGAAAAAGGCTTTATATATACATTGGCCTACATGCCACTGCCTCTGCTGGGAGGCTGTCAAGCTACATTTAAGACGGATAGAGGAGCTTTCAATAGGAGACAGACAGACAGACAGACAGACAGACAGACAGACAGACAGACAGACAGACAGACAGACAGACAGACAGACAGACAGACAGACAGACAGACAGACAGACAGACAGACAGACAGACAGACAGACAGACAGACAGACACTCAAGTATAATCTGTAATATTACTTGTTGAAATGAAGTGCACTGAAGTAAAAGACTATAATATTATGTGTATCAACCCATTTGGGGCGGGAACCCCTTTTGGTGTTTTAAACATTATGTTATAATTTGGCTATTGAAAAATAGCAGATCTACAAGCTCATAGCGCGCCACCGAGTGGCGCGCTACAAGCTTGTAGATCTGCTATTTTTGAAAAAACTTAAAAATGTGGCATAAATCTTTGAATATATATTCTTTTTGTTTGTTTTTGTTTGTCATGTTTATTTCGAATATGCAATAAAATAAATAAAACAGAACAGTTCTTTGTATTTCCTAATTACAAGGAAAAACACTTAAAATAAATAGCTTAAAATATAAGAAAACAAAACAAAGAAAAAGACAAAAAAAGCATATCCGAAAAGGAGTGAGAAGAAGTAAAAACTTATAAACTCCCACCCCTCTGTAATTTAATAATTACTCGCTGTCTTCTGTGCTTCAACTCAATATCAAAATTAATATGTTAATTTTTTATATACGAAAAGAAAAACGTATATGTACATACGAATATGCAACACATATACATAGTATAAACATATATAAATTCAATACACATATATCCATATCAGAAATATCCATTTTCAACACCTGAATTATCCATTTTCCTCCTCCCTGTATTTTGTGAAAACCATATTTTTATACCTTACTTTAAACAGATTGATGCTAGATGTTTTTAACTCGGGTCTGAATAGGTTAACAGTCATACATAACCATGGTCAGGCTATCAAGAGATAAGGGACCACCACTTCTGTCTTGTCTCATCTGGTGTGTCGGCCGTGTACAGAAAACAGAAGTTTAATTTGTCGAAGGCAGGGATGCTGTGGCTTTACTGGCTTCTACAAAGCTGTAATATGGAGAGTGGGAGGGAATTTAATAACATGCCACATCAAAAATCATTGGTAAGAATTTGCCAAGCATCGGCTGTGTTATATTCACAACACCCACATTCTGAGCATGCATGGGTCTGAAGATAATCAGGGCCACCTCTCATCCAGCCTGTACTCTTTTTGTTCCACTTGAGACCATGGACTGCTCATTTCCTCAACATCACATCCTGTATTCTTAGCAAGCGAGGGCCCTTGACTCCTCATCAGTTCAGAATATTAACTGAACTTGGAGTCCGGGGCTCCAAGGGGACTGTCCCCTGGTGGGGGATTATTTTTAATGAACCAGTCACTGGTATTTTATTTGTTTTTGTTGGATTGTTTGATTGTTTTGTCTACTCCTGGCACATGACACACACACCGAATACAACTCCAGTCAATGTCTTGACTGGACATTGACTGGAATTGTACCCATGTTCTGTATTCATTATTGATGCTTGAACCTTTGTCAGAGACATCTAATGAGGGTGAAAGAGGTTCAAACACGAAGGACATTTTCTTCCAGACTGTACCCAATAACAGCATAACTAAGTTACTCTTTATTAAGACTCTTTTTGGGCTCACAATATGCAGAGTTATGGCACATTTTGAGCCTCAATATATATATATTCTCTGTGAAAAAAATATTCTCTCTGAAAAAAGTACAAGTACATGAAAGGTCTAGTTAGAATCCTGCCCTGCATGGTAGTGACTTTGGAAGGTATGACGTTTCTCAGTGAAGGTAATCATCCAGCGTGGTTTTCCTTTTTATATCACCCCCCTCTGTTATCATCATCATATTATCCCTACGTGTCTGCTTCTGACAAGCCTTTCATATCTCTGTTCCCTCTCTCTCTCTCTCTCTCTCTCTCTCTCTCTCTCCATACCTCCCCCCTCTCCCCACCCTCCTCCCCCACCTCCTCATCTTCCATTGCTGCGCTGTCTGTGGGCTGGGTGGTAATAGAGTCATTTTCTCCTCATTGTGGTGTGGTGTGTCTGAGGCAGCCAGGCAGGAAGGCAGGCAGCTGCATCAAGGTGACCTGCCCGCTGTTGTTTGGCCTGCTGTGTTTTAGTCTCGCTAGATGGCCCACATAATCAGTCCCTGTCCAGCAGTGCACCGGGTCAGCGGCGCCGGTGAGACATTCCTATCTGATCCCTCAGCCGATGCTTTGCTCCTCCACACACGTGTGCATGCACATACCGTGTGCATGCATGCAGGCACCGCATGTCACGCATGCATGCGTGCACGCATTATCTACCGGTGGACATGGGGAGATGGTCAGAAATCTAATGATGCAATTGCAGTTGCAGTAAACCTTCCCTTTTCCTGACTCATTCTCTCTCTCTCTCTCTCTCTCTCTCTCTCTGTCCCCCCTCCCTCTCTCTCTCTCTCACTCCATTTCTAATTTGGAGTGTTTTTGTTCTGCATCTCCCTCGCCAAAGCAGCTTAAGGGGAAACCAGGGGCCAATGGGAGATGGCTCTCCTCTTCTCCTCTCCATTTTTAGAACATGGCCGTTTTGAGGAATAATCTCTCTGCCTGTTTAGAGCACTAATCCTCCTGTCAATCCCTGCTTCTCATTAACCGCTGCATTAGTGCCTCACAGCCAGGCTGGAACCAGGCTAAGGCTGGGCTGCTGGTGTGTGACCATTATAGGTTTTTTTCCCCTTCTTTTTTTTTTCCTAATAGTTATTCAACCATTATCAAGCCATAAAGGTCAAGCAAGACTTTAAATGATTATTTCGCTCTCCATAAACGAAAACATCCAAAACAGAACAATTGGAACTGGAGTGAAATAAACTAACCCATGGGCAAATGTCTAAAATGACCTAATCACACTGACTGATATTGTCCCAGAGCAGAGCTTCATATATGGATGCCAGATCAGTCAGTCCTTCCATGGAATAACGTCAAGGTGCTGTCACCACATGGCAGCTTACAGAGGGCTTGGCAACAACAAGGGCACATCTTTACAATTAAAGTGCAACAAGATCCGCTGGATAATGAGTGTCGATCACCGAGATCTTACAGATTGGAGATCCAGTGGTAATTTACAATTTAGGCATTTAGCAGACGCTCTTAATCCAGAGCGATTTACATTAAGCAATAACAAAAATACATCACATATATAAAAGTAGTTATCATGAAACATGCGTAAGCTAAGAACATAACATTGGAGTATCTATGTAAACTATACATACTATACTATATTATACATTATACATGTGTACTATAAAGTGATATGACTACATAAAAATGCAATTCTAGTGCTGTCTACGTAACATGCTATAAGTCTGTTTAAAATACTATAAGTCTACATAACGTGCTATATTTAAAATACTATCTAAGTCTACATAAAGTGCTATCTAAGGGGCTAGTGCTTGTAAGAAGTATACACTGGCGTGTCAATCCAGGGTCAACACACACTGCAGGGTTAACACATGCAGCTGGTTAGACCTGTGGTTCCCAAACAAATTATATAAAACCCATTCTAAAAACGCCTCCTAAACCTAACCTAAGGTTTTCTGAAAACGTTCAAATTCTTACTAGAAAGATTTAAAAAAACCCAATATATGTTGCTAAAGTGACAGTTTAATGGCTTTTAAGACCTTTTTAACCTTCCAGTGCACCAGAATGTTTTTTAAATAAAGGCGCTAGAGTGCCCAGCAGATGAGGCAGATTTTACTCTGAAAAAACTGCCTTCCATTTCCCCCCCAAACCGGGAGGTACTACCACATCTGATCTCTCTTTAGAAGCGTTAATATTCCATAGAGATGCTTTGGTTAAATCAGAAATGAGGTTAAATCAAAACGTCCCCACATGCCCTGGGTCCTCTACGGTTGTAATTATAAAGACGTGTGGAGACGTCGAGCACGTCTGGTAATACCAAATTGTCAAATATTACGTAAGAAAGAGGCACCCTTGGGTTAGACAAGCTCCTCCTTGATCTTATTTATCATTGGTATAATTTATTTTGATAAAATATCTGGTATATTGTGTCCTTTCTTTGGGATTTTTGGACAAGCCTTTGGTGAAGCACATTTGAGCCACAGTTCATTAAGTGTTATTATAGCACTTTCTTAAACTATATGTATATTAGGTATGTACTTCTCTCTATCTCACACAAATTATTTTTAAATCTAAATTTTCACTAGTAGTGGCATCGAAAAGAATTGAACTAATTGGGAATTAAACTCCAGCCAGTGAACACTGAAATAGAGTTTCTACCCCTGAGGAAAACGTATCACATGATTATGCTGAAATCCCAAGATTTGTGAACTGAGCAGTTGGTATAATTTAGACTCAAATGGTGGTAGTTATTTTTCGTTCCGCAAATTCAGTCGGAATGACACAGCAGAAAAACATGACCTTGGCTGTGCTCAGTGGTTTGTGTTTTGAACAGTCGCCATAAAAAAAAAGGCTAACCCAAAACAAAACAAATGAGTGTCTTCATTAGAGATTCCAACTGGTTTTCCATGGCTTGTTTGTATCAAATAAACTTTATTAATAGAATCTGCTGGGGAACAGAGAGAGGTCAGGTAGCCTTTGGCTAATGAATGGCCTCTCCTTTCACCCTGGACAGCAAAGTCACAGCCTCTAGCTTTGCAAAACAGCTTCCTGCTCACCAGTGATAGATGGTGCGTTTGACTCTCCGGGCTATTTAATGGCAGGTCGAGACGACACGGTTCTCCTCGGCCATGCAGTCCTATCTGCTGTGTCTGCGTGTCAATCACTGTTGTCCAAACACGCATGACAGCATAATGGGAATCTGTCACCCGACCTGAAGTTTGACGGGCAAGCTGTGTGTGTGTGTGTGTGTGTGTGTGTGTGTGTGTGTGTGTGTGTGTGTGTGTGTGTGTGTGTGTGTGTGTGTGTGTGTGTGTGTGTGTGTGTGTGTGTGTGTGTGTGTGTGTGTGTGTGTGCGTGCGTGTGCACATTTTCCTTTTTTATCTGGGATGGAACAATATCTGACAAGGCAGAGAGGAGGCAGGTGGGGGTTGGTGAGGGAACAGTAAGAAGACATGGCACAGTCCTTTGTCCAACCTGAACCAGTTTTCACCCAGGGGTGTCAAAATGGCGGCCAATCCAGGGGATCCAATCAGTCCCATGGGATGAACAAACGAAAATAAATCTCACAATCACAATCGGATGTGACAGTCTTCTTCCTGCTGCACTAGCAGCTTGTTATATGTAGGTAACGGTAGGCGAGGTATACTTAAGAACACAATAGAGGGTGATTGACTATAGTTAACTGGCGCTGTGTGCAACTCCTTCAACACTCGGTCTGACCAACTATACAGCGAGCCAGATAATTCCTCCTCTTTGCACTATAAGTGCTTGTCACTCACAGGGATATTGAACTTTTTTATTATTGAACTTTATTGAGAGGATGGCCCCTTGAGATGTCGCATCTCGTTTTCGAGGGGGTCCTATACATACAAAATACAAACAATACAGCAGTGCAAGTACACAGTACTAAAGACATACATGACATACAGTACAAACACACAGGACATATACATACAGGTACAGTAAGCTTGCTCCCCTTCTCCCACCCCTGACCCCCAACTCGTTTATATATGGAAATAGAGGAAAAACAGTACTATAACCAGTAAGAAGTAAACATGTGAGTAAGTAGTATTAGAAGCATGAACAGGTTGTTTGGAGATGTGAATATAGGGAAGTCCTGAAGCGGCCTAGAGAGGTAGTTGATCTGAGTGAAAGTGGAAGGTTGTTCCAGTCAGATGGAGCTTTGTAGTGGAATGACCTGCATCCGGATACCGAGAATATTCTGTTGGGAACCATGAGATAGGGGTGTTGTGTATTCTTCTTCTTTCGTGTATCGTCGTCATATCATGTCCAGCTTAGTGTCGCGAAGCGGCGCCATTGTCTCTGGTCCCACATGGAAGAGGACAGCCTCTGAAGGAGGTCTGTACAGAGGACAGGTGGCGATTATGTGGTCGGCAGTCTGCGCAGGCTCGCCACACTCGCATGCTGCGCTGTCTGCCAGACCCCACTCTTTCATGGACGAGTTGAAGCGACCAACCCCAGTACGGAGGCGGTTCAGCAGGGTCCACTGCCGGCGTGGTATAGATGTTCTCCTTCAACTCCATCTCCCGGGTCTTGGATGTAGCGGTGCAGAAGCGTTGGCTCAGCCGACTCCCATTCCCGCTTCCAGGTAGTTGCCAGCCATGCCCTTGTAGACAGGTCCTCAGGGATGGAACCTGCAAGCATCTCTTGTACTGTCCGGTTGTACATGGTTACAGGAAAAACATTGTACGACTGAGAAGTCCTACTATTACAGTAGGAAGTGAGTTTCAGAATCAAACTTTCCTTCATGAGTTATGGTGGGCTGTTCCAAGTAAGAAGAGCAAGCTAGTGTTGTGTAATCCACTCAGTTGTCGTCAAAGGATAATTTATAAAGTTGTAAAACTAACTTCATAACATACAGTCTCTTTCCTCCGTTCCCCTAAACCTCTTTTTCCTCTGTTGCTGCCACATACACGCACGCACACACACACACACACACACACAATGCTGCTGCTGCCGCCTCCTCCTCGAGTCAGTCAGTGTGTCTCGCTCTGTGTGCAAACGTTATCACACAGTGAGATGGCAGGCGACATTTACAACGATACCCGACACATTTATTTCACAAAACACTGACTCAAAAGATGTACAGTACATGTTTTTAAATTCATTTGCCACTCACGTCTTTTCTCATGGGGAGAGAGAGAGAGAGAGAGAGAGAGAGAGAGAGAGAGAGAGAGAGAACTAATGAAGTGAAACATTCTATAGTTACTATAGGACTGAGACACATGGCAGGTAGCGAAACAATGCGAGTGTGTGTGTGCGTGCATGTGCATGTTTGCACGTGTACACTCACAACTGGTACTGGTACACTCCCCAGTTCGGCCCGTGACCAAGTATGAGTTTGACACCCCTGGTTTAACCTTAGTATAGGACAGGTAATAATACCTAGAATACGGTAAATCCATAAATCTCTGCCAGCGCATGCACCTCCTTCCAGGTATTCATTATTACGTCAATCTGGCAATAATCCAACCCAATCACCAGAGGAATCGTTGTCACTTCTCCAGAAACGTTTCTGGACCACAAATACGATTACTTCTTTAGTACATTGTCTTTCAACGTTTAGGTTTATGGTTCGGTTTAGGGGTTAAGATTAGGGTTTAAGGTTAAGTTTATGCATATAGTTTTTCTTATAACCTTAACCTTGGTTAAGGTTTGTTTTAGGTTTAGAGTTTGTTATGCAATGTAAAATTGACAATTGACATGGTTCTCATCTTCGGACCATGGTCGCCACATGTACAGTATATTAGTGTCCTTTATGCGTCTCTGTCAGTGTCTGTCATAAACTATCTCAAACCCATTGGTCGAGCCATGAATCTCTGTGGTCAAACTGGATTAAACTCGTTCACTTGGAGTCGTTCACTTGGAGACTATAGCACTTTATGTATGGCAAAGTGTATGGAACTGATCAGTGATCACACCCTCCGTTAGTCTAATGGGTGACAGCACCTTATCAATAATGTGCTCCCTTCTCCTGTTTGGTAAAGTCTGTCCCGACAGCCAGGAACCTTGGTGTTGTCCTGGACAGTCAGCTCTCGTTCAAAACACACATCACAGCTGTCACTAGATCCTGTAGGTTTACACTCTACAACATACGACGAATTAGACCGTTCCTCACCCAGGAGTCAGCCCAGCTCCTAATCCAGACAACAGTCTTGTCAAAACTTGACTATTGTAACTCCCTCCTTACTGGCCTACCGGTATGTGCACTTAAGCCCCTCCAACTGATCCAAAATGCCGCAGCCCGCTTGGTCTTCAACCAGCCAAAATTCTCACACGTCACCCCCCTTCTCCGCTCCCTCCATTGGCTCCCGGTCGCTGCCCGCACAGAATACAAAACTCTGATGCTGGCATTCAAAGCAACCAAAGGCATGGCCCCTCCATATCTCACAAGTATGATCGTACCCTACAAACCCTCCCGCGCACTCAGATCAGCCAACGCAGGGAAGCTGGAGGTACCTTCACTAAAAACGCCGGGACAACGCTCCACACGTCCCAAACTCTTCTCCCTTCTGGCTCCAAAACTATGGAATGCACTTCCCATCACAGTCAGAACTGCAGCCTCACTCCCAATCTTCCGCCGTAGTCTGAAAACCCACCTCTTCAGACTCCACCATGGCCCGTAGCACTTGCCCTAGCCTAGCCCCTTAGATAGCACATTATGTAGACTTAGCAGTGGCGGGCCGTGCCGAAATGAACTAGGCCTTCAACCCCCCCCCCCCCCCAACAACCTGTCATATGTTCTTATACAACATTAAACCACGCAAAAATTGGTGGAACTGAACCATCAGGCTCTGTAATATCCCAGCTATGCTGCACCGGCGGGGACTAAACACACGCACGCGCGCGCGCACACACACACACACACACACACACACACACACACTCAAGTGGCTCCGCAGCGCACAGCCAAATGAGACTCGGCCACACACACACTGTCAGCACGGACAACCACAAGTCCTGAAGTCCACAACCATAGCCTATAAAACGATCAATCATCAATAAGCTGCGTCGCATCGCGATCGCATGTATATAAATATTATATAAAGATCCTTACCATGGCTGCCTGCATCATACCAATGGTCGACCCTGCAAGCTTTTCTTGAAGTCCTTCATTCTCGAAAAATGCTGTAAATCCACCACTAAATCTGTTTATTCTCCTCCTTCAGCCGTTTTCCGCGTTTGTTTGTGAGTTAAATCTATTTAGCTCTTCAATCAAACCACATATGGGAACTCGCGCAGAAAGTTTGAAAAGCCAGTTCTCTTTTCTCATTTGACAATATTTCCCCCATTGATGGGATCCAAGCAAGACGTTAACGTCACCAAAGGCCAGCTAGCTGGCGCTGGTACATGAAAGAAAACGCCCAGCAGGGAAAACTCGAAATCTGATTGGCTAAGGAACCTGTCAATCTCTATATTGATCCCATTCATTTCAACGGCAAGGGGATTCACTGGAGTTTCTGCAGGCCTCCCGGTAGAGAATTTTACCCGGAGACAACACAATGAAATAATCTCATTGGTTAAAAAAAAACAAGGGCTGTTGCACCTGCACAGAATGGAAGCAGAGCATCCAGCCTGTCTGAGTGAGAAACAGTGCAGTGGCAGCGAAATAAATATAATATTATATATAATATTATAGATATAATATTTGTTAAAAATAAAAACTTATTATAAAATATAAATTTTAATTTCTGCATCAGGCAAGTGGGCCAGCAGAGAAGGCCTTGCTGGCCCTGACGGCACACCACTGAGACTTAGATAGTATTTTAAACAGACTTATAGCTTGTTACGTAGACAGCTCTAGAATTGCACTTTATGTAGTCATAGCACTTTATAGTACACATGTATAATATATTATATAGTATAGTATGTATAGTTTACATAGATACTCCACTGTTACGTTCTTAGTCTACGCATGATTCATGATAACTACTTTTTATATATGTGATGTATGCCATGCTTTTGTTATTGCTTAATGTAAGTCGCTCTGGATTAAGAGCGTCTGCTAAATGCCTAAATTGTAAATTGTAATTGTAATTGTTTGCCAACAGTTTTATGAAACATATTCTATGAGCTGTGGATAAAACTGTCCTCTAAATCTAAACCACCTATATTGTGTTTGTTCCTTGGGCCCCTGATGAACCAGTAGTATCTACAGTAGGTGAATCTGACATAATACTGTATGTGTCTATATTATAGACACACAGGTGACCAAGTACAGATGAGAGACTGATGTAAAGTGGCAAATGATATATCAGATTACTCACATTAGAACTAAATCACCCTCACTGGACCTTGTTAACTGAATGGTATTCCCAATGAGAGAGAGAGAGAGAGAGAGAGAGAGAGAGATGGGGGGGGGGGGGGGGGAGAGAGAGAGAGAGAGAGAGAGAGAGGGGGGGGGGAGACAGAGAGAGAGAGATCACTCATCAAGGTGAATAAGACTGAGCGAGCGGTTAAAGGGAGTAAATGAAGCTGAGCTGCAGGAGCCATGTTACAGACTACAGGATGAAGAAGCACTGCTCCTGCTCCCCCCCCCCCCCCCCTATCTCCCATGTGTGTGTGGAGATGGGGTGGGGTGGGGTGGTGTGGGGGGGAACTGATTGGGCTCATTAAGATTCAGAGAAGGAGAATTAATTATGGTCATTAAATGAAGCATGCTGCTTCCCCCTCTCTCAAACACTCCAGTGACAGGGCAGTGGAGTGTGACAGGCAAGACATGGAGGGGATTTTGTGTGGGTGCGTGTGTGAGTGTGCGTGCATGTGCGTGCGTGCGTGCGTGCGTGCGTGAAGGGGGGAAATGAAAAGATAGAGGGAGTCAGGATGGAAGGGGGAGGTAAGGATGGAGGGAGAGAGAGACAGCAAGAAACAAGGTGGAAGTGAGAGGAGAGAGAGGTCAAGGAACATGGGGAGCGGAAGTACACCATGCAGGACGGGACAGGGTTGTCTGCTTAAGTCGGCTTATTTCCCGCAACTTTTGGCTTGTTTTTTTCCAGAGTTGTGTTTTCTTTACCCATAGTCGCGTGTTGCGATTTTTGGGCTTTTTTTTTTTTTTTTGGCTTTTGGAAAATCGAACATGCCAAAATTTCTTTGATGTATAGACTATAGTACCAGTATAAGACGCCCTGAGGGCGAGAAGGGCGAGGTCGTGTGCACGCATCCACCTGGGTGACGGCAGACTGCTGGGCGAGCGCTGGCGCTTTGGCATGGGGGGTCAGATCAACATATGGAGTGAATTCTGTACTGGCCATATATGGAGCGTGTCTTGAGTGTACATGGTTTGATGGGGTCAGATCAACATATGGAATGTCAGAACAGGAAGGACGGGTGGGGAGGGATCAACATATGGAATGTCAGAACAGGTCAGCTCCATATTTGGAGATCTAAGGGTTTGAGGTCAGATGTAGAGTTGCTGGCCGGCTCCATATATGCAGATCTAGGTGATGATCCAGTCTTCTCCATGGTTATCCAGGGGTAGATGAGGTCAGTGTCGTGATCTTCATATATATGGAGATGGCCATATATGGTGGCGTGACGTGTCATGAGGCATGATATCACGAAGCGTGACCAATGACCATATATGTGATGTCACAAGGCGTGACCATATATGGAGGCGTACAGATGTTTACGGATGTTTTTGAGAGTTAGCAACACCAGATGAATGGAACAAGGAACAAAGATGGAGAGAATGTAATGGAGGTGGAGAGGAGATGGAGATGGAGAGAACGTAATGGAGGTGGAGAGCTCCACAGATATGACCACCGCCTGCCCAGGCTTAATTCTGCCAATCTGTTTTGGGGGACCAATGAGAACAACCAGCCATTAAAAAATATGTATATATTTCTAATGAATTGTCTAAAAGTTATAATCACTACACTGTGGCAAAGCATGATTAGTTTCATAAAAATGTGTTTGACATTTCTGTTTTTTTTAATTGTTAGAAATAAAATTTGAATTGGTAGAAAATTTGAATAAGCTCTACTCCCTCCAGTGCATTTCTTGTATTGTTCATTAGCAAGTCAGCACATTGTACAATATGTGTGAATAGTCTTACTATCGAAAATGAAAGTGAAGAAGTCTGCCTAACAGTATACCTCATGGTATGCTGTTACATCTTGTACACGGGTTGACAGGTACATACGTATGTTCGGCTTCCTTCAGACAATGTATCACCATATCTCTGCTTGTCGGGGAGAAACCACCTAACTCCAAAATGTAAAGATTTCAGGAAATGAAAAATATAAATCTTTCAGGAAATGAGGAAAACCTGATATTTTTTTAAAACAATGCAATACTGCCTCATCAAGGTTGGTACTGTGACTTTATATATTGTCAATTACTTGCATGAGAGGGGGAGAGGGGATGGAGTTAGCTTGACAGCTTGAGGGTCCAATGGAGTTAAGAGGTTTTGTCCAAAGCGCTTTTTAATACTTTGCACTGGTTCAATGTGTTTTTAACCAACACACAGACATAAAGGGTGTTCACAATCAGCAACGATAATAAAACTAAAGAGATGAATCAAAGAGAGCAGAAAAACAGCAGAAGAAACAGTCAGTAATTTTACACTAATAGGACATTAAAAATAAATCAGCACGTGTTCGTATTACGAATGTATGTGTGGCATATAACCCTAAGCCTGCCACAGTTAGCCTGGCTAATAAGCCAGACCAAATCAGCCGTTGGCAAAAAAAAAATTGCCTGCCGGCGGATTACGGTCTGGAGAGGCTCAATTGTACGCCCATTTCCTACACCAGAGAACTGGTGTGGCCAATCGGGACACGGTATGCAATATGGGCGGGCTTTGGTACAGTGACGTTCAATGCTTGAGACCTTTGACTGACAGTAGCTCTGACCAATTGCGTCAAAGAGAAAATGTTTGAACCCGCCCCCCGGGAAACAAGATCCATACACAGCATCTCCAGACTCAAATACCACACGACAGTGTGATTTGAGTCTGGCTTATTAGCCAGGCTATGCCACAGTACCTTATATACAACACCACAGTATCTAGTGCTCTACGTATACAGCAGTTTAATTGGGAACAGTAAAGAGTTTCAAGGTAAAAAAAAAAGTACACTTTTGTCAGCAAAAAGTGCACTGGTGTAACATGTGTGACATATGTGGAGTTGCGTCTCTGTGTTTCCTCTCCATCCCCCAAAGACATGGCTTTGTTCTTTACGGTGCAGCCACTACTGGGGGGTTGGGGAGGGGGGGAGGGGGGGGGTAGCAGGGTAGTGAGGAGAAGGAGATATGCTGCGAGGGTTGGGGGGGGATTAGCGTTTCCCTCTGGCCAGGTTTATTTTTATTCCTGTCAGATCGTTCATGTGCCTGATTGTATACGGCGGAAAATCTACTGCATTATATTATTTACAAAAAAGACAAACTGCTTTAAGAGAGATGGTCACTCACGGTGCAGTTTAACAGAAGGAATGGTTCACCATGCAGGCAAGCTGCTTTTATCAGGGTTTAACCCCACAGTCTATGGTTTAACCCCATCTTTATCAGGGTTTAACCCTACAGTCTATGGTTTAACCCCATCTTTATCAGGGTTTAACCCTACAGTCTATGGTTTAACCCTACAGTCTATGGTTTAACCCCATCTTTATCAGGGTTTAACCCTACAGTCTATGGTTTAACCCCATCTTTATCAGGGTTTAACCCTACAGTCTATGGTTTAACCCTACAGTCTATGGTTTAACCCCATCTTTATCAGGGTTTAACCCTACAGTCTATGGTTTAACCCTACAGTCTATGGTTTAACCCCATCTATCAGGGTTTAACCCTACAGTCTATGGTTTAACCCCATCTTTATCAGGGTTTAACCCTACAGTCTATGGTTTAACCCTACAGTCTATGGTTTAACCCCATCTATCAGGGTTTAACCCTACAGTCTATGGTTTAACCCCATCTTTATCAGGGTTTAACCCTACAGTCTATGGTTTAACCCTACAGTCTATGGTTTAACCCTACAGTCTATGGTTTAACCCTACAGTCTATGGTTTAACCCTACAGTCTATGGTTTAACCCTACAGTCTATGGTTTAACCCTACAGTCTATGGTTTAACCCTACAGTCTATGGTTTAACCCTACAGTCTATGGTTTAACCCTACAGTCTATGGTTTAACCCTACAGTCTATGGTTTAACCCCATCTCACACCCTGTCTCTCTGGGCCACCGTATACTGTAGGGTTTAACCCCATCTCACACCCTGTCTCTCTGGGCCACCGTATACTGTAGGGTTTAACCCCATCTCACACCCTGTCTCTCTGGGCCACCGTATACTGTAGGGTTTAACCCCATCTCACACACTGTCTCAGGGTTTAACCCCATCTCACACCCTGTCTCTCTGGGCCACCGTATACTGTAGGGTTTAACCCCATCTCACGCACTGTCTCTCTGGGCCACCGTATACTGTAGGGTTTAACCCCATCTCACACACTGTCTCTCTGGGCCACCGTATACTGTAGGGTTTAACCCCATCTCACACCCTGTCTCTCTGGGCCACCGTATACTGTAGGGTTTAACCCCATCTCACACACTGTCTCAGGGTTTAACCCCATCTCACACCCTGTCTCTCTGGGCCACCGTATACTGTAGGGTTTAACCCCATCTCACACACTGTCTCAGGGTTTAACCCCATCTCACACCCTGTCATCAGGGTTTAACCCCATCTCACACACTGTCTCTCTGGGTTTAACCCCATCTCACACACTGTCTCTCTGGGCGACCGTATACTGTATCAGGGTTTAACCCCATCTCACACACTGTCTCTCTGGGCGACCGTATACTGTAGCTGAGGGAGTAGAGTAGAGAGGCCATTTGGGAATCGGAAGTTCGTCTGTCGGAACCTCAAGTTGACGTGTCACTGTGTCACTTAAGTCAAACATTTAAAAAAATAGTGGAAATAGTGACTATTTCCAGTATAAATGTATTAAATATATCTTGTTTTGGCCATAGTTCATGATTTATTTATTTATTATTGGTTTCGGTCATTGTCAGTCATATCTGCCCCGTGCATTTCTTTTGTTTACAAAGCCTAAAAGGCATGCAGAAATTAAAATAAAATGTTCAATGTTCAGTGGAAAAACATCATTGATCCCAATTATTTGTATGACAATTAATCGTCAAGCAAAATGTCACGCGATGGTGATAGCCCTACAGTACGTGAGGTGCCAGGCAGCGTATAGCGGCCTCGGCAGGATTGAGGTGAAGTTGTATTAAATCGGAGACAGAGCGCCTGTACCTTCTCCTATTCTCCTATACGCAAATGTACTGTACACAGTAAGACGGATGGGTCAGAGAGGGGAACGTGCATGAGGAAAACGGGGACAGTGAGAAAGAGAGAGCGAGGGAGGTGTGAGCGAGAGAGTTGGGTCTTTTGGGGCTGCTGGGCTGAATGCTACTGTACAAGCCTGATTTATACGTTTGCTCTATGTGGCGGAAATAGAAAGATCTCCACGCAGATCTGCAAGCCCACGATGCGTTGCATGGCCACGTGTCGCGAGCTTCCTAGATCTGCTGTTTTCGGCACGTGACGCCCTTGTGCGCCAGAGTATAAATTATATGCTGCAGTGTATTGTTCAACTCACAGAGAGGAGAAGAATGGTAATCCAGGTCAGAGGGAGGGAGGGATAGGGGAGCACAAAATGATGGAGGGAGTTAACCCATTCAGGCCTGACGTCGAAATTAAAAAAAAAAAGTTTTCTAAATCATGACAATTTTCGGAAAGATTTGAGGCACATTTTAATGATTTTTCAAAAATAGCAGACCTACAAGTTTATAGCGCGCCACTCGGTGGCGCGCTATGAGCTTGTAGATCTGCTATTTTTCAATAGCTAAATTATAACATAATGTTTAAAACACCAAAAGGGGTTCCCGGTTTAATGGTTAATGTGGTTAAACGCTAACGTGACATGGATGCGTTCCAGGTCTCAATGGATTAACAGAAAGCAAGGCACAGAGACAGAGAGATAGAGATAGAGGGGGGAAAATGAGAAGACGCAGATAATGGAGAAAAAGAGCGAAATAATGTTTGAGATACACAGTAGAGGCAAAGAACGTTATTAGCATCATAATCATCAGCCTTGCCATGCACCACCGTGGAGCGTGCTCTGCTGTGTGCTGTGCCAAACACGCTGTGCTCGTAAGTGAGAGTATCCAATTAAATCAGACAAGAGGACCAATATAACACACAGAAGAAGATTCAGTTCTGTGACGGTTCAGGCTGGCTGCATTAACATCACCTGCACGAGTAAAGGCATACCGACTAATAGAAAGGCTGTTAAAGCTGCAGCGGCGGCGCCGTGTGTGACGTGTGTGTGTACTGTGTGTGTGTGTGTGTGTGTGTGTGTGTGTGTGTGTGTGTGTGTGTGTGCGTGCTCCACCTTGAGCATAAATATTCATGCGCGCAATGCCGCGCATGCTACTATGAGCAATTGAAAAAACACAAACATACGAGCATGTGTTGATTCATAGAAGATTGCGTGCGTGCGTGCGTGCGTGCGTGCGTGCGTGCGTGCGTGCGTGCGTGCGTGCGTGCGTGCGTGCGTGCGTGCGTGCGTGCGTGCGCTCAGTGCTAATATAGTATTCTTGAGGTGGAAGCTAGCATGTGTCCAGCCTGGGGCCACAGCCACTCTAGTACATCCCCTGCAATTCAAGTGACCTGCTTTCTTCACACCGGCTCTTTCAAATTACCCAGAGTGGCATTTCATTTAGCTCCCGTCATTCATCCTCCCTTTTCCAGATGGGGCCGACGCGCCGCCACCTTTGTGTGTGTTTTTTTTGTATTATTTTATTCTATTTCGTTGTTGCTGTTTGCTATCTCTTTCTCTGTTGCTCTGTCCTTCTCCCCCCACACCAAATCACCACCCTTTCCTTCTGCAAAGGGCTAGCGATAATTGCTACAGGATTTTTTCATGTACACTCCTCCCCTCCACCAGCTGACAAAATGTACGAGAGCATATTGCCCGCAGCAACACACACATATACAGTCAAGTGCATATACTGCAGACACCATGGTGTGGGAGAGGAGATCATTTGCAGTTGGAGATTTATGTTTTTCTTTCTTTCTCCATTCTGTTGAATGCCAAAGTTGACAAACAACCCTAAGCCGCTACCTTAGCTAGCCATTAGTAACAGGTTGTGCTCCCTGGTCAATTGGTGTTGACAGCCAGACTTTCAGTAGATGTTCAGCTTCGGCACTACATGGGGAGAAATTGGCATTTCATTTGAATACCTGAAAGAATGGGGAATGACCAGGAGACAGGTGGTAGTTTTGCTGAAGGCCTTTTGTGATCAAATGGAATCCAAGAGGCTTTGTTCTGCCAATGCCAATCAAAAAATATAATTCCATCTCCGCTAGGCAAAAGCCAAGTGCACCTTGTGTTATTCCAAAATGCACCCGTAGATTGTAGAGTTAGAGTGTCTCGTTGTCTTGTGAACTGTCGGTGTTGTTGATCATTATAAATGCATAAGGTGCGTGAGCACACTGCATAAAACCCAAAAATGCTGAACAGAATAAAACAAGGGGTGCCTTGTGACTCAGCCGCCAGGCACACCCACGGACCACATGCTACCTGATGGTCGTTATGGGACCTGAGTGTGAATCTGGCTCCCAACATGGCTCAACATGCATCTGACTTCAGTCCCCTGTCTCTCTACACTCCGTTATCTATGGGAACACATTGCTAAAATACATAAAACGGCAATGTGAGCTTCCAATGCCGTGTGCTTACTTCTAAGACTTCCGGTACATCATTTGAATACGTTCATGCTTTAGAACTGTGTTGTCTGCTCACTTTCCAGATTTGAGGCCAGGTAAATAATCTTTTATATCTGTAGAAATATTGCTTTATTGGCAAACATGCCATGTTCTCTGAATGTCTGAGCATGGACTGATCAGTTCAAACAAACAGAGTGTGGAGATTTCCCCCCCAGATATTTGAAACATCAATAACCCTGAATATCTGAGGTTTATTTCAGGCGCTGATCTTGCGTTGTACTCCAAAGACAGCGACTTGGCTTTCGGCGGGGAGCATCAAACGCCATTTCTCACCTTTGCCGTTTATCCCTCTCTCTCGTCTGCTTCTGTCAAATGCTTCTTTTCTCTTTCAGGTGTTTCTTTTTTCTTTTAACCCAGTTTGACCTGAGATCAGATTCTAAAAATGTCTTCTACATCCTGACAGTTTTCTGAAAAAGCTATGTTTCTATGTCAGTCGTTCTTCGATTTTTCAAAAATAGCAGACCTACAAGCTCGTAGCGCGCCACTCGGTGGCGCGCTATGAGCTTGTAGATCTGCTATTTTTCAATAGCTAAAGCATAACATAATGCTAACACCAAAAGGGGTTCTCGCCCAAAATGGGTTAATCGTCTCGTGGAGTAATGGCAGCAGTCGCGTACGGTGCATGCCACCTCCACAGGTGTCTCTGTTGAAGTAGAGCCCATGAGGAGAAGAAGAAAAGAGCCGTTGTTGGAACTTGAAGAGAGAGACAGTGAGGCACAACGTGCAACAGAGAGAACTACAGACAGGCGGCAGAGAGAGTGAGAGAGTAAAAAGGAGACACAATGACAGCAATAAAAATGGCGCTGAGGGGGTGTATGGGGCAAATTGGAGAGCGAGCGAGACATCAAGAGAAAGGGAAGGTGGCAGAGAAGGTACTAGAGGGGATATTATGCTTATATCCGTGCTGCTTTTCATAGCAGCAGGGCTTTGTTGTGTTAAGTGTCTGTTAACGCATGCCCAAGGGGCTCTCAAAGGCATACTAAATAGGTTTGGATCAAATGCAGAAAGAGAGAAAAA
This sequence comes from Electrona antarctica, assembly GCF_951216825.1. Taxonomy (NCBI): domain Eukaryota; kingdom Metazoa; phylum Chordata; class Actinopteri; order Myctophiformes; family Myctophidae; genus Electrona; species Electrona antarctica. The sequence goes on along the minus strand of NC_136798.1, from coordinate 8,519,708 downwards.
ACACATTTTAAGATCTCACTATGTAGTCAGTATAGGGATGGTGTATCATTTGTTTTTCTTGTTGTTGTTTTTTGAGTGGTGTAAACCACTCCTACAACTGGCTTTGTTAGTCTGTCTGTCTGTCTGTCTGTGCAGAAAAAATGAGCATGGTTGCTACGGTCACCCAGTTCACACGGGTGTGATTTCATTACGTCAGACATTACGTCAGACCACAGTTGATCAGTCTATATAAGACCTCACACCACTCAGTTCACACGGGTGTGATTTTTTCATGATATGGGCACTAAAACAATACATTTAAATGGTACTGATACCTTTAAAATGGTGATGTTGCCTTCAGGAAAAAAAACACTTGCATTGTGGCTCCAATTTGGATCTTGGACTTGGTCAAGTAGTTCATGACTTCATGCCAGTGTGAGGGGCACACACAGTGTCACGGAATGTGATGATTTGATTGGCTAAGCACGGAATGTATGATAAGAGCGCCCCTCACTTCACACGAGTGTGATTTTTGAATTAAAGTTAAATATTTCCAAATGTATAAAATGTGAACGGAACAAACATTAGTGGATATGTCTTTGGCGTACTAGCAGTGGGCTCAATAACTGAATGCCACAGACGAAAAACTAAAAGTCCACACAATTTATCCATAATGTATAAATGATAGATAAGGGGTCAGGACAACGAGGCCTTTTCGTGGAGGGGTCAGTCTGAAATTTGGACTTTTCGTCAGTGGTACTCAACTGATGCTGATTGATCCGTACACCAGTTTGCGAGATTAGCCCCATGCAGCCAAACAGACTCTTATCCATGGCTATAGTCTCCTGCAGAGACAAGCCATAACAAGGTGCTTAGAAAATGGCGACTAGAAAGGCGATCCGAAAAGGCGATTAAGAAAATGGCGACTGATTACGTTTGTTTATTTCTAATGCAGTTATTATAACCTTGGGTGCTGCAGATATCTGAGGGGCAGGTGGATTTCGTCATACAGATTTACATATTAATTAATAGCGGATCATTTGCAAGCCAAATAATACATAATGGAGGACAATTCTAATTTGTGTGTCTTTTCTTCCTATTCTGTTAACCCATTTTGGGCGGGAACCCCTTTTGGTGTTAGCATTATGTTATGCTTTAGCTATTGAAAAATAGCAGATCTACAAGCTCATAGCGCGCCACCGAGTGGCGCGCTACGAGCTTGTAGGTCTGCTATTTTTTTTAAATCGACGAACGACTGACATAGAAACATAGCTTTTTCAGAAAACTGTCAGAAGTCCACCAGCTTCTTTTTATTGTCGTCCGCTGTCATGTCAACATATTCCATGTCAAGATAGAACAAGGGACACTCATTACAGTGTTGCGAGGCACCGCAGCATGCATTTCAGAAGTTATGTACATCTCCAACACCAGAACGCACAATGAAGCGCAATAGAGGCACAACAACGTATAGAGGCACAACAACGTCCATCCATCCATCCATCCATCCATCCATCCATCCATCCATCCATCCATCCATCTCAACCGCTTATCCGGAATCGGGTCGTGGGGGTAACAGTTCCAACAGAGATTTCCAGGCTTCCCTTTCCTGAGCAACATTAACAACTTCCTCCTGGGGGATCCCGGGGTGTGATGCCAGAAATAGATGTTTGCATTTAAATTTGGTTTCTAATATACTACAGATTCATTAGTTATGTCCAAGCAGGTGTGGCTGAGTGGCAGATCTGTATCTGGGAGATGATTCAAATAAATCATCTGCCCACCATCTGCCCGAACTCGGGCGGATCGGGGTGACATCAGAACTCTTCCGCGCATCACTAGAACTAGAGAGGTGCCCGTGGGGCCTTTCCGGCGGAAACTAAAACTAAATCAACATTTGCTGTCAAAATCAACACTGTTTGGTACCCATTCCCAACATTCTTGCAATCATGTGAGACTACAGATATCGTTTATGGGCATACGACACCGTAGAGCAGTGGTCCTTGAGGGGGTTCCAGGTGGTCCCCATCAGCTAAATGACGGAGAGTTGGTAACCAAATGGACCCTAATAGATCTTTAACTCTTGAGAGTGTAAAATTAAACCAAACGGACCCTTATGGGTCCGTTTGGCTTCATTTTACACTCTCAAGAGTTAAATTATTGTTAAACATCTGCATTAATTGATTTATAAGTAAGTCTACACAATTACATGTAGATCATTTTTTCCTGTTATCTCTCCTATAGTAGTTTTGGGTCCTGGCTTTTGGCTCCTGGTTCCTGCACTGTCTGCACTGGCCCATGGAGTCTGTGCGCTTTGGTCGTCTGAGGTGACTGATAGAAACAGGCAGTGTCGCAAATTCAAATACATGCCGGACGGCCGGGTCCTCTCGGTTTATTCTGCAGATTCCATCCCTAGATATGTTCTTACATGCCTTACAATGACATTGGTCATGAAATTTGCATATAAATACCCCCCACAGAGGCAGATGTTCACATAACTTCAAAATCTCTGGATTTTTTAACAATGTTTATTATTATTAATCAAGATTCAAGATTCAATACTTTATTGCCATGTCAACAGAGTTGATTGAAATTTGTTTCAGTGCTCTAAAAACAGACATACAAATCGACACATATATATTCACATCACATATTCAGACAGTAGAAAAAGATACAAAAGTACAAACATCATATGAGAGGGACCAATAAATAAGAATGAAAAACGTTACAATTCATGTTGAATAAACAACAATTCATCGCAGACTTCATCGTTTTTACAAACCAGCTTCACACTGTAAAGTGCAAGTGAAAAGAGGGTCAGAGTTCAGGAGGCGAACAGCTTCGGGATAAGTGATATTTTTTGAAGTGCGAGGTATTGCACTTTAGAGACCGAAGTCTCTTACCTGAGGGCAGGGGTGCGAAAAGAGAGCTGGCAGGGTGGGAGGGGTCGGCAATCACTATACTAATTATTATAAATGTGCATCAAATTTGCATACTTTGGAGAGGAAATATATTTTCCTCTCCAAAGTACTCCCACACCAAACACCATCTTGGACCCTTCATACAGACCAATGTCTGTATAACTCTGAGAGTGTACAAATGTACATTTGTACGCTAAACTAAATTGGGGGTTCCGGAAATAGAAATGCCATTAAATGGGGGTCCGTAGACTAATGCATGTTAAACTGCGGGTCCTTGAAATTAAACGGGTTGGGAATCTCTGCTAGAGCCGTAAAAATCTTCTTTTATGGGTGTCCCAGGCATATCTTTTCAAATGGGGGTCCGCGGGCTGATTAGTGTCAATTTGGGGGTCCTTGACATGAAAAGGTTTGGGAACCACTGCATTATACTCACTATCGACTCATCCAGACGACACTCCCAGTTTGTTTTTACCTGATAATGTGTATCTAATGGAGTGTTCTGTGTTCTGACGCCAGCCAGGCTCCTCATGCAGGCTGCACTCACTTGCCAGGCAGGTAATGAGCTAAATAGTGACTTCCCAAACTCAATGAATACTACACCAGTGGTTCTCAACCCGTGACAGATTTATAGCTACTATGTCTGCAGACGTCACATGTGTTTTTAAAAGCGCTGTGTCACAGACTCACTGGTGGAAGAGGCTGCAGAGGAGGAAGAGCTTCTAGTATAATCAATGGTTGAGTAATATTTATACAATGGGGCATTTCTCTCTCTCTCTCTCTCTCTCTCTCTCTCTCTCTCATGACACACACATACAGAATTAGAATCTGCTGAGATTGCACGTGTCTCAGATGACTACATGTGCCAAATTGCGTTCCAATTTGTCTTTAAGGTGGCGTTGATGGGGGCACCAATGAGACAGAGGTCGTAATGGGCAAATGCATTATCGCAGCAGGGTCCAACCGCTCTCCTGGACAGAGGTTGTTATTGCATTTCAGTTGACGTGCTAAAACCATAATGGATGATGCTGTGGAGTCAGCTGCATGCTGGGAGCACGACCCACCATTAGCCGGGGGTGAAATCACGCAGTCCGTATACTGTCGCGGTTTAGCGCTCACATGCTAACACTCCTATAGCGTAATAAGTGCAAAGGTTGTCAACGAGCATAAGTTGCAAAAGACAACATTAACATGCTATAATAGTGAGTATAGGATTTTGTTGGTGCGCTTTCCTCATCGCAAAGCAGTACTATATAAGCCCATTCTCCTCTCCTGGACGCTTATATTATTCATAGGACACCTTCAGTACAATGGGATTGAACGACACACCTGGGTACCGTGGCAAGATAATAATGCGGGTAATGAGATATGAAATACCCTTTCATCTGTGGCCGCTGTGAAGAGTGAGTGCCTGAGTTCCACTGCTGTTATTGGCCCTTCATTTGGTATGTTGGTCATGGCTCCGTAGCTTGTGTTTAGGTCTCTGAGAGAGAGAGAGAGAGGGGGAGAGAGAGAGAGAGAGAGAGAGAGAGAGAAGGGGGGGAGGGAGAGAGAGAGAGAGAGAGAGAGAGAGAGAGAGAGAGAGAGAGGGGGAGGGAGGAGGAGAGAGAGAGAGAGAGAGAGAGAGGGGAGGGAGGAGGAGAGAGAGAGAGAGAGAGGCTGCGTTATATGAATATTTTTTTCTATGAGGATTGCCTTGATAGTGACAGAGGGGCCGAGATAGTGAAAGAGACATACGGGGGAGTGGTCTGTTGGGTGGTGAAAGGAAGGGAAATTGGGGACAGAAGAGTGAGCGGAAGAGAGACAACGAGGGAGAGAGAAAGACACGAAAGACAGGATATTGTTTCTTATCCTATTGTTGTTTCTTATGCTATTCGGTGAAAGTGGATACTGGGAGAAAGTACATAAGAACACTATGAGCTGTGCATAGTACATATATAGGTGAACATAAGTGTATTTCTTCCTATTCAGTCAGGTGCATACACACAATATGCAGCTTTTGTAAGACTAGAGCGGTGCCCGTGGGGCACTGGCCTACTTGGAACGATGCAAGTTGGAAATGAGTGCCCCACCCAGTTATTATGTACGTGTCTCTTTTCTGGGTCCCCTTTTATGCCCATATATGGAGTTCTTTGTCAGGCATGCCCAAATATGGAGTCTATGCAGTGATGTCGGCTGTGTCCCCTTTTATGTCCATATATGGAGTTCTTTGTCAGGCATGCCCAAATATGGAGTCTAGCACGGGCAGAGGCCCTTTCTGGCGGTTCTCGACAACCGTGCATGGGTCTGACCGACTCGACACCGGGCACTGCACTCCCTGTGGGGGTGTGGAACGTGTGTGTGGAATTTGAAGTCGGTGTGGCTTCGGTTCTCGAGTTACGTGGATTACACATGTATACACACAGAGACTTGGTGCATTTATAGATACTGTAGATTACTAAACTCTCTCCTCATCATTTTCACCATAGTTATCATCTTGGAACTCATTTCATGATTAGTTTGACGACCCGTGACCTTGAAACAGCCCCCCCCCCCCCACACACACACACTCCCCAAGCTCTGGGTCCACAGCGGACCCATTGCTTCACCACTTTAACCTTGGCGATCCCATTTGGGGCATGATGTCACTATACCGTATGTATAGGAAGAAAAAAAAAAGAAAGACAGAAATTGTAATTAAAGTAATTTGAGAATGTTTCGAAAATGGCTACTCTACAATCAGTGTGTGAGCTTGTACATTTGCTCAAGTGGTTAAATGGTTAATGAACCTCGCCCAGATGCTGAGGGGAGAAGCATCCTCCCTGTAGCCCACAGTCCCTCTCTAATCTCAGCATCTCCTCTCCCAGTTTCCCCTGTCTATCAGTGCTCTCTCTCTCTCTCTCTCTCTCTCTCTCTCTCCTCTCCTCTCTCTCTCTCTCTCTTTGTTTCTCTCTGGCCTCCCTCTCTGAGAGCTGGAGCTGCTTGTCATCTTGATTATAAATGTGTTCCATTATGGCCTCCCTCCTTCCCTCGGCACACTTTTCCCATGAATACTCCCGTTGTCTGGGGGAAGCCAAGGATGAGGGCGGGAGGCGGTGACTGAGTGGGGATGAAGTGTGTTGGGGGGGGGGGGGGGGGGGGGGGGGGGGGGGGGGGGGGGGGAGAGAGAGAGAGAGAGAGAGAGAGAGAATCAAAGCACTTACTGCTCCCAGCTTGTGTGGCGCGAGATCTGTCGTTGGCATTCAGTTCGGTAA